>NC_041395.2:331442189-331787189 GCF_900747795.2 Erpetoichthys calabaricus
CAAAACACCTGCAAAAGCCTTTAAATGGTCTCTCAGTCGAGTTCTGTAGGCTACACAATCATGGGGAAGACTGCTGACTTGACAGTTGTCCAAAAGACGACCATTGACACCTTGCACAAGGAGGGCAAGACACAAAAGGTCATTGCTAAAGAGGCTGGCTGTTCACAGAGCTCTGTGTCCAAGCACATTAATAGAGAGGCGAAGAGAAGGACAAGATGTGGTAGAAAAAAGTGGACAAGCAATAGGGATAACCGCACCCTGGAGAGGATTGTGAAACAAAACCCATTCAAAAATGTGGGGGAGATTCACAAAGAGTGGACTGCAGCTGGAGTCAGTGCTTCAAGAACCACCACGCACAGACGTATGCAAGACATGGGTTTCAGCTGTCGCATTCCCTGTGTCAAGCCACTCTTGAACAAGAAACAGCGTCAGAAGCGTCTCGCCTGGGCTAAAGACAAAAAGGACTGGACTGCTGCTTTCTGATGAAAGTAAATTTTGCATTTCCTTTGGAAATCAAGGTCCCAGAGTATGGACGAAGAGAGGAGAGGCACAGAATCCATGTTGCGTGAGGTCCAGTGTAAAGTTTCCACAGTCAGTGATGGTTTGGGGTGCCATGTCATATGCTGGTGTTGGTCCATTGTGTTTTCTGGGGTCCAAGGTCAACGTAGCTGTCTACCAGGAAGTTTTAGAGCACTTCATGCTTCTTGCTGCTGCTGACGAACTTTATGGAGATGCAGATTTCATTTTCCAACAGGACCTGGCACCTGCACACAGTGCCAAAGCTACCAGTACCTGGTTTAAGGACCATGGTATCCCTGTTCTTGATTGGCCAGCAAACTCGCCTGACCTTAACCCCATAGAAAATCTATGGGATATTGTGAAGAGGAAGATGCAATACGCCAGACCCAACAATTCAGAAGAGCTGAAGGCCACTATCAGAGCAACATGGGCTCTCATAACACCTGAGCAGTGCCACAGACTGATCGACTCCATGCCACGCCGCATTGCTGCAGTAATCCAGGCCAAACGATCCCCAACTAAATATTGAGTGCTGTACATGCTCATACTTTTCATGTTCATACCTTTCAGTTGGCCGACATTTCTAACAATCCTTTTTTTGCATTGGTCTTAATTGATATTCTAATTTTCCGAGATACTGAATTTGGGACTTTCATTAGTTGTCAGTTATAATCATCAATATTAAAAGAAATAAACATTTGAAATACATCAGTCTGTGTGTAATGAATGAATCTAATATACAAGTTTCACTTTTTGAATGGAATTACTGAAATAAATCAACTTTGTCATGATATTCTAATTTTATGACCAGCACCTGTATATGTGTGTGTGTGTGTGCGTGTGTGTATACACTGTATATACATTATAGGCGTCGACCCGACACAGACCGACAGCGGAGGTACATATTAAAATAAACAAAAATTTTTTATTTTGTCTTCAGCCGTTCCATGATTGTGGCCCCGATGCAACCCAGGGGGGCTGCCACCAAGCGTTCCTGGGGACATAGTGTGCAGCCCTTGTCTGCTCCCCCGGATTCAGTGTGTCCCGGCCGGGCATGGGTCCTTGCCGTTCACCACAATGTGTATATATGTATGTGTGTGTGTAAATATATGTATGTGTATATATATATGTATGTATATATGTATATTGTGAGCACAGCTGATTCGCAGGCTGTGTTGCGGCGTGTGCGTTCATATATCATGGTTCTCCCAGCTGTGTTGCATGTTGACTTATGTTGACTTGTGTTATCTTGTGAAGGAGCTGGCAAAGCCCAAGAAAGATCAGAAGGCCACTCACTTGAAAACTGAATTGGAACCCTGAAGTGATGAAGTGTCCATAATCTACTTTAGTAAACGTTATTCTTATTAGGGCTCTTTCTGATGACTGATATTGTCATTAAGGCACATTCTGCCAATTCGCCTGCATTTCAGTGTTATTTGAACAAGACTGGTGGCCATTTTTGGAGCTAGGGAACTGTTAAGAAGTTTTTCCATTTAAATTATGATGATGCAACAGCCAGCCATTTGTTTGCACCAGTATGCTCACCACACGTGGGCTATTGAGGGGATGATTAGGGGGGGCCAGAATGGGCAATTTAGCCTGGACATCATTTATGTAGGATCCCCAGGGATCTTTTCTGACCACAGAGAGTGAGGACCTCGGTTTTAAGTCTCATCTGTAGGACGGTGCCATTTTTACTGCACTGGTGGCATTGTGATCCACATTCAGACCACAGGGTTAAGAAAGCACCCTCTGCTGGCCTCAGCAACACCCATGCTTTTCTTAGATCAGGGATCGCCAACTCTGGTCCTGGAGGACCAATGTGGCTGCAGGTTTTCATTCTAACCCTTTTTTAAATGAGTGACCTGTTTTTGCTGTTAATTAACTTCTTTTGAATTCATTTTAATTACCGTATATACTTGAATATAAGGCGAGTTTTTCAGCACCCAAAATGTGCTGAAAAACGTCACCCTCGGCTTATATTTGAGTCAGGTCCCGCTGCCCCCGCCAACCCGCACGTGTTCAGCCTCTCCCTGTGCATTCCCTGTGCAGAGAGAGAGAGAGAGAGAGACACACACATATAAGAGAGAGAGACACACACACGTGTGCACGAGAGAGATACCATATTGTTTTTGTTGGCCCTCTTCTCCACTTACAGAGCTAGTTTACTGTTTTTCTTTGAAATAAATACTCAAAAACATTTAACCTACTGATGCCTCAATTAATGTACGGTAATTTTATTGGTATTTATTTTGATTATTGCAACTTACCAGTAGCTGCTGCATTTCCCACCCAAGGCTTATACTTGAGTCAATAAGTTTTTCCAGTTTTTTTAGGTAACATTAGGAACCTCTGCTTATATTCGGGTCGGCTTATACTCGAGTATATACGGTAATTTGCTCTTAAAGACTCAGACCCCTTAATTGTTTCTTTTTCCTTAATTAGCAGCCAAACAATAATGAGATATAAAATAAACCAAAACAACTCGTGTCCATCACACATTATCTGAAAATAAAGAAAGATGAAGGTCTCAGGAATGTTGATCTGCTCAAAAACATTTGACCAGTGCTCTTAGAAAAGAGAAGATCAACCGTTTTGGAAATGTCTGCTAATGCACCACGAGAGCAGCAACAAGCCAGAGAAGTAAAGAGCTGGTTTAATTAATGACAAGAATCGGCGCCTAATTAAGCAGCTGGTTGGAGTTTGAGGCCCTGACTTAGTTGGTCTTCTGTTGGCTCCCTCACTTCACATTTCATTTCTGTTTGGGTGCCGTTTAAGGAAAGAAATGAAGCAATTCAGAGGAACGATGAAAAAATTCAGGGAAACAAATCTTAAAAGAGAAGCCAATTAAAATGAATTCACAAGAAGTTAATTAGCAGCACAAACAGGGCACTCATTATAAAAGGGGTTAGAATGAAAACCTGCAGCCACTCCTGTCTTAGATGGTCTCCCATCCAATTATTGGCCAGGCCCACAATGTCTTACCATTAAGTGCCTTATTAGCTTCATAATGAAATTTTTTGGGGAAAAGTGTCCCGTAGCTGCATGAGTGCAACCCATAGTGACACTTCAGTCCCGACTCGTTTTAGCTGAAATGTTAAATCCTCCCTTTCTACCTCAACGCTTGCAGCCGCCGTGGGTCCCTTTGCATCCTCATTACTGCAATTATAGACTTCTGTCAATAGCAGCTAAGGAAACGAGTGCCCGTTTAGCCGCGGCGTCTTTACTGTTTTATGCACTAAATCTGTAAAGTTGAAAGGATGCGATTTGAGCTCCGCGCTCGAGTTGTGTGAGGTGCTGCGTAAAGCCGGGGAGTGTTTGTTCTGCAGCAGAGCCGTTCACGCTGTGTTCATGTGCTTCTCTGCCTCACGATGCAGCAAGGGCTGGGTGGACAGAAAAAAAAAATGCTGCATTTTAACATCACATACGTTTGACGGGTACGCAGAGTGGCCATGAGACTGGGACTGCTGTTTTTGGTGGATGCCTTACCTACTGAGAGAGAAAAACCCAAAAAAAATCATTTTTCATTTTTTCTTTTATTCTTGTAATGATTTGCAAACTTGTAGAAATAAATATAAAGAGACTGTCACTCGACTCCAGCACCGGGGTTTTCCTGATGTGTGCTGTAGACACTGCTGCAGCATCCGTGTAAAAAAAAGGGAAGGGTCATAGGATGCAGGGACTCAGCCGTCATCTGCCTGCGTTCAACGGTGAGCATGTCTACTTAATCGCAAACTTTGCATCTTTCATAATGTATTTGTCTTTTTACTGCATGGGGTTTGTGTGATGATTTGAATTGTGGCTGGTGACAAACATGAGTGAGTGACTGAGTGCTTCATAAAGAAGGAAAAGATCATCCTGCGATTTTCACTGTATTGATTCTGCCTTACAGTGTAATGATAAATGTGCACACCTTAGAGACCACTGTGTGGGGGGCAGGCAGTGCTTGTTATTGGGTCTTATAATGAACAGGACAATAGGTCTAATGTTGTAACGGTGCAGCGACTAAGAAATGCAAACATCCCAGGTGTTATCGTTGAGCACAGTTACATTTATAAGCTTTTTTAGTGTGGGATTAATTTGTTTTTCCTTCATCATTGGGCTGCCGTGCAGCTATACAGCTTCTTAGTTATTAACGTTAATGGCGCATAACAAAATAAAAAAAAAGCATATTGGTGTAAGGAGTAAAAATTCTACTGTAGTAATGCTGGACATAGCAGAAATGAGGAAAGATCTGTACACTCGGCGGCCACTTTATTAGGTACACCGGGTTGGACCCCCTTTTGCCTTCAGACCTGCCGTAATTCTTCATGGTGTCGATTCAACAAGGTGCTGGAAACATTCCTCAGGGATTTTGGTCTGTATTGACATAATAGCATCATGCGGTTGCTACAGATTTGTCGTCTGCGCATCCTTGATGTGAATCTCCTGTTCCACCACATCCCAAAAGGTGCTCTACTGGATTAAGATCTGGTGACTGTGGAGGCCATTTGAGTCCAGTGAACTCATTGTCATGTTCAAGAAACCAATTTGGGATGATCTGAGCTTTGTGACTTGCCGTATTATCATGCTGGAAGGAGTCATCAGAAGATGGGGACACTGTGGCCATAAAGGGATGGGCGTGGTCAGCAACAATACTCAGATAGGCTGTGACATTTAAACGATGCTCAGTTGGTACAAAGGGACCCAAAGTATGCCAAAGAAATATACCCCATATCATTACACCACCACCACCAGCCTGAACCATTGATACAAGGCAGGATGGATCCATACATGTTGTTGATGCTAAATTCTGAGCCCACCATCCGAATATCGCAGCAGAAGTCGAGACTGATCAGACCAGGTGACGTTTTTCCAATCTTCTGTTGTCCAGTTTTGTTGAGCCTGTGTGAATTGTAGCTTCTGTTGCCTGTTCTTAGCTAATAGGTCTGGCACCCGCTGTGGTCTCCTGCTGCCGTAGCCCACCTGCTTCAAGGTTTGACGTGTTGTGTGTTCAGAGATGCTCTTCTGCACACCTCAGTTGTAACGAGTTCTTATTTGAGTTCCTGTTGCCTTTCTATCAGTTCAGACCAGTCTGGCCATTCTCCTCTGACCTCAGGCATTTTCTTCTAGAGAACTGCCACTTAGTGATATTGTCCCTTTTTCTGACCATTCTCTGTAAACCCTAGTAGATCAGCAGTTTCTGAAATATTCAGAGCAGCCCATCTGGCACCAACCACCGTGCCACGTTCAAAGTCACTTCAGTCCCCTTTCTTCCAAATTCTGATGGTCAGTTTGAACTTCAGCAAGTCGTCTTGACGATGTCTACAGGCCAAAAATGCATTGAGTTGCTGCCATGTGATTGGCTGATTAGATATTTTAAAGTCAAAGCGAACTTCATTGTCATCTCAACTAGGGCTGTACAATAACAGAAAAAATGATTATCACGATTATTTTGCTCAAAATTTTTATCACGATTAATAATGACGATTATTCCTTTGGTAAATGAAGTCTGTGACCAAAGCAGTGTAGCCTCGGCCAGTCATTCACAGATGCTGCCCTAATCATATTAGCTGCGTTGTCCGTTGTGATGCACACAAGTCTTTCTTCCACCAAGCCCCAAGCGGACATCGCTTCTTTGAGGCCCACTGCAATAAACTCCGCTGTATGGTCTTGTGGGAAAAACGAAGTTTACAAAAGCTTGCTTTTCATCTCAAACTCGCTGTCAATAAAATGAACTGTCAAGCTCAAATACGGTTCCGCAGTTCTGCTTGACCATAAGTCGGTCGTGGCAGCAAAATATTCAAGGCTGAGCCTGAGAATTTCTCTTTCTATTTCTTTTCGGCATTTCGCATACAGCGAGGGCAGCGCAACATTGGAAAAAATGGTTGCGTGAGGGAATGCTATATCTTTTATCAAGTGTTGCGATCATTTTTTTAAACCCCTCACTGCTCACGGTGGTTATTGGACACATATCCTTGGCTATATGGTACGTGATCGCCTCTGTTATTTCCCGGTGTCTTTGTGAGCTAGGCAGATATGGTATTGCGTTGAACAATGGCCCTGATATTGTTGTCTGTGTTGTGGATGGCTGGTAATTTTTTGTTGTTGCTGTTTGTGCCTTCAGTCGTTGAAATTCTTGATAGTGTACTTTGTGGTGGCTTTTAAGGTGGTTGATGAGGTTTGTTGTGTTACCTTGGGACGTTTGGACGGAACAGGAGCAAAGTTTGCACAAGACTCGTACCTGATCAACATCACATTCCTCGAAATCAAAATAGTTCCAGACAACTGAGTATGACCCCTTTTTAGGAACTAACGATCGCACTTCTGCACCTTCCTGACGTTGCTCCGCCATCATATGTTTATTCTGACTGACTGTTATTGCTGCTATTGACTTCTACTGCTTCAGAAAGCGCTTGCAATCTAGACGCAGTAACGTCATAGTGACGCAGTCCAATCCGTAAACTCAGCCCATAAAAAACAGTTTGGTCTTTATACTGTAAAATCGCGACGATATTTATTAACTGATCGTGGGTCATAAATATCGTTATCATGAGAAAAAAAAGATTAACCGTGCAGCCCTAATCTCAACCATATACAAGTATACAGATAGACGAAATTGCGAAGCTCAGGGTCCACAGTGTAACAACATGAAGTGCAAATAATAAATTAAAAATAGAATTTAAATTTAAATTTAAAATTAAAACACAAACAAGACAAGACATTGTGCAAAGACAAGGCAAAGAAGTAGCAGCAATATTGATGTGTAGTAAGCAATATGAACATTGCTGCAATGTATGGTATTAGCAATCTTGATACATAAATATAGTCAAAAGATATGTAATATAATAAATAATTTTTGTATTATATCTATTATCAGTGTATGATAATCGTTGTTTAAGACGTGTGTAAACAATGACAGGTCAGAATGTTTCACAGCAGAAGGATATCAAGAGTGTCAAAATCCTTAAAGGTCAGTAGGAGATTTTCAGTTCTTCTTTACCCGCACACTCGTCTTCACAGGACGGTGGCTCACATGTATAAAAGTTCTGTTTTTAGAGGAGGTTGAGGCCGTGTGGAAGATCCCAGGGGGCAGCATGGTGTTAAGGAGTCTGACAGCTTGGGGGTAAAAAGTCTCCTGCAGCCTGGCAGATCTGGCTTTGATGCTGCAATATCTTCTCTTGGATGGCAGAAGTGTGAAATGTCCATGTGAGGGGTGTAAGGGTTCCTGCACAATGCTGCAGGCCTTGCGGACACTGCGTTTGTAAAATATGTCTTGTAGTGAAGGGAGAGGCACCCCAATAATGTTCTCTGCTGTCTTCACTATCCTTTGCAGGCGCTTGCAGTCGGATATGTTGCAGTTGCCATACCAGACAGTGATGCAGCTGGTCAGAACACTCTCAATGGTGCCTCTGTAGAACATACTGAGGATGGAAGGGGGAAGACTTGCTCGCTTCAGTCGCCTCAGGAAGTGTAGTCTCTGCTGGGCTTCCTTGATTAGTGATGAGGTGTTATGCGTCCACATAAGTTCCTCAGTTATGTGCACACCGAGGAACTTGGGACTCCTAACAGTCTCCACATCTAAACTGTTGATGCTGAGTGGGATGTGGGCACGAAGTCCACAATTATCTCTTTTGTCTTGTCGACATTGAGAGATAGATTGTTGTGTTCACACCATGCGGACAGCCGTTCCACCTCATCTCTGTATGCTGTTTCATCATCCCTGCTGATCAGTCCCAGCATCGTCGTATCATCATTGTGGTTGGTGTTGTGTGTAGCTGTGCAGTCGTGAGTCAGCAGGGTGAACAGCAGTGGACTAAGCACTCAGCCCTGTGGTGCTCCAGTGCTCAGTGTGATGATGCTGGAAGTGTTTTAGCCCATCTGAATTGACTGGGGCCTATCTGTCAAGAAGTCCAGAATCCAATTGCAGAGGATGGTGTTCAGGCCCAACCTGCTCAGTTAACAACTAGTTGAACAGGTGTACCTGATAAGTGGCTGCTGAGTGTACTGTAAATATTAATAAAGCTTTATCAGTCTATTTATAATATAACTGATGTGAATCTCTGATATGTGGAGAACACGTACAGTTGGTTGACGTGCAACTCTTACAGCTTTGATTTTTGTTGAACTTGTAGTTCTTTCCAGAGTTGGTTCCTGGGGTAAGCTGGGCCCACCCATGAACTTAAATTAGATGAAGCATTCTTGAATGATAATAGATGCGACTCTCACTGATAGAAGTGCTTTGAAAAGATGAGATGAGATTATTGATAATAGAGGGGTGGAAATTGTTCTTGTCTTTATGCTACCTTTGAGATAAGTAAGTTGGCAGTGATCTCCTTTGTATATAAATTCCTAAGTGTTGTGTCCACCAGTCACGTGATTTGCTCGTGAACCACTAGGGCCTTGACATTGACTTTAATCTTGGTCTTAAACGAGGCATGTGATTGGTGCAGAGCCAATTATGCGTTTAAATTTGGACGGATAGCACCCCCTGTGTGGATTTTAATTATTACTCCATTTACATCAATCTATCTATCTATATAAAATGCTAAGGGTTGTGTCTTTCTGTCACACGATTACTTAGGACCTACTGGGGCTAGAACCTTGATCTTAGTTTTAAATTAGGTATGTCATTGGGGCAGGTCCAATCGTGAGTTGTGACCACCAGGGGAGCACCGAGACACCAGACACAAGTGCAGGCATTCAAGAGTTTCAATAAAGTGATGTTTATTGGACCAAAATACCTCATCCAGGTCACGATCCTCCATCACACAGACTCCACAATACAGTAAATCCTCCGTCTCTCCTGCAGGCACACTTTGTCCACTTCCACTCACCTTTGAAGAGGCCGGGTGGCTTCTTTTATGCCAGACCCAGGAGTGCTTAAAGTGTCAAATGACTACAGCCTGGAAGCACTTCTTGGTCAGGCAGAACTTCTTTCCAGGTGTACACCTTTCTTACAGCCCCCTCTGGTGTACCCACACATCCTGACTTGGCTGCTCACCAAAACTACATTTCCTAAGGTGTCTTGCAGGACTGTGAATGGGAGCTCCACCCCTGGGAAACTGCCACCTAGGTGTAGTGGGGGATGAAATAGCCCCTACCCCCGAGAGATTGTCTTTCCCTGTCCCTCCATTTCTTCCCAGCCAGGAAAGGTACTGCGTCCACCTGCGGCCTCCCATCCTGGTATGGAACTTTCCTCATTGCTGGTCAGGATGCCAGACCATCCATCTCCGCACTTACAGGGTTTAAAATGCTGAGGGTTATGTCCATCTGTCACGCGTTTACTTGTGAACCATTTGGACTACAAACTTGCACTTAGTCTTAATTGAAAGTTTGTGGCGTGATACATGCTGGTGAAGCACAAAATCTGGCTAGTGGCAACCTTTCACAAAATTATCGGGGTTTTGTGACTTTCTTGCGGCCGTCTGCATAGGCAAACTGAACAAGAATGTGACATGACAGAGAGTTGAGAAACCAAGAGCAGACATCTGCTGAGCGCAAAGCAAATGGCAGAAGACCCATTATATGAAAAAGAAGAAGAAGAATGACAATGACGTGTGTTCAGTCTGCTGGTACCTGCATACTGGTGGGCCTGGAACCCTGATCTTGGGGGGACTTGAGTTCTGCACGTTTTCTATTAACTAATTAGTTAGTTATTCATCTTTGTTCTGGTAGGAGCATAAACTGAAAGTCTCCGTCTCTCTCTCTCTCTCTGTCGTGGGCCATCAACTTTGCCTGTCCCCAGGATAAACTGATGGTCTTGAGTCCTGATTGTGGGGTTCTTCTCCAATTCAAGACCGGCCTTCCTTTTTCCCTTGGGGGTTCCATTTCAAGCCATTGTATGGAATGTTTGCCTGCTCCCTGGGTGTGGTGTGTGCCTGATCCACTTGCATTTGCTCGTCTGGATGGCACTGAGGGTGGGCTGCTGCTGCTGCCGGGTTCTCTGCCAGAGCTCCTAGTGGGCCACAGAACAGTTTTTCTAGACCTTTTAGGGTATTTCCTCCCCATTATTGTTAAGTTTCTGATTTTTTTCCTAATTCTAGAAGTGTAATGATACTGGTAACTATGGTAACTATCTTTTTAGGCAGCCATAATTAAATATGTGTGTGTCCTCCTTCTGTTACAACAAACTAAAGGCTGGGGGGGGACTTGGGGTTTGGTTGGGGAATATAAAGATTGTTCTTGCAGTCAGACTTCTTTAAACTAAAGACTTCTAAGACAGAGTCATTTATTTCTTTAGGGTTCAGGGGTCTCGTAGCCACCTACTGTATCAGACAAGAGCTGTGCAACCGGGAATGTCGTCCTGATTTCCCGTGAATTTTTCTGTTCTGACGTGATGGCCGTAGTTAGTCACTGTGTTCTCGTGAAGCATTGCACCGAACTGGAGACCCGGGCTATCTCGGCTACAAATGCCTTTTTTTGTGATGTATAATCAAGGATTCTTAAAACCCCCAAAGTCCTAAAATAACACAACGCCACAGTTATTTGAGACTTTAAACATCGTATAATTTGGTTGGAAGACTGGGCTCTTTTATTTCTATTTTCTGATTTTTTGTGGGGGGGGGGGACGGGGGACAGCAGTGTGCTTCATTATGTGTTTCTGGGTTTGGAAACCAAAATATCATTGACTACTGTACAAAGATCTCCATTCTCTTTCTGGGGACGTTAGGAGGCTTGTGTGACAGTTAAGCCTTTCATTTTCGAATCTCTCCCTATATATATATATATATATATATATATATATATATATATATATATATATATATAATATTTCACATCTGGAAGCTTTCATTTTATCTAAATTGAATTTAGAAACAAAAGTATGCAGAAAAATTGTCCTGGGAATTGGTGACGTGTTTTATGTTAGTCTTGACACGCAAGAAAGAATTTTAGCACACTCTGTGTATGTGACACTAAACGTGACCTTCAGGAGGCTCACCCCTAGATGCACATTGAGTCGACAGTGACGAAGACTGGGCTCTTTTATTTCTATTTTCTGATTTGGGGGGGGGGGGGGGCTTGGCAGCAGTGTGCTTCATTATGTGTTTCTGGGTTTGGAAACCAAAATATCATTGACTACTGTACATCCATTTTTATAGTTGAATGCCTCAGCCACAAGGCCACACTATCTGTCCTGCCCTGTCCTGTTTTAAGTTACACTAGTTGTGCTATCTGTTGTGCTCGTCCGAGGGAATGACATAAATGTTGGGGTGCCAACCTGGATGTCCCCGTTTACTTTAAGCAAAAATAAATACATAAATAAACAAATGTACAAAGGTATGAAACCAGTAAAAAAATTCTGCCCCTTAACAGCTTGCATTTAGTGGATCAAGGAGTGACGACTCCTTCTGGGTGGACGTGCTTTTATGGTCCAGGAACCAGAAAGGGCAGTCAGTTTCCCTCACTGGGCGGTTTCTCAGCACTGTGGAGGGAAAGCTCCCCCTCTCAGCCTGCGGTGGAATAGTAAACCTGGGAGGAACTCAGAGAGTGACCCTCTGATGTGCATGAATGACACTGTCTGAGATGGAGTGAAATCTAAGCAATCAACATAGACCTCAGCATTAACATTTGCAGTGCTCCATGCAATGCATAGGTCTCTGTTATGTGCCATTTGGTATGTTATTTGTAAAAGTGGTGTTAATGTTTGTGATGCACCATCTGTTGGAATGACAGATGTGAAGCATATGTCTCTGTTATATGCCATTTGGTTTGTAAAAGCAATGTTAATGTTTGTGTTGCACCATCTGCTGGAATTACAGATGCAATGCATATGTCTCTTATATGCCATTTGTTATGGAATTCGTAAAAACAGTGTTAATGTTTGTGATGCGCCATCTGCTAGAATTACAAATGCAATGCATATGTCTCTTTATATGCTATTTTTTATGGAAATTGTAAAAGAAGTGTCAGTGTTTGTGATGCGCCATTTGTTGGAATGACATGCAAAGCATACATCTTTGTTATTTGGCATTTGGTATGGAATTTGTAAAGGCAGTATTAATGTTTGTGAAGTGCAATCTGTTGGGATTACAAATGCCAAGCATTTGTTTCTGTCATATTCCATTTGGTATGGCATTCATAAAAGCAGTGTTAATGTTTGTGATGCCTCATCTGTTGGAATGGCAGGTGTGAAGCATACATCTCTGTTTTATGCCGTTTGGTAGGAATTTGTAAAGGCAATGTTAATGTTTGTGATGCATCATCTGTTGGAATTACAAATGCAATGCATGTGTCTCTTGTATACCATTTGTTATGGAATTTGTAAACGCATTGTTAACGTTTCTGATGCGTCATCTGTTCGAATGACAAATGCGAAGCATATGTCTCTCTCATATGCTGTTTGGTATGGAATTCATAAAAGCAGTGTAAATGTGATGTTTTATCTATTGGAATTACAAATGCAATGAACGTCTCATATATGCCATGTGTTATGGAATTTGTAAAAACTGTGGTAATGTATATGATGCACCATCTGTTGGAATGACAAATGCAATGCATATGTCTCTGTTATATGCCATTTGGTATGGAATTTGTAAAAGCAGTGTAAATGTTTGTGATGCATCTTCTGTTGGAATGACAAGTGCAATGCATTTTAATACTAAAAATGTTTGTGGTATACCATCTTTTGGAATAAGAGGGACATAGCAACCGGGCAGACAGACACACAGACACTGTAGCCGTTTATTAAGCTGCATAAAAGCCAAATGGTTTGAAAAACGTTATTGTGCAATGAAGCTGCAAGAATTTTTGATACGAGGTGCTAGCCTGAGGCATATTTGTATTGTAGGTTAAGGTAAGAAAGGAAACGTTCCCATGTTTTTTTAAATGTCGACCCTTTTGTCCTTGGCTGTCCCGTCTGTCATCTGTGTCCCCCTCTCTTATCTGTTTGATAATTTGATAATTTGATATTTTTGAAGCTGATTGGCTATTGCTGGGTGGGAGCCCTGAATGTTTCTTCTTGTTTTAGTGGGGCGCCTTCAATAGAAGTTTAATCCCACATTAACAAACCGAATGGCTTTTAGAATAATTCAATTATTGATAGTGGGGAATGTACTGTTTTTTTTGTGTCACTCCCTCCAATGAACCTCAGTTGATGATGAAATGTTTGCAACCACCCTGATAATTACAATCGTGTTTCTCTATGGAACTTCTGGTCTTAGAACCCGAGATGTTAGGTTACATGACATTAACAGTAATATGCATGTAGTAGCAATGTTTCATGAACCTCGTTTCAGCCATTTTGCTAATGCACGTTTCTCCCAATTTACCACCACACTTCCTGATAAAAGTTTTTGAAACACCACACAGCGTCGTATTAAAGTTGGTACAGCTGTATTATGTATATCTATTATTTATTTATTACATATTTATTGACTCTATGTATCTAGATTGCATAATACCATACATTGCATCAATGTTCATATTGCTTACTACACGTCAATATTGCTTTACTTCTTTGTCTTGTCTTTACACAGTGTCGTGTCTTGTTTGTATTTAAATTTTAATTCTAATTTAAATTTAATTCTAATTTTTATTTTTTATTTGCACTTCATGTTGTTAAACTGTGGACCCTGAGCTTCGCAATTTTGTCTATCTGTATACTTGTATACGGTTGAGATGACAATAAAGTTTGCTTTGACTTTGACTATTGCACAGGATGTCGGTTGCCCCCATTACAGCCCCCCCCTCTGCACTGAGATGCCATATAGCCTGGTGTTTTAAGTTGGACCAACGGCAACCTCCACGCAAAATCTAGTGACAATCTGTGCAGCTGCTTCTGCGTGATGGCCTTACAGACAACAATACAAGAGGGTTGAAATGGGGGGCCTTAATGTACAAAATGGATAAATAACATCAAATAAAGTCAAAAAATTCAAAAGACAGGTTGTAACAAATTTGCCTGCCACGCCGAAACGGGTCGATCATTACTGCTAACCTGTCCTACTTTAAGGCAGATGATAAAAAGGAAAGGCCAATATCGTACCCTGCAGTGCACCACCGTACACACCTGTTTAAAATGTTCAGGTCAAGCATTCACAGTACGAGAGAGACAAAATAGCAAGTGGTCAATATCCATAAACACTGAGAAATATATCAAAGAAAAGACAGGAGGAGAAAAGGACAATAGCAATCCTTTTCATCTGCCCCCCAACCCAAAAATAACCCTTGTACGTGGTGATACAAAATATATATATTGGCGCAGTGGGTAGCGCTGCTGCCTCGCAGTTGGGAGACCTGGGGACCTGGGTTCGATTCCCGGGTCCTCCCTGCATGGAGTTTGCATGTTCTCCCCGTGTCTGCGTGGGTTTCCTCCCACAGTCCAAAGACATGCAGGTTAGGTGGATTGGCGATTCTAAATTGGCCCTAGTGTGTGCTTGGTGTGTGGGTGTGTGTGTGTGTGTGTCCTGCGGTGGGTTGGCACCCTGCCCAGGATTGGTTCCCTGCCTTGTGCCCTGTGTTGGCTGGGATTGGCTCCAGCAGACCCCCGTGACCCTGTTTGGATTCAGCGGGTTGGAAAATGGATGGATGGATGGATATATATACAGGTGCTGGTCATAAAATTAGAATATCATGACAAAGTTGATTTATTTCACTAATTCCATTCAAAAAGTGAAACTTGTATATTAGATTCATTCATTACACACAGACTGATGTATTTCAAATGTTTATTTCTTTTAATGTTGATGATTATAACTGACAACTAATGAAAGTCCCAAATTCAGTATCTTGGAAAATTAGAATATCAATTAAGACCAATGCATAAAAAGGATTTTAGAAATGTTGGCCAACTGAAAGGTATGAACATGAAAAGTATGAGCATGTACAGCACTCAATATTTATTTGGGGCTCCTTTGGCCTGGATTACTGCAGCAATGCGGCGTGGCATGGAGTCGATCAGTCTGTGGCACTGCTCAGGTGTTATGAGAGCCCATGTTGCTCTGATAGTGGCCTTCAGCTCTTCTGAATTGTTGGGTCTGGCGTATTGCATCTTCCTCTTCACAATACCCCATAGATTTTCTATGGGGTTAAGGTCAGGCGAGTTTGCTGGCCAATCAAGGACAGGGATACCATGGTCCTTAAACCAGGTACTGGTAGCTTTGGCAATGTGTGCAGGTGCCAGGTCCTGTTGGAAAATGAAATCTGCATCTCCATAAAGTTAGTCAGCAGCAGGAAGCATGAAGTGCTCTACAACTTCCTGGTAGACGGCTGCATTGACCTTGGACCTCAGAAAACACAATGGAACAACACCAGCAGATGACATGGCACCCCAAACCATCACTGACTGTGGAAACTTTACACTGGACCTCACGCAACGTGGATTCTGTGCCTCTCCTCTCTTCCTCCAGACTCTGGGACCTTGATTTCCAAAGGAAATGCAAAATTTACTTTTATCAGAGAACATAACTTTGGACCACTCAGCAGCAGTCCAAAGGCGAGACGCTTCTGACGCTGTCTCTTGTTCAAGAGTGGCTTGACACAAGGAATGCGACAGCTGAAACCCATGTCTTGCATACGTCTGTGTGTGGTGGTTCTTGAAGCACTGACTCCAGCTGCAGTCCACTCTTTGTGAATCTCCCCCACATTTTTGAATGGGTTTTGTTTCACAATCCTCTCCAGGGTGCGGTTATCCCTATTGCTTGTCCACTTTTTTCTACCACATCTTGTCCTTCCCTTCGCCTCTCTATTAATGTTCTTGGACACAGAGCTCTGTGAACAGCCAGCCTCTTTAGCAATGACCTTTTGTGTCTTGCCCTCCTTGTGCAAGGTGTCAATGGTCGTCTTTTGGACAACTGTCAAGTCAGCAGTCTTCTCCATGATTGTGTAGCCTACAGAACTCGACTGAGAGACCATTTAAAGGCTTTTGCAGGTGTTTGGAGTTAATTAGCTGATTAGAGTGTGGCACCAGGTGTCTTCAATATTGAACCTTTTCACAATATTCTAATTTTCCGAGATACTGAATTTGGGACTTTCATTAGTTGTCAGTTATAATCATCAACATTAAAAGAAATAAACATTTGAAATACATCAGTCTGTGTGTAATGAATGAATCTAATATACAAGTTTCAGTTTTTGAATGGAATTACTGAAATAAATCAACTTTGTCATGTTTTTCTAATTTTATGACCAGCACCTGTACAGTAAGAATATCACTCCCCCAGTTCCACTTTCGATGCTAACATGCAAGTCCAAAGTTGCAGCACCTGTTGACAGCAGGTGAAACGAAGAGTATAATTGTATGCCGTCTCCAAGCCATGAAAGTCTCAACTATATAAAGCTATACAGTCCGTCTGCGCCATGATATAGAACAATAAGGTCTTCATGAAACTCAACCGAGTCCGTGGGAAATAGCGGGACGCCCAATTCACAAATCAAAAGAGAATCGCCGACTTCCACCTAACAGTCCGATTGTTGGCAGCTCCAGGACGCTCTTCTTATGGCCCAGGCAGATGCTGATCTGCTTCCTTTGATTTTCCCGTCTTCTTCTTGGCTGTCCTCTCTCCTTTTAAAATGGTGCACTTTATGCAAATTGCTCCCAGAAAACTAAAAAAAAAAAAAAGGAAACCGGATGTCCCACCTCTGGGGCACCGCTGTCAATCTCAGTCTGTAAGGAACTATCCACACAAAACCCGATCGACAGCAGAAGAACACGTTACTTTTGTTTATGTGGCAGCGCTACAAGTTTGGGGGTGTTATACTTTTTATTTATATATATATATATATATATATATATATATATATATATATATATATATATATATATATATATATATATATATATATATAGGAAGTTGATTTTAGACATTTACAAATAGGAAACTTTGTCATGCCAAATAGAGTAAGAATTAGATATGAAAGGCACTCCTATAATAGATAGATAGATAGATATGAAAGGTGCTATATAACAGATAGAGAGACAGAAATAAAAGACAGTATTTAATAGATAGACAGTATAATATATAGATTACTGTGAAAGACACAACATAACAGTTTTTTTTTATTATTAGTTTTACATTTTTTATTAATTAATTTATTACTATTTCAGATTATTTCTATATTAACTTACCTGTTATTTATCTAATTTAGTATAGCATACTGCAGTGGGCTGGTGCCCTGCCCAAGGTTTGTTCCTGCCTTGCACCCTGTGTTGGCGGGGATTGGCTCCAGCAGACCCCCGTGACCCTGTAGTTAGGATATAGCGGGTTGGATAATGGATGGATGGATAGTATAGCATAGTTCTTTACCTGTCTTGCATTTGTCCTCTGTTTATGTATATTTTGCACTGCCATCCTGCTATTTCGTGTCACTGTATGCTGCAATACGGTGTATGGATGGTATGACAATAAAGCCACCTGACTTGACTTGACTTGAATTCACAATGAACCGCCAGGAACTGTGGGAGACCCTCCTGATTGGTAGGGCGGAGAGGGCAGTTCTTGGAGGTGATTGGCAGGTGGATATTTTATAATTTATCATTTATGTTAGGTAGAATGCCTAGAGAGGGCTGGGTGGTCTTATGGCCTCAGAACCCCTGCAGATTTTATTTTTTCTCCGGCCGTCAGGAGTTTTTAGTTTTTTTCTGTCCTCCCTGGCCTTCAGACCTTACTTTATTCTATGTTCATTAGTGTTCCCTAATTTTATTTTCTTACTTATTTTGTCTTTTTTCTCTTTCTTCATCATGTAAAGCACTTTGAGCTACATTGTTTGTATGAAAATGTGCTATAGACATAAATGTTGCTGCTGTTGTTGATGTTGGGGAACCACCCACAAAACACATGGAATGTAACAAAGGCAGCTTAAATACATGGAAAAAAAAATCAAAATTATTAACCATTATGAAAAATGCTGCACGTCCTCTCTGTCACACAACAACACTGAGGACTTTCAGACAATGAATCATTCAGCAGAAGTGTGTCCAGAAACACGATGGGGGGCCTTTATGCCAACAGCAGTACGTCTACATAGTGCCTCTCTAGGAACGGCACTGCCAAGTCAGAAGTTCTTTCTTTCTTTTGATTTTTTTTTCTTGATTTATAGTAATTCCAGTTTGTGTTCAGACCAAAGTGTGTGTGTATGTATGTTTATTTACATTTTTATCTACCTATTTATTTACTTACTTATTTATTTACATATTTATCTAACTATTTATTTACTTATTTATGTATTTTTCTACCTATTTATTTACTTGCTTATTTATTTACATATTTTCCTATTTATTTACTTATTTATTTACATATTTGTCTACCTATTTATTTACTTATTTATTTATGTATTTTTCTACCCAATTATTTACATATTTACCTATTTATTTATTTACATATTTATCTACCTATTTATTTACTGATTTATTTATGTATTTTTCTACCTATTTATTTCCATACAGTAATCCCTCGCTACTTTGCGGTTCACTTTTCGCGGATTCACGACTTCGCGGATTTTATATGTAAGCATATCTAAATATATAACGCGGATTTTTCGCTGCTTCGCAGGTTTCTGCGGACAATGGGTCTTTTTACTTCTGGTATTTGCTTCCTCAGTTGGTTTGCCCAGTTGATTTCATACAAGAGATGCTATTGGCGGATGGCTGAGAAGCTACCCAATCAGAGCACGCACTTAAGTTCCTGTGTGCTGCTGATTGGCTCAGCGACGGAGTGCTGCATTAACCAGGAAGTGTCATCTCACTCATTCAGCATTAACGTGCTCTTGCTACTGCATTTAGGGGATTATCACCTTCATCGTCATCATTTTTACTGCGCAGCATATTCATCACCATCATCACGTCATATATAGCTACGTGTACTTCGCTATACAGTAAGTGTAAACTTATCTATCGATTTCAAATTGCTTAGCAGTTGTCCCTGTTATTAATAGAGTAAATTTCCCATTGGGATTAATAAAGTATCTATCTATCTATCTATCTAAATGGTGGGTTGTAAACAATACAGGGAGGGTTTAAAAACGTCCAAATACACGTTAAATAATTAAATAAATATGGTGTCCCTACTTCGCGGAAATTCAGTTATCGCGGTCGGCCTTGGAACCTATCTCCCGCGATAAGTGAGGGATTACTGTATTTACATATTTATCTACCTATTTATTTACTTACTTGTTTATGTATTTTTCTACCTATTTATTTACTTGCTTATTTATTTACATATTTACCTATCCATCCATCCATCCATTTTCCAACCCGCTGAATCCGAACACAGGGTCACGGGGGTCTGCTGGAGCCAATCGCAGCCAACACAGGGCACAAGGCAGAGAACCAATCCCGGGCAGGGTGCCAACCCACCGCAGATATTTACCTTATTTACTTACTTATTTATCTACGTATTTATTTACTTACTTATTTATTTATGTATTTTTCTACCTATTTATTTACATATTTACCTATTTATTTATTTATGTATTTTTCTACCTATTTATTTACTTGCTTATTTATTTACATTTTTACCTATTTACTTACTTATTTATTTACATATTTATCTATGTATTTATTTACTTATTTATTTATGAATTTTTCTACCTATTTATTTACATATTTACCTATTTATTTATTTATGTATTTTTCTACCTATTTATTTACTTACTTATTTATTTACATGTTTACCTATTTACTTACTTATTTATTTACATACTTATCTACGTATTTATGTACTTATTTATTTATGTATTTTTCTACCTATTTATTTACATATTTACCTATTTATTTATTTACATATTTATCTACTTATTTATTTACTGACCTATTTATTTATGTATTTATCTACCTATTTCTTTACTTACTTATTTATTTACGTATTTATCTACCTATTTATTTACTTGCTTGTTTATTTACATATTTACCTGTTTATTTACTTACTTATTTATTTATGTATTTTTCTACCTATTTATTTACTTACTTATTTATTTATTTACATATTTACCTATTTATTTACTTATTTATTTATTTGCATATTTATCTACCTATTTATTTATCTACCTATTTATTTACTTATTTATTTATTTACATATTTATCTTCCTATTTATTTACTTATTTGTGTACCTATTTATTTATTTAAAGAGCTTCTGTTTAAAGCCAAATTTCCCTCTGAGCACACACAAAGCTCTATCTATCTATGTATCTGATTAAAAAAACAAGAAAGATGCACATAACCAACATTAAAAGAATCACAAACAAACAAAAGAGACCTAAAACAAGAGCTTGAACCCCAGCCAGGTGAAGAATCCCTGGCCGAGACATGGCAATCTGAAGTATACACTGAAGTCTACTCTAGAAATGTAGAAACTGAAGTATGAGATGTGATCCAAAATTACGGTGAACATTTAACTAAAAAAACATTGATTACAATAAAAGACACATATCCATTAATCCCCCTCAAAATACTCCCCTGGCTTCGAACACACTTATCCCATCGTTCGTGCCACTTTCTGAAGCAGTTCTGCAAATCCTCTTCCGTGAGTGTCTTTAGTTGCGCTGTCATGGCCACCTCGATGATCAAGATCTAATGTCATGGTGATTGTGATGGTTGTCTTTTTTGACCTTGATGGAATTGTGCGAGCTGAGTTTGTACCCAGGAACACTACGGTGAAGTCTGAATATTATAAGGGTGTATTAAAGTGTTTAAGAAACGATGCGCCTAGAAAACAACCTGAGAAATGGGCAGATGGTTTCATCCTCCATCATGACAACGCTCCGTGTCACACATAGCTTCTGTTACGGCAGTTTCTATCAAATAAAAACATTGCGGTGTGTCCTCATCCACCTTGCTCACCGGATCTGCCACCGTGCGACTTCTAGTTCTTCCCCAAAGTCAAAATGGTCAAATGAAAGGTAAACGTTTTGAATCAATTCAGGACATCGAGGCAGTGTAACTAAAGAAATTCACGAAAGAGGACTGCTTCAGAAAGTGGCAAGAACAATGGGGGAGTATTTTGAGGGGGTTTAATGGCAATGTCTCTTTTACTGTAATAAATTTTTATTTTATTTAAACATTCTCTGTATTTTTTGATCACACCTCATATAACGAGAAGTAGATGGAACCCCATTAAACCCTAACTTGTAATCCTAAGAATTTTAAACATTGGAAAAATAATTTTAATTTAGGGCAGGTTTCATATTTGTTTTGAAGGGCACAGGTCAATGGCTACTACTATATTTAAGATATTTTTACTTTAAACATTGAAATAGCTTTGTTTTTGGCAGACATACTGTTAAAGAAAATGAATCATTGTATCCGATAATTCTAACTACTAGTTATGCCACACTCATTGTTGGAGCTGCTCTGAAGAAGAGAGACACTAAAGTTCTCTCAGTCTGTCATTAGCAAATTTGACTTACAAAAGGTGAAGTGTTTGTGTTTAATTTTGTAATTGTCGTTGCCACATAACCAGTCATGTATGGTTGTGAGATATGGACGCTACCCAGTGACATGAGATGAAGACTGGACTCCTTCATGTAATGTCTCTTTGGGTACCACTGGTTTGACTTTGTGTTGCTCATGGAGTCCCGAATGAGGCACATTATCTGAATTGTTAGGGAGCGTCAGTTACAGCACTTACAGCCATGTGGTGCAAATCCCCGAGGGTGATCAGACTGACAGGATCCTCGCAGGAGCAACAGCTCATACAGCACGGAAATCCATGCAAGTTTTGTGGGAGATGTTTCCGAGGATCCCCGTGTCTGCGTGGGTTTCCTCTGGGCGCTCCGGTTTCCTCCCACAGTCCAAAGACATGCAGGTTAGGTGGATTGGCGATTCTAAATTGGCCCTAGTGTGTGCTTGGTGTGTAGGTGTGTTTGTGTGTGTCTTGCGGTGGGTTGGCACTCTGCCCGGGATTGGTTCCTGCCTTGTGCCCTGTGTTGGCTGGGATTGGCTCCAGCAGACCCCCGTGGACCCTGTGTTCGGATTCAGCGGGTTGGATAATGGATGGATGGATGTTTCCGAGGAACATGATCTCATTGCGAGGCAATTTCAAGTGGCCTTCACGTTCGCCTGATCTCGCTCTGTGTGATTTCTTCTTGTGGGGCTCTCTCAAGTTGAAGGTATACACACACTGACCTCAAAACCTTGAAGCCCTCAAGGACACTATTCGCCATGAAATCGCCGCTATTAACCGTGAAATGGCCGAACGAGTCAAGTGAGCGTTCAGAATTCGTCTCGAAGAGTGTATCGCTGATGATGGCCAACACCTTGAAGACATGATTTTTAAAACAGTGAAAAAAATCTATTTTTTATACCCTGTTTTGTGTTATAATGAAATTTATTTTATCTTATAGTGTTTTTGTAAAATATACTTCTTTTTGGTTCACCCTGTACAAGAGACCGTTGATTCAAATCATAGGATACTTGGTCAGAACGTGCACACGGTATATTTGTCGGAAACCGAATTTCAATTATAGATGTATTGCAAGACAGTAGCTTCCATGATAATGTATATTGATCCATATAACATAACTTCTTGTACTACATCTGTCACTTGCAGGTTGACTTTGGCTGGGTCTTTCATATTCATTCTACATTTTCACGTGTCTTTTCTATAGCCTCCTAATTCTTCAGCTTTATGTGCTACATGAAAAAATACAGAATTTGATGTTTGTAAAGTCACACATGTTCACAGATTGAGTTTATGCCATGTATCTTGGTGGCGATCTGTGAGCAGCAATATGGTTTCATGCCAGGAGAGAGTCCTACAGACGTGATATTTGCTTTAAGAGTGTTAATGGAGAGATACAGAGAAGGTTAGAAGGAATTGCATTGCGTGTTTGTGGACTTAAGAGAATGCGTATGATAAGGCACCAAGAGAGGAGTTCTGGTACTGTATGAAGAAGTTGGGAGCAGCAGAAAGTAGGTGAGGGTGGTACAAGATATGTATAATGATAGTGTGAGTGCGGTGAGTTGTGCGATAGGAATGACAGCCTGGTTCAAGGGGAGAGCTTTTACAGTAGCAGGCAGATCATTCCACAGCTTTGGGATCCTGTAACTAAAAGGTCGACATCTCTCTGTTATTTTATTAATCCTTCGAATCTTTTGTAGGCCGGTTATGATTGCTCTTTCTTCCTGCATGTCATCATTAATGTTTACCCCTAGGTAACTTCACATGTGCAGTGCAAGGTGAGAGGTGGCAGATACATGGTCATGTGTTTATGTCCTGGAGGTAATTCAGTGCACAAGGCATAGTGTGGCATTGAGAATTGGCCCCTTTGCTAAAGTATACACAACCTCCCTTTGGACATTAGAACACTAAAAGCCCTTCTGTTATTAAAGTAGATTATTCTAATTAGCTACAGTTGTGCATGTGCAAATCAAATAGTGCCATCTATTATGTGTCTAATTCATGAACATTACAACAATGTAGATGAGAACAGGCCATTCAGTCCAACAGGGCTTGCCAGTCCTATCCACTTAATTCTTCTAAAATAACAAGTTGAATTTTTGAAGTCCTACTGTCCTGGAGAGAAACTCATTCTCACCTCAGAGACAAACACTCAAAAGATGAGCAAGCAGAATAAGAGTTTTCTGCGTAGAACACAAAGCCGTCTCAGTTCAATGAAGTGAGCCCCTTATTCCGGGCGAGCCTCGTATTTATTACAATTCTTATCACTAAGCAACCTTGCTTTGCACATTTTTCATTACTTTCTGACTACTAAAACACAACTCCCTCATCCTGTTGGTTTCTTTTTTCTAATGCTCATTTGGTGTAATTACTTTCTCTCCATCTATCGCCACTTTTATCTTGACTCATTGGCCACATTTGCCATTGGGCCCTGGAATCACCTAATCACCTTTCCAAATTCACTTAATTAGTTTTCACATTCTTAGCTTTGGGCTGATAAATATTGGTGGTTTTGTAGTTAGTTAGAAGAATAGAAAAAGTACAGGCATGAGCCTTTAATAATTAAATCTTACCTGACCTTAAGCTATGACATGTTTTGTTTTAATTTGATTGAGATTACATTGATACATAGATTTAAATTCTCTATACTACCACACTACTCGGTCACTTATTCCGAGTGTCTGTGGGTTCTTTGGGTAAAGAAAAATGTTTGTGTAAAATCTACCAACTGTGTCCCTGTGTTGTTGATGAACTCATTTTAAAGTCACTGTCTCCATCCAGTGGACTAACTTCAGTCAGGTCTCCTCTTAATCTTCTTTTGCTTAAACTGTAAAGGCTCAGCTGGTATGAATAGTCTGACAATAAAGCCACTTAACTTATCTGATTGAAAATTAGAACAACTGAGATGAGAACAGGCCATTCAGTCCAGCAAAACTCACTGACCCTATCAACTTCATTCTTCTAAAATAACATCATATCGAATTTTGAAAGCCTACTTGGTCACTTATTCCAGGTGTCTGTGGTTCTCTGTGTAAAGAAAAACTTCCTAAAGTTTGTGTGAAATTTACTCTTAACAAGTTTCCAACTGTGTCCCCGTGTTCTTGATGAACTCATTTTAAAGTCACCGCCTTGATCCACTGGACTATTTCCCTTCATAATTTTAAACACTTCAGTCAGGTCTCCTCTTAATCTTCTTTTGTCTTAATACAACAACAACAACAACAACAACATTTATTTATATAGCACATTTTCATACAAAAAGTAGCTCAAAGTGCTTTACATAATGAAGAAAAGAAAAATAAAAGACAAAATAAGAAATTAAAATAAGGCAACATTAGTTAATATAGAAAAGGAGTAAGGTCCGATGGCCAGGATGGACAGAAAAACAAAAAAAAAACTCCAGAAAGCTGGAGAAAAAAATAAAATGTGTAGGGGTTCCAGGCCACAAGACCGCCCAGTCCCCTCTGGGCATTCTACCTAACATAAATGAAATAGTCCTCTTTGTAGTTAGGGTTCTCACGGAGTCACTTGATGCTGATGGTCATACAGACCTCTGGCTTTTAATCCATCCATCATTTTTGGAACATCATGGTACTTAGAGTAGATGGTGGTGGCACAAGCCACCACCAAAAGGACACCGGAAAAGGAAACAGAAGAGAGAAAAGTGGTTAGTACAGATTTTAGAGCCACCATGAATGGTTATTATAATGAATTGGATATACAGAGTATCAGGATTAAATTACAGTGAAGTTATGAGAAGGCCATGTTAAAGGAATGTGTTTTCAGCAGTTTTTTAAAGTGCTCCACTGTATTAGCCTGGCGAATTCCTACTGGCAGGCTATTCCAGATTTTAGGTTCATAACAACAGAAGGCCGCCTCACCACTTCTTTTAAGTTTTGCTCTTGGAATTCTAAGGAGACACTCAGTTGAGGATCTGAGGTTGCGATTTGGAATATAAGACGTCAGACATTCCGATATATAGGATGGGGCGAGATTATTTAAGGCTTTATAAACCATAATCAAAATTTTAAAGTTAATCCTGAATGACACAGTGACATCAAAACTGGAGAGATGTGCTCGGATTTTCTTTTCCTGGTAAGGATTCTAGCAGCTGTATTCTGCACTAGTTGCAAACGATTTATGTCTTTTTTGGGTAGTCCTGAGAGGAATGCGTTACAGTAATCTAGTCGACTGAAAACAAATGCATGAACTAATTTCTCAGCATCTTTCAATGATATAAGAGGTCTAACTTTTGCTATGTTTCTTAAGTGAAAAAATGCTGTCCTAGTGATCTGATTAATATGCGATTTAAAATTTAGATTACAGTCAACAGTTACCCCTAAGCTTTTTACCTCCGTTTTGACTTTTAATCCTAATGCTTCCAGTTTATTTCTAATAGCCTCATTGTATCCATTACTGCCAATTACCAAGATTTCAGTTTTCTCTTTATTTAACTTGAGAAAGTTACTATTCATCCATTCTGAAATACAAGTCAGACATTGTGTTAGTGAATCAAGAGATTCGGGGTCATCAGGCGCTATTGATAAATACAGCTGTGTGTCATCAGCATAGCTGTGGTAGCTCATGTCGTGCCCTGAGATAATCTGACCTAATGTAAGCATGTAGATTGAGAAGAGCAGCAGACCCAGGATAGAGCCTTGTGGAACACCATATAGGATATCATGTGTCTTTGAGTTGTAATTACCACAACTAACAAAGAATTTTCTCCCTGCCAGGTAGGATTCAAACCAATTTAAGACACTGCCAGAGAGGCCCACCCACTGACTAAGGCGATTCTTAAGAATATTATGATCAATGGTGTCAAATACGGCACTCAGATCTAAGAGGCTCGGCTCTTTTAATCTTTCTTCATAACTCACCTCCTGTAGCCCTGAACTTAGCCTAGTTGCTCTTCTCTGGACTTTTTCTAGTGCTGCTATGTCCTTTTTGTAGCCTGTAGACCAAAACTGCACCCAGTACTTCAGATGAGGCCTCACCAGTGTGTTAAAAAGGTTGAGCAGAACCTCCTTGGACTTGTACTGACACATCAAGGCGCTATATAACCTGACATTCTGTTAGCCTTCTTAATGGCTTCTGTCAGGCAGCCGAAACTGACGAGTCCACTATGACTCCAAAGTCCTTCTCATAAGGTGTACTTTTGATTTTCAGACCTCCCATTGTGTATTGTAATAAAGACAAAAAACGATCATAAAGGTTTGGGGTATCTGTCTCCGTATACTGTAAGATTTTTCTTAAATTAGTCAGTTCACACATAGAACAAAAGACAACTGGTATAGGAACAGGCGGACAATTTATAGTGTGGGAACGGAAGTGGACAGATGGAATGCTGGGAAGGAACCGTGGTGGTAGATGGGTGGTAATGACGTCATCAGGTGGGGACCAGAGGGAAGGAAGGAACTTGGAAGTGGCTTGAGTGTCTATGGAGTCCGGGTGAATTCACGGCAGTGTCGCTTTGTTTTTCTTGAGGGAACAAAGAGAGAAAGGTTAGTACCCTGTCGTTGTCCCTTAACATGAGATGTTGCGGTGCCCATCGGGTCTTTAAGCCGCTCCCTATGCGCTCGTGCGTGATAGTATTCAAACCTAACATTTTTACTTCCTTTGTGTAATTTTTTATATTTACTGACATTAAATTTAATCTGCCACAAATTTGCCCCAGCCTGTCTGCAGTCCAAGTCCTTTTGTGATGATTGAACAGATTCTCGATTATCTGCCAATCCACCTCGCTTGGTATCATCTGCAAACTTAACCTGCTTGTTATTTGTATTCCTATCCAAATCATTTATATACAAGGGCGAGTCAAGCTAAAGTTAGAAAGTGTGACTTATCAGATGATGGAATGAACCTTAACAAAGCTGATGATGTCATTTCTCAATGTCGTCACCAACCTTCTCAATGCACTTGCGCCACCTGCCTGGCAGTGCCAGCAGAATAAAAGGTTTTGTCTTGTCCTTGCAGCCACTCGCACACCCGAGTTCTTCTCGAACACTCCATGCCGATGGGTACCACAGTCACTAGTGCAAGTTACTGTGACTTGCTGGAGACCAATATGAAGCCTGCTATTTGATCCCAGCGGTGGGGTCTGCTGTCTCAAGGGGTCCTTTTGCTGCCAGATAATGACACGCACACTGCTAAGAACACTAAGGCTTGTCTGGAGAAACTGAAGTCTGAGGTATTGCCACATCCTCCTTATTTGCCAGATTTGGCACTGTGTGATTTCCACCTTTTTGGACTGCTAAACAAAACATCTGGGTGGTCGTCAATTCAAGACAGATGACGACGTGAAGAAAGCGGTGCACAAGTGGCTGTGAGGACAAGACAAAACCTTTTATTCTGCTGGCACTTCCAGGCAGGTGGCACAAGTGCATTGAGAAGGATGGAGACTACATTGAGAAATCACATCATCAGTTTTGTGAAGGTTCATTTCATTTTCTGATAAATCCCATTTTATAACTTTAGCTTGACCCTCCTTTGTATATTGATTAATGTTTTTATTTTGGTCTGTTTATTCATTTTCATAACCCACTTTTATACACCAGGACTGCAGGCTGTCTCAACAGCATTGGCAGAGTCTGGAACTGATCACTGAACCGGTCACTAGTCCTCATGTATACTTACACTCGGCCAGTTTGAAGAGACATCAGTTCACCCAACCAGTACAGCCTTGGAAAGCTAAAGAATCCTAAGGAGTAAGACAATACAATACAATGCAATTTATTTTTGCATAGCCCAAAATCATACAAGAAGTGCCGCAATGGGCTTTAACAGGCCCTGCCTCTTGACAGCCCCCCAGCCTTGACTCTCTAAGAAGACAAGGAAAAAACTCCCAAAAAAAACCCTTTGTAGGGAAAAAATGGAAGAAACCTCAGGAAAGGCAGTTCAAAAAGAGACCCCTATCCAGGTAGGTTGGGCGTACAGTGAGTGTCAAAATAAAGGGGGTAAATACAACACAATACACAGAATACAAGTAATCCTCAACACAACACAATACAATAGTAAAATAAAAATATTACAAGTACAGAGCAGAATTTAACAGTAGATAATATCACATAATATGATTTGGATTTGTTTAGAGTCCTGGAGACCTCAGCCATCAAGCTGCCTCCCCCATTTGGCCATTCCACAGCTGAAACAGTGCTGGGCCATCCAATCCGATGAAAGAACCCCTCTACCCGACGATTCCTGCGATCCTCCATCAGGGATGACTTTACCTTAGACAGGCAAAACAACCTGGCAGGTGGGCCGTGGCACCAAGTGCCACATTTCAGTACTGAAAAATAGAAACTGATGTGCAAAGTCTTTTCAGACAGTCAGCATTTGAAACTCTGCAGCTGGTAGGGAGCAGCGATGGGCACAGCGCCAGATTACCCCACTCGAGTTATATATGCTGCAGCTAATTGACTTCCCAGATGTGTTTCCCGGCTCTTCAGCACCCATATAATAGATTGGAGAGGGATTCACATGTAATCTCTTAATAGTGAAAATGGATTGGCAAGCAGGGTGTTAAGCTGTCAACAGCTACTCCAGCCCCTCCATGCTAGATACAGTCTGAATATATTTAAGGAAACTGTACTATACAATACAGTATATAAATGGCTCAGTGGTGTTGCCATGGCAACAGAGAAATAATTGTGTTTATGTGGCACTTTACTGTATGGCCTCAGGAAGTCTCTGCATCTGATTTTAAGGGGCTGGGCATCTCTGAAATGTCACACAGAATAAAAATGAGGCAATACAAAAACATTTGACATCTCTTGATACGACTCTAAAGAAAAAAATACCAACAAATTATTTTATTATGGGTATTTGCTTCTAATTACATTCTACTAGAATAACAGTGAAATCGCTAACATGCAGACCTCGAAACGTGAGGGTTGGTAGCATCACATCCACCACACTGATTGATCCTCACCCCACACGCTCCACTGGGTGGTATGCTGTGAACCCAGCAATTGCTGTGTGGCAAAACAGAGCTTTAACTCCATCGTTACATTTTGTAATGATGCCACCTTCATAGGTGATCACTAATAATTGTGTGATCACTAATAATTATGAGACAGATTACAGAGAAGAGGTCGACCTGCCAACATAGTGACGCCAGGACAACTTTAATGTCAGCAAAACCAAGGAGTTGGTCATAGACGTCAGGAAGCAGAAAACTGGCCACACTTCCATCTACATCAGAGGAGTTAGGATTGAGATGAAGTGATCATTATAGATGAACTCAAGTGGATACAGTTGTCATTTCGATCATCGTTTAGGTATCTGAAAAAAAAGGTGAATGTTAAATAAGGGTCAAACAATAAACAGGTTAGGAGCAAATCATCAGACATGCATAGACATAGAGGTGAGAGAACATTAAGGGAATAATGTTCAGCAGTCCATTGAATCATCACAGAGAGACTTGGACAGCTACAGGCTTGGGCTGATCTGTGGATGATGAAGTTTAATGTCAGTAAATATAAAGTGTTAAAAGTAGGAAACAAAAATGTTGGGTTTGAATGCACAGTGGGAGGTCTGAAAATCAAAATGGGAAAGATTTAGGAGTCATAGGGGACTCAACTCTATCAACTTCCCCTCAGTGTTTAGAAGCCATTAAGAAGGCTAACAGAATGTCAGGTTATATAGCGCTTTGATGTGTGGAGTACAAGTAACAGGAGATTATGCTCAAGCTTTATAACACGCTAGTGAGGCCTCATCTGGAGTACTAGGGGCAGTTTTGGTCTCCAGGTTACAAAAAGGACACAGCAGCACTAGAAAGAATCCAGAGAAGAGCTACTTGGCTGATTTGAGGGCTACGGGGATAAGTTATGAGGAAAGATTAAAAGAGCAAAAGAAGATTAAGAGGAGACCTGACTAAAGTGTTTAAAATGATGAAGGGAATTAGTCCAGTGGATCAAGACGGTGACTTTAAAATGAGTCCATCAAGAACATAGGGACACAGCTGGAGGCTTGTTAAGGGTAAATTTCACACAAACATGAAGTTTTTCTTCACACAGAAAACCACAGACACTTGGAATAAGCGACCAAGTCATGTGGTGGACAGTAGGACTTTAGGGCCTTCAAAACTTTAAGAATTAAGTTGATAGGACTGGCAAGCTTTGTTGAGCTCAATTGTTCTAATTTTCAATAAGATAAGTCAAGTGGCTTTATTGTCACATTTTCCATACACCCTATTGCAGCATACAGAGGCACAAAATAACGGAAGAAAGTATTGGAAGAAGCCAAACCAATTCTGCTAGGTACTACAACAGCTTCTATGGCTTGGCTGTCCGGACTCTGAACTCTGTGCTGCCTTCAGATCAGCCCTTAGTCGTGAATTTATACGTAGTACACAGTTTACACTTGTCACTACTGTTGTGTTTTTATGATTCATTTTACAGTTATTATGTATTACTGTCTCTTTCAAATAATTACTATACGCTTACCTATTATTTATTTGTAATTATTTACAGTATTTATCTATTATATTATAGTATAGTTCTTTACCTGTCTTGTACTTGTCCTGTGTTTATGTATATTTTTGCCACTGTGGTCCTGTTTTTTGTGCCACTGTATGCTGCAATACAGTGTATGGATGTTATGACAATACAGCCACGTGACTTGACATAAGATATAAAGGTGAAAGAACATTAAAGATCAGGAAGGAAACAAAGGAGATAAAATCGTTGGCAAGTCAGAGTCAAAGGCTATTTGGAGATCTGCATAAGATGATTCTTACCCTGCCTTAAGAAAGTGCCTGAGTTGCCTTGAAAGCTTACACATTGTAATCTGTTCAGTTAGCCAATAAAAAGTGTTTGTTTGCTTGATTTCTTGTTGCATCTGTAATGGATAACATGATGCATCACAATTCTACTATTGACTTTATCAATAAATGCGCGGCAGTATCCTCTGTTTTTGGGGCAGTGTTTCACAATCCTGAGCTTGATGGACACCTTGTTTGCTAGTTTTAAATTCCACCAATGTTTTCTTAATCTGAGGAGGTTTGCTGGATCAAATGAAATCTTTGTTTCTTTTTTTTCAATGAGCATTTTCAATTTAAACATTCTGTACACCCAATCGTGCATTTTCTTTCTTCTAGGAAATCTTAAAATAAAAAAGGTGTATTTCCGTCTCCGGCATTCATTGTAAAAAGCCTTTTTTCCTTTCCTCCTCCTTTGGATTTGTCTTGATTGCTTTTAGCAGGTTTTGCCTAAACTGCAATTTAATTTTGCTTCGATGTCAACTTTGCAGAAAACACGGCTGCAACGTCTTTACGGCTACACCTCGAGAGGGAATCTCATTCTCTGTCCTTGAAATGTGCATATTTACTTAATTACTTCTAAAATGGTGAACGACTTCAATGCTTTTTATGAAATTTCCCAATTTGTGCTTTCCTCATGTAGTAATCCGGTTCAGAAATGAGAATTATAATAGACACCATTAGAGAAAAAAAATGGGTTGCATTAGTCCTTTTTAGTTTTATTTGTGTATATTTGTTACATTGTATTCATATTTTATATTTCATATTATTCATATTTTCCAAATTGGAATTTTCTATTACATGATTATGGCCAATGGGAGTTTACTCAGCCAAGCATTGCATATGTATGAATGCATTTCCAAAGAATATTAAAAGTTTAAATTTTTCCTTTTTGTGCTGATTTGATTTGTAATGTAGTATGTTTTTGTAACTCACTTTGTTTTTATTTACTTAATATTTATAATTTTACAATGATTTCAAATGTCTTTGTGTAAGTTGATTGAGGGGTACTTTATTAGCTCAATGTAACAACTTTGCTTTATATATATATATATATATATAAATAAAAAAATATATAAAAATCTAAAAAAAATTATATATATAAAATTTTATTTATTTATTTATTTATTTATTTATTTATTTTAGAAGAATGAAGCCATGATTACCGTCAGTACTGGTCTGCTACTCTGAGCCTCATCCCAGTCTTCTACAGCTGTTTGTCGGACTGCTTTGTTGCACTGGACTGCCTGCGTAATGCAGAAAGCCATGGCTGGGGAAAATGGCTGCCGCAACTTGATCAATGCTCAGTGCCTGGCAAGCCTGCTGCAGCGTGGAGTGGAGCAAACCTTGGTCATCGACAGCCGGACCTTCTCAGAGTATAACGCCTCTCATGTTCTCAGCTCTGTCAACATATGCTGCTCCAAATTGGTTAAGCGCCGTCTGCAGCAAGACAAAGTCTCAATCACTGAACTTATCCAGCCCAACTCCAAGATTAAGGTATTGAACTTTTCATTTTATTCTTCAGTGACCTTCACATTGTTCTTGAATGCTCTCATGCAGTGTAGCAAGTGAGCTTCTGCTTACTCTCGGGACACTCAAATGTCAGTGGCCTAGTCTGGAAAACGTTTTGTTTTAAATGGGAACAGAGAAGTGCGTTTGTTCCTAATGCAGTTTGGTGAATAAATTTTCTCCGCGTATATTCTGCCAACCCCTTAAAAATTCAGTCAGGTGCCCAATACTGGAACAAGGAATGCCGCCTACCAGTTTGTGTAAATCGGTGTGTCCCATGATGCTTTAGTTAAGAAACACAAATCCGTTCTGTCTTGTTAGTATTAACTGCTTGCCAACTGGGAATATTTTAGAAGGAGTGGTTGTAATGTTATGAACGCCTACAGTGACCTTTGAGTGTGGTTCATAGGAAGGAAGAATTCTGAAATGCAAATATTTGCTTTTGTAAATACTAAGGGGCTTTTCCCCCTGCTCGCTTTGCTTGCTAACCCCCCGGCCTGCGCTACGTGCTAGCCTCTCTGCGGTTCTGCTGCTCGCGTATGGGGATGTGGATGTACAATTTAAACAGATTTTTATTTTCATGGGAAGACCAGACGTTGTTAACACTTGTAGATATTCATTGTGATATTGTAATTTGTTGTTTTCATCTTCCGCACAATCAATCCATTGATACGCATTTAACCAATTTGCCGTGTAACCGATCAACATTTTTTGCCGTTAATTCGTTTGACTTCCTCATTTCTCGGTGCTAGGATTGCACGTGTACTCATTTTTTATGTTGATAACCCTTCGTGATGAAATTCTTCAATAAGATTTGGACATTATACGTCTTCTTTAATTGGGAACTTAACGTCAAAATGTATAAGAGCTGAGAGCTCAGGAAGTGTGTCTGACAAAAGCATTCACATGAATGAGAAGTGAGAGGACCGTGGTCTTATTTGAAAATGTTTGAGAGGAGGGCATGACTTGAAAAAATCTCTCTTCCAAAAAGTCGCGTTACATCGAGGGATTTTTTTTTTTATATATAATAGAGAGATTGCAAAGATAGCCAAAATTATTTCACATACTTTTACAGCATAGTTTCTAAATCTTTGGTTCACTGGTTGGCTGATTTTTGGGTCTTGCATAGTCAAGAGTCATAATTCGACGGGAAAGGGTCACATATGGTTTGTGGTGAGTCTCGCAAAGGGTTGTCGCAGGAGGTTTAAGCAATTGACGTTAGCTCCGCTATGTCCTATAGCGGCAAATCTCCAAGGAATCCCCTCACCCCAGGATGACAATGTTGGCATTGATTCTGGGTCTCGAACATACGAAGAAGGCAAAATTGAGTTGCAACAAAAAAGAAGTTTAAGAAACACTGTTTTACCGGATTGGAATATCTCAGAATCCTCCAGCAATCGGACACACCACCTTACAGATTTAAGACCTTTCTGTGTTTGTGCATTTTCGGTTTCTTGCATATTATCATCTCTTCACAGTAGGACTGCCAAATTTTCCAAAGACCTGAATATAACCTTGTAAACCATCCTGGCTGGATCGCCAGCCCATGCCTGGTGTTAATGACACCTGTTACTGTTTTCTAGTGCTGTTATGGCACATCAACGTAATCGATCTAGTCAATTATTTAAATTCATCGGTTGATGTGGCATATGTCGACACATCATGTTTTTACCGTCTTTCAAGAGATCAACATGGCAGCACCTAGTTAATCTACAGGTCCTTCATGGAGAAGACCACAGACTTGTAAAGTATGGGAGTACTTTCAGCTAAAGCCAAATAATACTGCGTACTGTATCCTCTGTAAATGTGAAACGGCGTATCACAGCAGCGTAACAGCGGTGCAGGAGCATCTATGGTGGAAGCATTTCGGAGTTTTCTATGAAGATGCTGCCAATACAGCACTGTATGTTCTAATTACTTTTTTTAGTTCTGATTGGTAAATCACTGCATCCTACAGTCATTTATTTTCTTGAGCACTGAATTTCATAAAGGACCCATCAATGCAGCTTATGATTAATAAAAAAAAAAAGATATGATCTAAAAGTAAGGTACAATGTGACAGAAATAGCATATAACATATTGTTAGTTAGCGATTATTGAGATGTTTATGATACATTACTTTACTGTCACTTTATTTTTATTTTTTTTTTTTGCCGAAGTTTTTGTTATATAATCTGAAGTGTTACTTGAATTGATAAGTTGTGCTCAAGCATAACTTTAACTGAATTAATTATTAAACTTCCGTTATCTTGTGCTACTGAGCTCCTGAGTGGATGATAGCAATTTTAACTTTTTTATTTTCAGTCAGTGTCAAGTCTTCTGTTCGCTATCTTTTTTTAACTTTGTCAGGTACAAAGTATAGGGAAAGTATCGTGATCATCCAAAAATTTGATCTCGAAATTTTGATGAATCTCGACATTTTAGACCTCCCTGAGTCCGATTTACTTTCTCGTAGGGAAAGTATTGTAATCGTCCAAAAATTTGACCACAAGATTTTGATGAAACTCAATGTTTTAGTCCTCCTTGAATCCAATTTACTTTTTTGTAGGGAAAGTATTGTAATCGTCCAAAAGTGCAATTTTGAGATTTTGATGGATCTCAAATTTTTACGACCTCCCTGAGTCCGATTTACTTTCTCGGAGGGAAAGTATTGTAATCATCCAAAAATTTGGTTTTGAGATTTTGATGAATCTCGACATTTTAGACCTCCCTGAGTCCGAAAATACAAATTTTGGAATTCTGTCTGTGTGTGTGAGTGTGTGTGTATGTAAACACAATAACTTTAGTACGCTTTCACTTAGGTCAACCAAATTTTGAATACAAGTATTAGGTTCAAAATGTAGCTCTATGTCAACTTTTGGGCTAACCAGAAGTTGTACTTTACCTTTTATTCATGTAGCTGCAGAGTCTGATTTATTCCACTTTACTTTTATAATAATTGTTCGATATGTCAATAATGTGATTTGATTTATGGTTGATGGTTCTTTAATGTACATAATATAAAAATATACTCATTGTCTTGCAGTTTACTCCTCAAATATCCATCCCTATATCTGAGTATACGAGAAAGTCGAGGGGAGACCACTCACGATTTTTTTTTTGTGTGATCAGCTTTTTATTAAGTAAAGACAAATTGACAGGATATATCAATAAACGGAGATAGCATGCAAAAGTAACCCAATCCACCTACGCCCACTCTCTCCTACCCAACCTGAGATAGGGATTTAAAAAAAAAATTATGGAGTTACACGCCGAGATTTGCACAATTGAGCCACCGCAGCAGACCAGGATTCCATGACATTACTGCAAGCACCATTAGTTTGCGCTGCAGACAACTCCAAATGTATTAAATTGTAGAAGGAGGACCACCAGTTGTCGACAGTGACACATTCAGGTGTCTTCCAGTGGGTTCCCAGACAGAATAACTTGTGTTCAGAGAGTTTGCGTGGAAGCCTAGAAAGATCTAAAAGAAGAAAGATTTGCGGTAACAGAGGAATAATGGAAAAAAGGAAGACATTAGGTGACATATATGTATCCAAAAGGACAAGACAGGGGGACAGTGCCAGGACATGTGGAGAAAAGGGAACATAATTGACAGAGCAGATCAGCAGTGGGGCCCATCAAAATCCGCTCATCGGGAGTAGGATGGAGTCTGTGTAGAATTTTGAACTGCAGGGCGTGCTGGGAGTTTGGGTTTCTAGAACAAAACCTTATACTGGAGAGGAGGGTGTCCCATGAAAGGGGTGAAGGGAGAGGAGAAAGGTCTCTGAATCAAAGAGAAATCAAGGGAAGAGGTTTATAGGATGCTTTGCCAAGTGAACAGTAGAGGGTACAGATAGGTTTTTTTTTTGGGTGAAAAAGAACAAAACAGAGAGTACAATGAGTGATTGCGGGGGTGGGCATTAGTCAGGGAAGCCCCACATGCTTGAGGACTGATCAGAGTTGCAGGTAGAAAAAGAAACTGGAACCAGGTAGATTAAAATGTGCTTGTAAAGACTGGAACATCATAAGCGCTAAACTATTAAACAGATCCCCCAGCACACTAATTCCAGCCCGCTGCCAGGGAGGAAATTTTTATTTTCTTCATTAAACCCTTGCAGTGATTTAAAACACTGGAGAAATTCGGGACGGGTGTTTAAGGAAGAATCCCTGTGGATGGAGTCATTGCAGTGCAGGATTTTGCTGCCATTCACTACACATTTTGTACCGATGGGTATTTTCTTTGGAGAATCATGTCTGGCCCTGCGAGACTAAAACCAGAGAAAGCAAACAAGAACAAAAATGTCAGAATGAAAACAAACCACAATACTAACTATGACGAAGAGGATGAAACATCCTAAAGCTTCAGTTTAATTACTGCTGGGGCTGGGACCCCTGTATGTTATAATTAGATGGCTCCACATACAGGAGACAGGGCAGAACACAAATAATATTACAAAGAAAAGCCAAAGTAAAGAAAGTCATGAAATTGGAAGCATATACAGACAATATAAAACCAAACACAGAATTAATAACATACTATGCACGTTTTATTTGTAAACAACAAAAAAAACAACAAGTAGGCTCCTGTGCAGGTGACATAACAGCAGTTGTCCCATTGCCCGTTCTTTACCCTTTAAAATGACGCCATGGAAGGTTAACTAACTCTCTTCTGCTCAAAGCTGTGGTGCTGAGATGAGGAGGAAGGCATATTTCAAAGTAGTAATTGTGACACGAATAGAGCTGCAATCCCACCAGAGACGTGGAAATCGAGGAATTCATCACTATGGTCAGAAGGGCCAGGGCTGTGGTTTCTGCCGCATGAAAAATGTCCTTGTTTACAATGTGTGAATTTCCACCCCAAGGAGCCTAGGAGAGCTCTACCAGGCCGCACAAATACTTTTTTAAGCTAATAGTTTTCTTTGGCACATTAAACACCTAATCGCTTATTCCAAAATATCATACATCTTATAGCTGTGGGTGGCTCAAGCGAGAGCAGACGATGGAGAGCCTGCATGTTCTGGCTGAGCTGAAACTCAAAGGCTTCCTCGACCAAAAAAAAAGAACGCACAAGCCATTTAACATCTTACACTGTGGCATCTGCACAAATGTGCATTTAACGTCGGGCAGTGACTTCAACTTTTATGCTCAAAAATGGGCATTCCTACTGGCTTATAATAAATAAATAAAATTTCAAGCTTTAATAATAGAGTTCCAGTTTTCTTCACAGAATGCAATCAAAGTGATGTGGAGGATGGAGGCAGTAAGGAAGGACCTGGAGAACCAAAGAAAATTTTTGGTGCCAGCCAGACCACCCCGTTTAGTGCAGTCGTCCAAAAAAATAGAATAAAAACGAGCCTGTGGTGGCACAACTGAAAACGGACGAAACATCTGCTTCAAAGGCTTTTATAAACAATCGGCTTCCTCGAGTGGGTCTGCTTCAGGAAGCTTGTGTATGTGGGACAATTCCGTTAACTGAGATTGTGGCACCCCACCTGCCAAGTTGTTTTGCTTGCCTAAGGTAAAGTCATCTCTGATGGAGGATTGCAGGAATCATCGGGTAGAGGGGTCCTTTCATCGGATTGGATGGCCCAGTGCTGTCTCAGCTGTGGAATGGCCAACGGGGGGAGGCAGCTTGATGGCAGAGGTCTTCAGGACTCTAAATAAATCCAAATCTTATTATGTGATAACATCTACTTTTAAATTCTGCTCTGTTTTTATTTTTATACTGTATTGAGGATTTATTCTGTTCTATGTATTGTACTGTATTGTATTGACCCCCTTCTTTTTGACACCCACTGCATGCCCAACCTCCCTGGAAAGGGGTCTCTCTTTGAACTGCCTTTCCTGAGGTTTCGTCCATTTTTTCCTTGCAAGGGTTTTTTTGGGGGCTGGGGGGCTGTCAAAAGGCACTTCTTGTGTGATTTTTGGGCTATACAAAAATACATTGTATTGTAGTGTATTGTATTTTATGTCATCCCCTTTAAACTGTCCCAGCGTTAAGGGGTGTGGTTTACTTGAGTGGGAGGCGTGGCTGAGTTAGCCACTAGGGTTGATTTCTCTGAGCTAGGAAAGAGAAAAGAGAAAATACGGTTAGCATTGGTGCCCCCTTCTGTCCCGGTGGATTATTGCATACCTTGTCCGAGCCTGGAAGGTGATCCTCAGGTGCACATGTGTGGCGGCAGCAAGGAAAATTTTCAATTTGCTCTACTTAAACAATTACCTTCCCAGCCTTTTTTCCATTGCTTACACATTCACCATGTAGAAGAGAGACACTTAGTGCAGAAAAGACATGGCAGTGCCAAATGGACCACACTGAACAGGCACAGCAGTCGGTAGTGCTGTAGCTGGGAACAGGAATGACAGGTCCACATGCAAGAAAAAAGTTAGGATGGCAAATGGGTTGTCCCGTTTAATCAACTGAAATGTCCAAAAAAAAAAAAGGAACACCTCTTGGTGTTGTGCTTCTTATTATTGTCGGCACAATGCAGACAAAAATGATTTGTCCCTAAGCTGCAGAATTTGGGGTCTTATCATAGAAGCTCCATCTGGCGGGTCACTCTGTTTGCAAAAGGCGCCTCGTTCCATGCCGCCGGGTTTCTTATGGCTAGATAGATAGATAGATAGATAGATAGATAGATAGATAGATAGATAGATAGATAGATAGATAGATAGATAGATAGATAGAGTGAAAGGCACTATATAATAGATACTTTTTGTCCAGCTGGGCAACTGAAAGGGGTGGGGCTAAGTGCCCTTATTGGGCGGGTTCTCTGCGCTGTGGGGAGTGAAGGAGAAGAGAATGCTAGTGCAACGTGCTCCCCCCCCCCATCCCGGTACGTTATTACATATCTTGTTTGAGCCCCCTGAGGAGATCCTCTGACACGCATCTGTGACAATGCGTTAAACTCTGCTTCAGATTTGAAGGACAGAAACGGCATTTTCAGCAAGGACAAACTTCCCCCTATGCAGTGAGAGAAGAATAAGACCACCTAGCAACTGTCCCAGTTAATGGCATATGTAGTGTAAAAACATGGTCCTTTTTTTTTTTCCTTCAGGCATTTTTCAATAACTTCAGGTTTTATGTGACGCAGCCTCGCTTCTGTGAGGAACTGGTGCCTGCATCAACAATCAAAGGATCCCAGCCCTGAAGAATGCTTTGATGTTCTTTTGCAACTTCTGTGAAGTTCAGCCCAAGCAGGCAAGGAAGGCATTCTTTACTCAACCATAAAGAAGTTTTACTCCAGTGTGGACGAACCATATTAGGTCCTTTATTGTAATAAAAAAGGGGTGAGGGCCTCTTTTTACTCTCAGAACAGCCTCAAATCTTCGTGGCATGGATTCCACAAGATGTTGGAAATACCCCTTTGAGATTCTGGTCCATGTTGACATGATTGCATCACATGATTTCTGCAGATTGCCAGCTGCGCATTCATGCTGTGAATCTCACGTTAGAACGGTCGAGACGAGAAAAGGCCATGCAGCCCAACAAAGCTTGCCAGTCCTGTCCACTGAATTCTTCTAAAATAACATCAAGTCGAGTTTTGAGGGTCCCTAAAGTCCTCCTGTCTACCACACTACTTGGTCACTTATTCCAGGTGTCTGTGGTTCTCTGTGTGAAGAAAAACTTCCTAATGTTTTGCAAAATTTACCCTTAACTTTCCAATGGTGTCCCTGTGTTCTTGATCAACTCATTTTAAAGTCACCGTCTCGATCCACTGCACTAATTCCCTTTAAACACTTCAGTCAGATCTCCTCTTCATCTCCTTTTGTTCAAACTCTAAAGGCTCAGCTCTTTTAATCTTTCCTCATAACTCATCCCCTGTAGCCCTGGACTCAGCCTAGTCGCTCTTCTCTTGACCTTCTCTAGTGCTGCTATGTCCTTTTTGTAGCCTGGAGATCAAAACTGCACCCAGTACTCCAGATGAGGCCTCACCAGTGTGTTATAAAGCTTGAGCAGAACCTTCTGTGACTTGTACTCCACACATCAAGGCGCTATATAACCTGACATTTTGTTAGCCTTCTTAATGGCTTCTGAACACTGTCGGGAAGTCGATAGCTTAGAGTCCACTATGACTCCTAAATCCTTCTCATAAGGTGTACTCTCAATTTTCCGACCGCCCATTGTGTATTCAAACCTCATATTTTTACTTCCTATGTGTAATTCTTTACATTTACTGACATTAAATTTCATCTGCCACAAATCTGCCCAAGCCTGTATGCCATCCCAGTCCCTCTGTGATGATTCAACGGATTCTCGATGATCTTCCAGTCAATCCACCTATCTTGGTATCATCTGCAAAATTAAACAGCTTGTTATTTCCGTTTCTGCCCAAATCATTTATATTATTAAACACAGCAGCAGCCTCAGCACTGCCCCCTGTAGGACGCCACTCTTAAAATCAGCCAATTCTGATAAGGTTTTTCACACCATCACCCTTTGCTTCCTGTGTCTGAGCCAATTCTGCACCCATCTACACACCACACCCTGAACTCCCACATCATTTAGTTTGATGCCCACCCTTTCATGTGGCACCTCATCAAGTGCTTTCTGAAAGTCAAGATAAATGATATCATCTGCTCTACTTTGATCATGTCCTTTTTTTTCTTCCTCATAGAATTCTAGCATGTTTTTAAAACAAGACCTCCCTCCTCTGAACCTATGCTGACTGTTCAGTAAAACTCCTGTTCTTGCCAGGTGCTGCTCAATCTCACTCGTAATGTACCTCTGATGCACAGGTGTACCAAAAAATGTCCTATAAGTTTCAGATGCGGTGACAGAGAAGGCCACTGAAGAGCACTCAGCTCGTTGTCTTGTTCATGAACCCTGTTTGCTGCATTATCATGCTGGAAGTAAGTTTTAGCCTTGAAGGGATGCTCATGGTCAAAAGCAATACTCAAACAGGCCGTGGCCTTCGAGTGACAATTGATTGGTATTACCAGGCCCACACCACCGGCAGCAGCCTGGACTGTTGACATAAGGCAGGTTGGATTAATTCTGTTGGTGCCAAATTCTGACCCTACCATCTGTGTACAGTTGTGGCCAAAAGTTTTGAGAATGACACAAGTATTGGTTTTCACAAAGTTTGCTGCTTCAGTGTTTTTAGATCTTTGTGTCAGATGTTTCTATGGTATACTGAAGTAGAATTACAAGCATTTCACAAGTTTCAATGGCTTTTATTGACAATGACATTACGTTTATGCAAATAGTCAATATCTGCAGTGTTGGCCCTTTTTTCTTTTTCAAGACCTCTGCAGTTCACCTTGGCAGGCTGTCAGTAAACTTCTGGGCCAAATCCTGACTGATGGCAGCCCATTTCTTCTACGTTAATCTGTATCCAGTCCTGCAAGTTGGTCCTCCAACTTGCAGGTAAAACTTTTGGATTGGCACTCCGGCCACCGTAAAAAACCTCAGTTGTCACCCACTGCACCTAGCGTATTACATTTAATATCTGCCACGGAAAATGCGTAACCTTGATAAACTGGGGCACCGATAATCGTGGCATTCTACTGTAATAACATAAAGAAAAAGAATAATTGTGTGCCATCTGCACTTTAGAGAGCTCCTCCTCCTCCTCTGTCATATCGGGTCGAAAGACGCCCTCCTCTGTCTGGCTGTTCGTTTATAAAGGCCCGCCCCCTGGAAGAGGTGGGGCTAGGCATCCTCTCCTTGTGAGGGCTCTTTGGTGCTATGGAGGAAACTGGAGATTTTGTTGGTGACGGTGCCACCAGCCTTCCAGGTGGTCCCTAGGCGAACATGCACGACACTCCTTACTACTGTAGAAAAGTTGATTAGATTTTATAAAAAGGTTTTCTTGTCATGTTAAGTGAATACATCGTATATGAGGCAAATTAACAGACATTGCATCATGCAACCTGCAACAGCCATAGGAACAGTAAACAAGATGTCTGTACACGTGAAAAAACCACACACACAAAATGGCATCACCTGTAAACAAAAAAGAAACCCAAGATTGGCAATGTGGTAACATCACCGCTGTGACTAGTAGGGGGTGTAGCACTAGCAGCACCCCAAACACAACTATACAACACTGTCCTGGGTTCAAACAGAAGATATTGTTTTATTTTAGAGTACCTCCAAATCCTTTCCACAAAATCTTCATATCTCCTTCCACTAATACAAAAATCTTATTGTGTTCTTCCACACCTCCCACATAGTCTCATCCACGCTCCTCCCGGCTCTGACTTCCTATATGGGAAATTCGACTTCTTTTATGCCGGACCCGGGAGTACTTCCAATGCCGCTGCATCATATCATGCAAGTTTTTTTAAAGTAGGGACGGTCTGCTCCTGCAGGTCCCCCTGGTGGCACCCATGCAACACAACAGGGCTGTCTCACTGAACTACAATTCCCAGCCTGTCTTGCAGGTATCCATGCAGGCACCATAGTCCAGGAAGACTGCCACCTATTGTGTCGGGAGAGCAAGTAGTCCATGCAATTAGCCTCCCCCTGTCCATCCACTGAACTGGCCTCCTAGCTGGGTAAGAAACCTTCAGCCATCTTGGCCGGAATGCCAGCCCATGCTTGGTGTCCATGGCACCACTCCTAATGATACAAATAATCAACTCCAAGAAAAACAAAAGCAATTTGTGACAAACTGACTTTATAAAATTTGCAACAGTTTAAAAAAAAAAAAAAAAAAAAGTGAAATAAAAAGTTCAAAATCATGCCACACTGACACATTCTTCTTAATTAAAGGATACATTTAGTATTTCTCAAGTCGTACTTATTTCTTTACGGTTGTGGTGGCTCTGAGGCTAAGGATTTGTTCTGGTATCTGAAAGGTTGCCACTTCAGTTCCCATTACTGCCAGAAGGGATTCTACTTTGTTGGACCCTTGAGTAAGACCCTTAACCTGAAAATTACTCCAGGGGTGCAATACAATGACAGACCCAGTACTCTGACCCCCAAAGGTCATGCGAAAAGACAGCTTACCCTCGATGATTAATAAGGTATAGCAAATTTAAAAAAAAACACAGTATACATTAGTTTATTACATGAAGTTGCATATTTTATACATTAAAAAAAAGCAAACTTATCCTTCTTTTGCATTTTATAAGCGAGATAAAGGGTATCGGGGGATCCCATTCTAAACATCCATCCATCCATTATCCAACCCGCTATATCCTAACACAGAGTCACGGGGGTCTGCTTTAGCCAATCCCAACCAACACAGGGCGCAAGACAGGATCCAAACCCCGGGCAGGATGCCAGCCCACCACAGGACACACACACCCACACACCAAGCACACACTAGGGACAATTTAGAATCGCCAATCCACCTGACCTGTATGTCTTTGGACTGTTGGAGGAAACCCACGCAGACACGCGGAAAACATGCAAACTCCACGCAGGGAGGACCCGGGAAGCAAACCCTGATCTCCTAACTGCGAGGCAGCAGCTCTACCCACTGCGCCACCATGCTGCCCCCATTCTAAACAAGTGTCTTAAAATTTAGCCTAAACTTTAAATGTTATCAAATATTGATCAGCGTCTTTAAGATTAAACACATGTAAAACAGCCAATCTCAGCAAGCATCAGACTCAAGGTAGGGTAAACAAACGCAGACACATGGGCCACTTTAGCAACGCCAATCCCCCCAGCTTGTACTGTATGTGTTTAAACTGTGGGGAGAACATGCAAACTCCATGCAGATATAAACACCAGTCACCTTCACTGGGAGACAGCAGCACTACCATGTGCCACCTTGCCATCCAATATTATTATTAATATTATTATTATTATTATTATTATTATTATTGTTGTCCTCACTATCTTCCATCCATTAAAAAATTCATAAATTTTCTTTGATATAGCCACAATAATGATAATATTCATAAAACCATCCACCTTCCTAACCTGCTTATCCAAGAGATGGTTGTCGAGCAGCTACAGCCAATCCCAGCAAACATGAGGTGCTTTACAGGGTAAACACACACACGCTCAGACACACACACACATGCACACACACGCGCACACACACGCACACACACACACACACACACACACACACACACACAGGCCATTTTAGTAACACCAATCCCCCCAGCTTGTATGTGTTTAAACTGGGGGAAGAACATGCAGACTTAAAGCAAATGCAAACCGCCAGTCACCTTCACTGGGAGACAGTAGCACTACCACTGTGCCACCTTGCCATCCAGTATTATTATTATTGCTGTCCTCACTATCTTCCATCCATTAATCCATTAATATATTTTTCTGAGCTATATGGCACAATAATAATAATAATAATATTCATAAAACCATCCACCTTCCTAACCTGCTTATCCAGGGCAGGGTCGTGGAGCAGCTGCAGCCAATCCCAGCAAGCATCAGGTGCATTGCATGGTAAACACACACATAAATTTTGAATTTGAAATTGTGAATTTCCCCTTGGGATTAATAAAGTATCTATCTATCTATCTATCTATCTATCTATCTATCTATCTATCTATCTATCTATCTATCTATCTATCTATCTATCTATCTATCTATCTATCTATTATATAGTGCCCTTTCATATCTATCTATCTATCTATCTATCTATCTATCTATCTATCTATCTATCTATCTATCTATCTATCTATCTATCTATCTATCTATTATATAGTGCCTTTCATATATCTATCTATCTATCTATCTATCTATCTATCTATCTATCTATCTATCTATCTATCTATCTATCTATCTATCTATTATATAGTGCCTTTCATATCTATCTATCTATCTATCTATCTATCTATCTATCTATCTATCTATCTATCTATCTATCTATCTATCTATCTATCTATCTATATATCTATCTATCTTTCTATCTATCTATCTATCTATCTATCTATCTATCTATCTATCTATCTATCTATCTATCTATCTATTATATATCTATCTATCTATCTATCTATCTATCTATCTATCTATTATCTATCTATCTATCTATCTTTCTATCTATCTATCTATCTATCTATCTATCTATCTATCTTTCTATCTATCTATCTATCTATCTATCTATCTATCTATCTATCTATCTATCTATCTATCTATCTATCTATCTATCTATCTATCTATCTATCTATCTATCTATCTATCTATCTATCTATCTATCTATCTATCCACATGAGCCATTTTAGCAATGTCAATCCCCCTCAGCTTGTATGTGTTCACACTGTGGGGGTGAACTCCATGCAGATGCAGACCCCCAGTCTCCTTCACTGCGAGGCAGCAGCACTTACCATGTGCCACCTTGTCATCCAGTATTATTATTATTGTCATCATTAATAATTGGTGTCCTCATAATATTCTATCCTTTAATGTATTGTTTTGTTTCTTTTCTCCGCTACTGGCACAGTAATAATAATCATTCATTCATCCATCTTCCTAACCCGCTTATCCAGGACAGGGGCGTGGGACATGCTGGAGCCTCTGCCAACAAGCGTTGGCCACAAGACAGGGCACCAGTCATTCATCGAGATCTATAGATTTTAGTTTTAAAGTTTTTGACAAAACTAGCTTGTGTGAAAGTTTTATTTTTTTTTAATATACAGTACTTGAATTAGGCACTAGGATTATGTTCTTATCTCTTTTAAAATATAATTGTCAGACTGGGTGCAGAAGCTTGTCTGTGGTTTAAAATAATTGGGAACAGATGTTCCCGGAGAATTGCCATTGCCTTCTCTGTCGTTCTTTTCCTATTGTGCCAAAGTGATTTCAGCACTGGTGTGCCACAAGGAGCGGGCACTGACCCTTTAAGAATCCCCTCAGCTTTCTTTGCCTTGCTCTGCCCAAGTCTCCATACAGCTGCTTGTCTTTGATTATCCTCCTCTTCCCCCTAAAGAGGATAATGCTAGTGATTAATGAAAAGATGGCTTAAGCTGGCGCTCTCCAGTAGTCCCTTTGTGATTGGTTAAAGATGACATCATGCCTTTCATAACCAGTGGCAGATTGGTGGCTGAGGCACGTGCGGTGCCGGGTTGGACGCTAGCACAGTCAAATTGATTTATATCTGCCACACATGACCCAAACCACACTTCCGTAGTCCTTAAGACCCCCCAGGCCCAACCTTTTCACTGACTGGGTTTTTATTTTTCAGCACACGCTGACGAGTGCTGTGATGTTTCTATGGAGTCTGCTCCCAAACAGTTGCCCTTCAGCTATGCTATAATTAACCTTTGACTAGCAGAAACCCTAATACAAATCATTCTTTATTTCAGAGTGTCCTGTTTACATTTTGAGATTATTAAAAGTAAGATAATATTAAAAAAAATGTTATTTTGAGAGCTGAACTGAATCATCTGCCTGCTGCAACAGCATTCCTTAATGTTTTTATTTTCTGACATTTAATGGCGGGTGAATTGGTAATGCATACAGTTTTAGATCACCAGGTTACAAATAAAAAGATTTTATAGATTTAATACATGAATCAGAGAAGTTAGGCACAGCCTTAGTGTTACTGAAGGCTTTCCTAGTCTGTAAAACGTTTGAGTATAAATGAACACAAGGGAACTGTCGGCAATCCTTACCCTGTAGTACGGGGGTGTTGTACAGTGTTAGCCATTGTGGATGTAGTGAGACGTCAAGCAAAATGACACCTTTTATTGACAACCTAAAAAGATTACAGTATGTCGGCTTTCGAGGCACCTCAGGCCCCTTATTCACGCGGGATGTGATATCTTATATATAAACGTCTACATGTGTGTATCTGTCTGTCCAGTCCGGATGTGCGAGGCTACAGCAATAAGCTCAAAGAAAGTGACTCTGTTGTTAAAGTGAAACCGCTGAGAAAAGAGAAACTCACTTAGCCGGTAATACACAAGCGAGGCGAGCACATCAGCAAAACAAATCCTCCGAGGAGAAAGAAACTAGCGTAGCCGCTTATAGGCAACAGAGATGAGCAGGTTGGCAAAACGAAACCTCCAAAGAAAGACAGTCACTTAGCCGCTAATGCACAAGTGAGGCAAGCATGTCAGCATAACGAAGCCTCCGAAGAGAGAGTCACTTGCTTAGCGGCTAATACACAAGCGAGGCAGACATGTCGGGCAAAACGAAACCTCCGAGGAGAGAGAAACTAGCGTAGCCACTGAGAGACAATGGAGACGAGCTGGTTGGCAAAACGAAACCTCCGAAGAAAGACAGTCGCTTAGCCGCTAATGCACAAGCGAGGCGAGCACATCAGCAAAATGAAACCTCCGAAGACAGAGAAACTAGCGTAGCCGCTGATAGGCAACGGAGATGAGCAGGTTGGCAAAACGAAACCTCCAAAGAAAGACAGTTGCTTAGCCGCTAATGCACAAGTGAGGCAAGCATGTCAGCATAACGAAGCCTCCGAAGAGAGAGTCACTTGCTTAGCGGCTAATACACAAGCGAGGTGGACATGTCGGGCAAAACGAAACCTCCGAGGAGAGAGAAACTAGCGTAGCCACTGAGAGACAATGGAGACGAGCTGGTTGGCAAAACGAAACCTCCGAAGGAAGACAGTCGCTTAGCCGCTAATGCACAAGCAAGGCGAGCACATCAGCAAAACGAAACCTCCGAAGACAGAGAAACTAGCGTAGCCGCTGATAGGCAACGGAGATGAGCAAGTTGGCAAAACGAAACCTCCAAAGAAAGACAGTCGCTTAGCCGCTAATGCACAAGCGAAGCGAGCACGTCAGCAAAACAAAACTTCCTAGGAGAAAGATGCCCAGAGTAGTTCCTTTCAATTACCTGACATATCTACATATCAATTTTTTTTCTGACAATTTCAATAGTTTCTAGGACCCTGGGCTTTTTACAGCACGGGCTTACACAGATAGTGTAAATATAATTATATAATATTACAATATCTTATATATCAATGTCTACGCGTGGAAGTGTATGTGTGTCTGTCCAACCCGGAAGTGAGAGGTGGAGTCGGGGTAAGGACTCCTCCGACGAGGATACAGAAAACTCAGCTGCTAATAATTCAAGCGATGCTAGCACATCAGCAAAATGAAACCTCTGAAGAAAGACAAAGTCGCTAACATCGTCAAAACAGTATCCCATTTACTTTTCCTCCTGCTGCTAATGCACAAACGAGGTGAGCACGTCGGCAAAACGAAACCTCCGAAGAAAGACAGTCGCTTAGCTGCTAATGCACAGATGATGCGAGCACATTGACGAAACAAATCCTCCTAGGTGAGAGACACCCATAGTAGTTCCTTTCAATTTCCTGACATCTCTACATTTCAAATTTTTTTTTCTGATGATTTCAATAGTTTCTAGGACCCCGGGCTTTTTATAACACAGGCTTACACAGCTAGTGTAATATAAATATATATTATATAATATAATAATATGTAATTATATAATGTAATTATCATCACCGTGAAGCCTAAAAACCATGAGGACTGATTGAGGTCATTTACAGTATGTTAGGTAGAATGTCCAGTGGGGGCTTAGTGGTCTTGTGGCCTCAGAACCCCTGCAGATTTTTTTTTCCAGCCCTCTGTTTTTTTTGTTTTTGTTTTTTTTCTGTTCTCCAGGCCATCTGACCTTACTTTATTTTTTGTTACTTAGCATTGCCTAATCTTATTTTTATATTTTTCTTTTTTCTTTCTTCATCTTGTAAAACACTTTGAGCGTCATAATTTGTATGAAAACGTGATTAATAAATAAACGTCGTTGTTGCCTGAGAAGGGGCCCAAGTTGCCTCGAAAGCTGGCATGCTGTAATCTTTTTAGTTAGCCAATAAAAGGGGGCATTTTGCTTGACGTCTTACTACAATCCATACTCTGCAATGGATGTCCAGCCTGGTGGGTCCTTGCTTCACTACACAGATATTTATATATCTGGAAACAAAGATTAATTTGAAAATGTGAAATGTATCTGTTCTGGTCTGCTTTCCTTGATTGTTTTCTCTCTTTTCTATCATTAATAATTGCTGTCCTTGGTGTATTCTATCCATTAGTGTATTATTATATTTCTTTTCTCCACTATAGACACAATAATAATAATCATACATCCATCCAACCCACTTATCTGGGGTAAGGGCATGGGATGGCTGGAGTCTCTGCCAACAAGCGCTGGGCACAAGACAGGGCACCAGTCATTCATCAGTTCTCATCGAGATCTATGGATTTTTGCTTTTTTCTCTTTTCTATCATTAATAGTTGCGCTCCTCTGTAAATTCTCTTTTTCTTTTTATTTTCCCAAAATGTCTTCACTTTTTCATTAAAAAATCAATAATATGTAAGCAACCTACCCCAGCCATCCATTTTCCAAACCCGCTTATTCTGAGCAGGTTCTCAGGGCAAGTGGTGCGTACTCGTCTTCGGAAAGCTTGGATTGCTGCCAGAAGAGGCGTTGGCGAGGCCAGCAGGGGGCTTTGCTTGCTTTACCCTGTAGTCTGTGTGTGGGTTCCAGTGCCCCAGAGCAGTGACAGAAGGGGACACTGTGCTGTTATGCCCATGAACTGTTTTGCCCCTTTGTGGTTTGTGGTGCCAGACTGCCAGGCTGACTAAGAGTTTCTTCTTCAGCTCCCACTAATGACAAACAACCTGCTGACCTACTGGGAGTGTCAACTGCTGAACACACACACAGACTGTTTGAACTCACACTGTACGAGGTGAGACACAAAAATAACTGGACAGGGCTTGGCCGTCTGGAGGTCGGCTGGATGTGAACCATAGAACTATATCCCCTCCTACACGCCCTTTCAAACCGCCGACTGGCTAGGCATATCCTATGAACAGCCCAGGATTTGCACAACAATCGCTATAAGAGTTGTCGCGACAATTTTGGGTGAAAAAATCGAACAGCGAGACAAGACAAGACAACGCTCCCACGCACAATGCTTTTTCCATAAAGTACTTTTTGACTGACAAAAACGTTCCTGTCCTCTATCATCCTCCCTTTTCCCCCCGACTTAGCTCCCTGTGATTTTTACTTCTTCCTGAAAATCAAAAGTGACCTGAAGGGAACACATTTTTCTTCAATGGATGAAGTGAAGACAGAAACTGCAAGCCTGTTGAAGAGCCTCAAGCAAGAAGACTTCCAGCACTGTTTCAATCAATGGAAGATACGTATGGAGCGGTGTAGAGATCGGGAGGGGGAGTATAGAGAAGGTGACACTGTTTAGAATGGTCTAATTCAGCAATAAATATATATTTTTTTTACCAATATAGTGGAACCTCGGTTCACGACCATAATTCGTTCCAAAACTCTGGTCGTAAACCGATTTGGTCGTGAACCGAAGCAATTTCCCCCATAGGATTGTATGTAAATACAATTAATCTGTTCCAGACGGTACGAACTGTATGTAAATATATATTTTTAAAGATTTTTAAGCACAAATATAGTTAATTACACCATAGAATGCACATTGTAATAGTAAACTAAATGTAAAAACATTGAATAACACTGAGAAAACCTTGAACAACAGAGAAAACTAACATTGCAGGAGTTTGTGCTATAATCTTACGAACCGATCGCTGTATAAACACTTTTTTTTTTTTAATGAGTTTTAAGCACAGGGGGAAAAAAAGGAAAATTTGAACAAATCCGAACTTTATTTAAAAACTAACCACAAGCAACCAAGAAAGTAACATTGCAGGAGTTCCCTACAACCCGATTGCAGGGAAAAAAAATGAACATTTGAAAAATCCGTAACTTAATAAACAACCAAGAAAAGTAACATTGCAACAATTCACGCTACGAAACGAAAAATGAACATTTGAAAAATCCGTAATACAAAAACTAACCATAAACCACCAAGAAAACCAACCTTGCATGAGTCGAGTTCTGGCATGAAGTGAGGAGGAACTGGGTGGAGAGGAGGTAACAGTGCTTAGAAGCCATGGTTAACTGGAAAAGCACACGAAATACTGTAGAGCACAAAGAGTTCACAGGTAAAGCACGCACGTCTGACTGAGAACAATGAACAGGGAGAGGCTGAATACGTGCTTACATACAGTAATCGGCGCGTACGAACTGGAAGGGAAATGAAATAGAGAGTTCACAGGTAAAGCACGCATGTCTGACCGAGAACAATGCAACACGTGCGGAAATCATTGGCGCGCACAAACCGAAAGGGAAACTGGCTTGTTCGTATACCGAGTATGTGGTCGTGAACCGAGGCAAAAGTTTGGCAAACTTTTTGGTCGTAAACCGATTTGTACGTGTACTAAGATGTTCGTGAACCAAGGTTCCACTGTATGGTTATTTTTGTGTCTCACCTTGTTCTTTCAGAATCTTACATCTCCTAAAATGTTGTTATGTCTGTGCATTACGTTAATGTTTTTCGCCACTTGAACGCTTGGCTGCTATTCACCAATGGATTATACAGTACATATATATTTTGTCAGTTTACGCTGTCTGTTATGTCTTTCTTTTGTTGTATAACGTGCACTTGTCTCTTAGCTTGTGTTCGTACATTGAGCCTGGAGAAATGCCATTTCGTTCAGCTTTGCATTCCTTGTTGTATGGTTTGAATGACAATAAAGTAAATCCAGTTCAAATAAACTAAACCCAAAAATTGGCACTGTCCTATGGATGAGACATAAATTCGAAGTCCTGACTCTCTTAGTGGTTGGTCATAAGAGGTCTCTGGGCATCTTTTGACAAAAGTAGTGTGCTACCTAAATTGAGTGGGATGACATCAAGGATCGGCTCTGCGGCCTTTCCTGTTTGCAGTGGTGATGGACAGGTTGACAGATGAGGTCAGACAGGTGTCTCCATGGACTGTGATGTTTAGTGAGAGTAGACAACCTGGAGAGGTGGAGGTACTCACTGGAAAGAAGGGGATTGAGAGTCAGTCGGAGTAAGACAGAGTACATGTGCATGAATGAGAGGGTAGGTGGTGGAAGGGTGCGACTGCAAGGGGTAGAGGTGGTGAAGGAAGACAAATTTAAATACTTGGGTTTTAACAGTCCAAAGCATTGAAAAATGTGGCAGAGAGCTGAAGAAGAGAAGGTAGACAAGGTGGAGGAGAGTGTCAGGAGTGATTTTTCATAGAAGAGTACCTGCAAGAGTGAAAGGGAAGGTCTACTAAATGGTAGTGAGACCAGCTATGCTGTATGGTTTGGAAACGGCGGCACTGGCACAAAGACAGGAGGCAGAGTTGAAGATGCACGAGTTTCGCTCAGAGTAACGATGGTCGACAGGATTAGGAATGAGGACATCAGAGAGACAACACAGGTACAAAAGTTTGGTGTCAAAGTGAGAGAGGCTGGATTGAGATGGTTTGGGTATGTGCAGAGGACGGATGAGGGGTACATCAGGAAAAGAATGTTGAGGATGGAACTGCCAGGCAAGAGGAAAAGAGGAAGGCCAAAGACAAGGTTTATGGATGTGGTGAGGGAGGACATGAAGGCAGAAAATGATGTAAAAGACAGGGACAGATGGTGACGGATGATCCACTGTGGTGACCCCAAAATGGGAGCAGCCGAAAGAAGAAGTGTCCTTTCTAAATTACCCATCATGTCTTTGTCTGTTCGAACCCGCAATCATTCCTTGTATTATTGTACCCCTTTGTCACTTGATAGCTAAAGTGTGGTTGAGTGTACTGGCACAAGAATGGCTGCCGTCACATCATCCACCTGGAGGCTGCCCATTGGTGATGATTGAAGTTGCACCCCACTGGCTATGCAAAGCACTTTGAGTAGTGAGAAAAACACTGTAGAAATTGCTAATAATTATTATTCCTAGGGGGCTCTGCCCCCTGCTCACTTTGCTCGCCAACCCCCGTGCAGGCCCTACGTGCTACTCATTTCATGGATCTACCACTTGTGCTTTTGGATAAACACGAATATCAACTCTGTCTTTGATATCTCCATCTTTTGAAACTATTATCGCTGACAATTCGTCACATGAGGGTTTATTATATATGTGAGTGTGATCTTTCGGATTCATATAGAAATCCAAGAAAACTTCTTTGTCCATCTTTTTCAGATAAATTTCATGTAAAGTGCAATACTTTTGGATGTATGGATTTGTATCCATTATTGGCTGTAGCATTTCTAATATGTCCGATCGTTTAACTCTTTCGATTCTATGGTACATCGCTTCTTCATGATCTTAAATATAAACCTGACCGAATTGTGGTTTCTTTGAAATTAAACTTGTTGTAGCTTTAATTGTTGCGGGACCACAGATTCTCATAGCGTATGGTTCTGAATCGTGTAAATCTACGTTTTGAGCATTGAATGATGCAAACAGATTATTGTAGATTCGAATATTTTGCCTGTAGTGTTTGTGGATTTCACTTTCCAAATAACAAATCTTTTAATTCTCATGGATCCACCTCTTCATTGGGAAGAAACACTACTTGTCCCTGATGGCCATATATTCAATGTCTTTTTGCTGTTCTGTTATTTCACTGAGTAACTGTCTCATGGGACTTGAAATTATCTCTCTGAAAATGTCTCGTCTTGTCTCATCGCAAGATTTTTTTATATAATATAGAGATTATTATTATCCCAGCAAGAATCAGGCAGGAACAGTACCTGTGCAGGGCTCTAGTCCATTGCAGAATGAATACAGTGACAGATAACATTACATTTACTTATTTGGCTGACATCTTTATCCAAGGTGACTTACAACATTTATGCTTCTGTTGGTTCCATTAGTTTTGGTTTTCCAGTTGGAGCCCAGGCAGGTTAGGTGACTTGCTCCGGGTCACTCAGTGGTATCAGTAGTGGGATTTGAAGCCACAGCCTCAGGGTTTGAAGTCCAAAGCCTTAACCAGCACACCACACTGCTTGCATATTAACGCACACTATGGCCATCTTGGCATCTCCACTTCACCTTTGCTGCACGTCTGTCGACTGTAAACATAATATTCAGTCCAACATTTGTAAAGTTTAAAAAGAGCTGCCGTTCTCTGTCTGCATGGTGTAACCTACAAATGCCACTGCAGAATGGTAAAACGAAACTGAACTGCCACAGAGTCACAAAGCACTTTTAGAAAGATAAATATTTATCCATCTATTCATTTTTCTGTGTTGGCTAAGGATCACAGGGTGGTGAACCACCAACCCAGGGCCTTTCATAAAAAGGTGTGAGACGGTGACAAGCCCATAATTGTGTTTCTTTTGACAGTCAACACCCTTTAGTTTAACAACCTTGCTGACATTTGAGGAGTTCGTATGGAACTAAAGTTTATAAATTAAGAATCGGACCGACAGTTACGTACATTAGAACAAGAAAACAATCTGGACGAGAACAGGCCATTCTGTCTAGCAGAGCTCGCCAGTCCTGTCCACTTAATTCTTCTAAAATAACATCAAGTCGAGTTTTGAAAGTCCCTAAAGTCCTCCTGTCTACCACACTAATTCGTCACTTATTCCAGGTGTCTGTGGTTCTCTGTGTGAAGGAAAATTTCCTAATGTTTGTGTGAAATTTCCCCTTAACAAGTTTCCAACTGTGTCCCTGTGTTGTTGATGAACTCATTTTAAAGTCACCGTCTCGATCCACTGGACTATTTCCCTTTATAATTTTAAACACTTCAATCAGGTCACCTCTTAATCTTCTTTTTCTTAAACTGTAAAGCCTCAGCTCTTTTAATCTTTCCTCATAACTCATCCCCTGTAGCCCTGGACACTGCCTAGTCACTCTTTACACTCTCAGGTAATTTAAACTGTTGCTTCTGTTACACTCGCCACTAGCGGAGGTCCATCTGGTGGGTTGCTGCAGTCAGTAGTGACTCCTCCTTCGTCGACACTTTGTTTTATGGTGGCTGGGCCAGAAGGGGTGTAGTCAACTACTTTTATTGGTCAGCTTCTCGTCACTGTGGGGGAAAGAAGGAGATAATAACTTTAGCTGCAGCGCCCCCAACCGGTCTCATCTGGTTTTTACCTGAGTCTGCGAGGGGGTCCTCCAACGCACATATGTGACAGTATTAATTAATCTCAGCCTTACTATGATGCCACACGATTGCCATTGTTCAGTAGTGGGCACTGGTTGTGATTTTTAACCATCCACCTCCAAATGTTACTAAACCCAATGGAAAAGACATTGTCTTTTGTTGTAAGCCATTGTGTCTTTCTTTTATATTCTATCAGGGAGTCCTGTTCTTGTCACTTGTGCCAAAGTAGTGGTCTTTCCTGCTCTTTTTAAAATAAAAAAAAAAAAAACTGAAATTAAAGCTTCACTTTTGAAAAGCGATGACCTCATCTTAACAGGCCTGTGCTAGGCCGTCCCTGCACACTGCTAATCCCCAACAGTGAATGTATTAATGAGTCGTCGAGATGACAGATGGCAAATATATATCAGCAGTGAATAGAAATGCTGACGACACCGATCAAGGCTCAGCAGTTTGGGGGGCTGCAAGTATGAAATGAGAGTCGGCAAAAAAAGGGAGCCTTGCATGTGTTTAATTAGCAAAACAGTCAGGTCACGGCACATTAAAGAGCATCTCTTGTCTGATAAGCCAGTCAAAGATCTGCTGAGGGAAATACATTTATACTTAAAGAGACATGTATGTCTTTTTGGATTTTTTCCCCCCATTTTTTTAAGTGAAAGGCTTATAAGCGTATTTTGTTTATCATTGGCTGAGCTTTCAAAGTAGCAACTTCCTTTTAATATCTGATATGCCTTATGGAGACAGTAGTATTTCAGCAGTGACATTAAGTTTATTGGATTAACAGAAAATATGCAATATGCATCATAACAAAATTAGACAGGTGCATAAATGTGGGCACCGCAACAGAGATGTGACATCAATACTTAGTTGAGCCTCCTTTTGCTAATATAACAGCCTCTAGACGCTGTCCTCCTATAGCCTTTGATGAGTGTCTGGATTGTGGATGGAGGTATTTTTGGCCATTCTTCATACAAAATCTCTCCAGTTCAGTTCAATTTGATGGACAGCCTCCTTCAAATCATCCCATAGATTTTTGATGATATTCAAGTCAGGGGACTGTGACGGCCATTCCAGAACATTGCACTTCTCCCTCTGTAATAATAACAATAATAATTCTTTGCATTTATGTAGCGCTTTTCTCACTACTCAAAGCGCTCAGCAATTGTAGGTTAAGGGCCTTGCTGAAGGACCCAACAGAGCAGAGTCCCAGAATGCCTTTGTAGATTTCGAACTGTGTTTTGACTTGTTGGAATATCCAAACCCTGCGTAACTTTGCGACTGATGCTTGAACATTATCCTGAAGAATTTGTTGATATTGGGTTGAATTCATTCTGACCCTCGACTTTAACAAGGGCCCCAGTCCCTGAACTAGCCACACAGCCCCACAGCATGATGGAACCTCCACCAAATTTGACAGTAGGTAGCAGGCATTTTTCTTGGAATGCGGTGTTCTTCTTCCGCAATGCAAAGCGCTAAAGCGCTTTTTGTTCTGACCAAATAACTCAATTTTGTCTCATCAGTCCAAAGCACTTTGTTCCAAAATGAACCTGGCTTGTCTAAAGAGCATTTGCATACAACAAGCGACTCTGTTTGTGGCGTGAGTGCAGAAAGGGCTTCTTTCTCGTCACCCTGCCATACAGATGTTCTTTGTGCAAATTGCGCTGATACACCATCTGCAGCAAGATGTTCTTGCAGGTCTTTGGAGGTGATCTGTGGGTTGTCTGTAACCATTCTCACAATCCTGTGCATATTCCGGTCCTGTATTTTTCTTGGCCTGTCAGACCTGCTGGGTTTAACAGCAACTGTGCCTGTGGCCTTCCATTTCCTGATTCCATTCCTTACAGTTACAGAAACTGACAGTTTAAACCTCTGAGATGGCTTTTTGTAGCCTCCCCCTAAACCATGATACTGAACAATCTTTGTTTTCAGATCTTTCGAGAGTTGCTTTGAGGATCCCATGCTGTCACTCTTCAGAGGAGAGTCAAAGGGAAGCACAACTTGCAATTGACCACCTTAAATCCCTTTATATCTCATGACTGGACACACCTGTCTATGAAGTTCAAGGCTTAACAAGCTGATCCAACCAATTTGGTGTTGTAAGTAATCAGCACTGAGCAGTGACAGGCATTCAAATCAGCACAATTACAAGGGGTCCCACATTTTAACACAGCCAGTTTTTCACATTTGATTTAATTTCATACAACTAAATACTGCTTCACTAAAAATCTTTGTTCAGAAAACAGCGCAGTACTCAGATGTTCAGCAGATTATGTGGCCTAGTGTTACTGAGCAAATCATTCAGGTTTCTTATTTGTGCTTATATTTATAATAAATTATAATAATAATAATATTTTTTTTCTTCAGTTTAGCCAGGTGATGCGCGCAAATTCAAAACAAAACAAATAAAAATAAAACAAAGCAACCAAAACCCTGTTGAGAAGTGAAAATCACAGTCAGAATTGAGGCAAGATGTTAGACTAGGGAAGACATGAGAATTATTGTAAGTGTTCTGAAGGATTTATCCGCAGATCAAATAAAGCTCAATGGAAACGCTGACCTTGTATCCCCTTTGGTGATGAAAATGAGGTCATGACCCCGTAGACCACACCCCTAGAAACCCGGGACACAACCCTAACAGCAGTACACAAAATGGCTTCCACTATACAGTAGGAAAAGGCTGTAAGACCCTGTGACCAAAAGAGGATGCTGCCTCCTCCCAAACCTCAGACCCCACCACACAAACACAAGTCCTGGGTTCAAATGAGTGATTTATTCACAAGAATACCTTACAGTGCCTCTTCAGAACACACACAGTTATTTCTCATCTCTCTCTCCTCTCCTCCACACCTCCAGGAGAGCTTTGTCATCCTTCTTCCCAACTCCAAGTTGCCTGGATGTGGCCCAGTGGTTCCTTTTGTCTTGGACCCAGGAGTACTTCCAGTGCCAGGGCATAGCCTGATGGAAGTGCAAATATGATGTTCAATACACAAATAAACAAAATTACAAAATACATTTAATGATGAAATGTATTGTACAGGATATGCAATTAATGATAGTGATCAATGTTCATTCAATATTCATTTTATGTTTTGAAGAAAGCATCATGAAGGTGTTGTCAATTTCTCCGTACACATTCTGACAGCCTGTTGTGGAATTCTGCATCTCTCGATGTAACACGTCAAGAGTGATTTCCTCTTCAATCCTCCTTTTTAGTTCAGCAATGGTTTCAGGACGTGTGCGGTACACTTGGCTTTTAAGATGTCCCCACAGGAAAAAAATCACAAACAGTGAGATCTGGGGATCTCGGAGGCCATGGAAAGTCACTGTTGAGTGAAATGATGCGCCTTCCAAACAATCGTCAAACAGCTGCCATCAATTGTCGGCCAAAATGTGAAGTGGCTCCACCTGGGGACTTCTTTTATAAGGCTGAACCCGTTTCTTCAAAATTACACACCCATGTTGTAATCGTATGAGCAGATGGGACACGATCATGATGTCCTAACTGGTAATGAGGCTGAAATTCCCCTTGCGCTGCAGTCACACTACCACCAAGTCTTATAAACAGCTTTCACAGCGAACGCTCGTTGCGCAACACTCCACCGCTCCATTATAACTAACAGCAAGGGGTTCTAAATGAGGTTGCATTGGTCCCAAACAAGGGTCGCCAACACCTAGTTCCAAAATTTCCCATTTCCCAGTGCTACCCTGTACTTCTGGGTCAATTGGAAGTCCCAAAAACCCATGGAGCACAGCGTTTAGTAGCACCCCCTTGGTGTAACCCAGGGACCCCAACAAGCCTGCTCTATGGCACTACAGCTCCCAGCATGCCTTGTGAGTATCCATTGGTGGATCTGGTTCCCAGGTTGCTGCCACCTAGCGGTTTGGGGGGAGCATGTTATCCCTGGCATGCCAGCATACCCATTCTTCAGATGGTATCCAATGGCCTTGTGTAGGCAGGAAGACTCCTTTGCATGACTGTTTGCCATCTGGGCCTCCTAACCTGGCACAGGAAGGGAGTCCAAGTTGGGGATGTGGGGAATCAAAAACCATCCTGGGAAAATGTTGGGCTTTATACATCTTGATTTTTAAATAGCAAGTTTACTAGGTGGCTTTGCCCCCTGCTCGCTTCGCTCACCAACCTCCGGATGGGTGCCTGTTTGCGGTTCTGCCACTCGTGTATGGGGATGTGGATGTACAATTTAAAAAGATTGTTATATTCATGGGAATTGTGACATATGCATAATAGAACTAACCATTTTACATTATAGTGAGTAATTAACCATAGTAAAAATAGTAAAACATAATAATTTGAAAGTAAATTATGTTTCATGTTGCGTTAGAGGTATTCCTTGCGTAATACAATTTTGTTCTGTTTGGCTTTGAAATTAACACGCAAATACTTTTTAAACTTACACTTTTACTGTGAAACTTCAGTAAAAACATTTTTTAGTAAAATTTTTGTCAATATCGCTTTGAATTTTGATTCTGTGTTTGGACTTTCATTGTGACAACGCAACGTATAGCTGCCCGTGATTGAATTTTGCTTCTTTCTCTCTATTAAATAAAACGACTTTTTTGAATGTTTGGCTCTGAGTTTTGTCTTTGCAAAACCTATTTTAACGGGAAACTGTTAACGTTTTAATATGAATGGCATATCAAGATCTCCTTTGTTGTATAATGTTATCTCCTGAAGATGTACTTCAATACCTTTCTTGGATACGTCCTTCTTTCTACAGTAATTCGTTCGGTGGAAAACTGGATAGTGTTAACACCTGTAGATATTCTTCGTGATATTGAAAGTTGAAGTTTTCATGTTCTGCACCATCACCACCAACTGTGTCAGCAGTCTATTGATACACATTTAACCAATTTGCTGTGTAACCGATTGACATTTTTGGTGTTAATTCGTTTGCTTTCATCGTTTCTCGGTGCTAGGATTGCCCGTGTACTCATTTCTTCTGTTGATAACACTTCATCAATAAGATTTGCACACAATACATCTTCTTTAATTGGGAACTTAAAATGAGGAAAACATTAAAATTTATAAGAGCTGAGAGAGCAGGAACCAAAGCATTCACAGGTGAGAGAGTCGTGTGCGTGATTGAATATGGTTGAGAGGAGGGCATGACTTGAAAAAATCTCAAGGCCAAAAAAAAATCTCTTGAAGAAAGTCTTGTCTCGTCCCAAATTTTTTTTATAAAATAGAGAGAAATAATTCGATTCTGTCTCAAAAAGCTTTACAACAGTCTTGTGCCCTACATTAGTCCCGACCTTGAAGCCTAATATAGAGTGGGGAAAGTGGGTGGGTGGGATAGCTTAATAAGCTCTGTTCTTTATGTCATCTGAAGTGTGATTAACTCTTTTCGGGGTAATTTGTTTTTTGTTTCTTTTCTTCCAGGGCGGAATATTTTTCCAAGAAGTAACTTTTTTTAAAAAAGAACACAAAGCTATTGTTTAACATATCAAATCAACAAAAAATATTTACTTTTGACAAATGTTACTGTCTTGCATGTTGTATGAGCCTGCATACTATATGATTTCACATACTGTTACACAGCAAAGTCCTGCCAAGTCTGATCTCGCTCAAAGCAGCCAATTGCAGTCATTGCCACATTGCACTGCTGACAATATGAGTTGCACTGGCGCTTCCTTTTCAATTTTCTGCTGCTCAAATATATTGTTAGTGTGTACTTTAGAGAGACAAGTGACCCGTTTGACATCATGCCATGCCACTGCCACCAAGTTTTCTGGATTGTCACCTGTTTTCATCTTCAGCCTGTCTGGCTTCAACTAGAACATTAGAACCCTCTAGACGAGAACAGGCCATTCAGCCCAACAAAGCTTGCCAGTCCTATCCAGTTATTTCTTCCATAACAACATCAAGTTGAGTTTTGAAAGTCCCCAACGTCTTACTGTCTACCACACTACTTGGTCGCTTATTCCAAGTGTGTATTGTTCTTTGTGTAAAGAAAAACTTCCTAATGTTTGTGCGAAATTTCCCCTTAACAAGTTTCCAACTGTGCCCCAGTGTTCTTGATGAACTCATTTTAAAATAACAGTCTCGATCCACTGAACTAATTCCCTTCATCTCTTAATCTTCTTTTGCTTAAACTGTAAAGGCTCAGCTCTTTTAATCTTTCCTCATAATTCAACCCCTGTAGTCCTGGACTCAGCCTAGTTGCTCTTCTCTGGACCTTTTCTAGTGCTGCTGTGTCCTTTTTGTAGCCTGGAGACCAAAACTGCACCCAGTACTCCAGATGAGGCCTCACCAGTGTGTTATAAAGCTTGAGCAGAACCTCCTGTGACTTGTACTCCACACATCAAGGCGCTATATAACCTGACATTCTGTTAGCCTTCTTAATGGCTTCTGATCACTGTCAGGAAGTCGATAGCTTAGAGTCCACTATGACTCCTAAATCCTTCTCATAAGGTGTACTCTCGATTTTCCGACCGCCCATCGTGTATTCAAACCTAACATTTTTACTTCCTATGTGTAATTCTTTACATTTACTGACATTAAATTTCATTAGCCACAAATCTGCCCAAGCCTATATGCTGTCCAAGTTCATCTGCGATGATATAATGGATTCCAAATTATCTGCTAATCCACCTATCTTGGTATCATCTGCAAACTTAACCAGCTTGTTACTTATATTCCTATCTAAATCATTTATATATATTAAAATACTGTGAAGGCCTGTGTCTCCTGTTCACCCTCACTTTGCCACAAGCTCCAATTCCCCTGCTCTGTAGCTCCATGAACAATTCTACGCATGTATAAAAATTGTCCAAATGTACACAACATGACCCAAATGTTCATAGCCCTGAAGCAGCTCCAGCCCAACCTGAGTTGTCAAGGGACAGTTCTCTCTTTGAAAAGAATACTGTCCTGTATATGTAATTACTTTCAGGCAGAAACCAGTGTTTGCTTCTGCCAGTACAAAATCCTTTATATTATACTTTGTGGGCTTGTCTGGCATATATTGGCAGAAAAAAAGGCGTCCCTTGTATTTTATCATAGAGTCATGTATGGACAAATCATGGCCAGGCTGATAAAATTGTTTCTAGGTTGGTTCCACAATGTCAAGGAGGGGCTGAACTTTCTACATGGGGTTATAGCCTGGCTCACCCCTTGGGATTTGTTTCTGGTTATAACAGAAGTGAATAAAACTTTGCAGCAGCACGTACCTATCATCATGCGGCATAACCTGTCCAAAGCCACCAGGGGACAAAGCAGTTTTGGACCAATGCTTCCTGAAGTTATATCACCAGTCCAGTCCCATCTCTATTTGTAATTCCACAAAGCCCTTCATCTCATCTTTTGTTGTGGGTTTCTACTTTGAAAAACGAGATTGCGGTGCAAGCACAGCCCACGATTCAAAAAATTGCTCTGCATACCTGTTTGTCTCATCTGACAGTAGCTGAAAAGCAGCCTCAGGAGAGAGCAGCTTGAAGTAGTCCAGCGGCTGGTGATCTGTTGTGTCCAACAGCAATCCATGCTGTCTTGTGAAGTCCGGTAGCCAGTTTGGCTCCCACGGATCAATGTCTGGGTATTCCTCCCACACAAACCTTGCCATAGGTGCATTGGCTGCGCAAATGCGCTCAGCTGGCAGCCGATCAGCTGGCGCAGCATCGGCTGGTGTCTGATCAGTTGATGCAGGCTCCTCACTCTCGTGCTCGATCTCCTGATCACTGTCAACAAAGTCAGATTCTGAAAAATCAGAGTCTGTCTCACCGATAATGCGCAAAACATCGTCTGCTGAGTGTTTTCTTTTCAGCACTCGCTTCGCTCCCTTGTGACATGTCGATGTCATCTTGCCTTTGTTTACATTTGTTTACATTTCGCAACTCACGCACACGCAAGGATTAGATGGCGAATCAATGAGCCTAACATTCCTCCAAGCACAGAGGGAATGCCTGTGACGTAACAGTGAGTTTTGTCACCATTAACAGCTGATTGTCGCCCTCTACCCCTGGATGTCGAGTTTTGTTGACATGCGCCCTCAACCCCTCCTGTCGACAAAAGTCGACATCCGACCCTGAAAGAGTTAAGAAAGTGAACACTTCACTAGTTAAATTAAATGAATTCTGTTGAGGCCCGACGCAGGATTCATGTATTTTTTTACATACTGTATCATCAATCATATATGCTGTAACGGAAATGACATTACTTCACCTGAGTCACTTGATAAATGGAGAGCCCACATGACACCTCATCTTGTTGGTTTGAAGTGAATGAGAATTTTATTACGCATTTCCTTTCGAGAAGAATCGGTAAGACGTTAAGGAGCTTCACTCCAACGATAAGCAGGTCACCTTTTGTGCTTTGCCCAAGAATAGCAATAAGCCTCTTAAACTTTAGCAGGATAGTTTCTGTTTCTCCAATGGGCCGTCTGCATGCGCTGTAGCTGGAAGACCAGGTGTGTGGATTTAAAGGACATACAGTGCCCTCCATAATGGTTGGGGACAAAGACACATCTCTCCTCGATTTCCCCCTTGGCGCCACACTTTAAATTGACAAATCAAACACTTCAGACATCACGACTAAAGTGCACATTACAGACGTTCATTTAAGAGGATTTGCACACGTCAGTCACACAACACTTTTCCTACACATTTCAGGGCACCATAATGTTTGGTGTCACAGCAATGGCAGGTTTGTTAAAGCCGTCGTCATATTTAGTTCTTTGTCGCACATCCCTCACATGCAATGACTGCTTGAAATCTGAGATTTCTAGACATCACCAGATGCTGAGGGTCATCTCTGGTGCTGCTCTGCCAAGCCTCTCATGCAGCCATCTTCAGCTCCTGCTTGTTTCGGGGGGCTTGTCCCCTTAAGTTTTCTCTTCAGAATATAGAAGGCGGCCTGCTCGATTGGATTGAAATCAGGTGACTGGCTTGGCCATTCAAGAAGTTTCCATTTTTTAGCTTTGATAAACTCTTGTGTGGCCTCATCAGTACGTTTGGATAATCATCTTGTTGTCGGTTGGTGCACTCAGACACTGATGGACCTCGACCTTGGAGTTCAGCTTGTATCTCTTTAGAGTTGTCTTTGGCTGTTTGTCTTCCATTTTATCCTTCTGCCCATTCTGGGGTTGATTTTCCTCTTCCAGTCGCCTCCCCCTGGACCTTAAACTTCTTAATAATATTTGTAACTGTTGTCACAGGGACATCAAGCTGCTTGCAGGTGGTCTTCTAGCCTTTGTCTTTCACATGCTTGTCTTTCTGATCCCCTCAGACGACTCTCTCCTTTGCTCCCTGTGGTCTGTGTTCAGTCTGGGACCCACGATGACACCAAAACAGAGCAGAGTGATGACTTGTCTCCATTTAAATCGGATGAGTGACCAATTTCACAACTGCAGACGTGTATGATACGAATTCAAGAAAACAGCAAGTTTGGAAAAATCACTCCAATCCAGTTCTTTAGGATCTTTTCTAGGGGTCCCAACAAATGTGCCCAGGCCATTTTCGAATGTCTTGGTAGAATAAGCAGCACTTGATCTCTGGTCACACTTGTTGGGTTTTACTTGATGACATCTCAAAGGCATGCTGGTACACATGATGGGACAACTGCTTTTCGTTTTGTCACTTTTTAGGAGGCAGATGGCACTTTTTTGGGTGTCCCAAGCTACCTAACTGTAAATTTGTGTTTTTCATGCCCGACTTTGACAAATACGAGCATTTCTGTAATTAGTTAAACTTCAAGAGGAACCTAGTGCACAGAACACGTAACGTTTCTGTATTGTTCAGTGGGTGTTCTCTGGATTTTCATTGCTATCTAAATGTAAGCAACGCTAAGAGACACAAACCGTTCTTTCCTTGGACAGAGGGGCCATTGTTGGATGTTCTGATATTGTTGCTGTAAAGTTCCTAAATACTCTTATTACATAGCAGCTGGTAATGAGCTCAGAGGATAATGTAACCATAGCTGGGTGTGAATTATAATAAAGGTGCTGCATGTTTCACAATGTCTAGTCAGGAATTATCATCATCAATCCACCAATTAGAATGCAACTGGTGTCATTTTTCTGGCTGGAATTCCCACCATTCATGTTGTTCTTCAGAATCATTCATTAAGTGCCGCTCCAGAAGTTCAGCTCAGTACAAGAAAGTGTTTGAGGAGGTGTGCAGCACCACTAAAGGCGTAATCACAAGTGTGTTTAACACGAAACAGACCCCACGCTCGTGGAAGCAGGACCACCATTTAGAGAGGCCCCTTTCTGCAAACACAAGTCGGACAACAAGAACTCAAGTGGGTTAATTGGTTTGACTAAAGCCCTCAGAATGAAGTCATGTTTCCTTTACGGAAATAGTTTAGAGTGCAGTAAGATTTAAAGCCGTAATAGTCCACAGTGTTTATACCTAGGTAGGACCTGACACTCGGAGGAGAGGTTCAAACAGCAAAAGGAGAGTACGAGGAAACATGAAAAAGGGAAAATACGTCGACAGTGGCTGACTTTCAAACAGTTTCTTCAGCAATGGATGCAGCACACAGCTTGCAGTTGTTTGACGGGATTTTTTGCATCACGGGACTGTAGATGATTGGAAGAAGGTAGCAAATATGTGGTGAGGGCAGACTTCAAACTATTATATAGATAAATAGGTAGATATGAAGGCACTATATAATAGATAGATATGAAAGCTATTCTAACGGGAAACTGTTAACATTTTAATATGAAGGGTATATCAAGATTTCTTTTGTTGTGTAATGTTATCCCCTGAAGATGTACTACATTACCTTTCTTGGATACATCCTTCTTTCTACAGTAATTTGGTCGGTGGAAAACTGTAAGGTGTTAACACTGTTGTTCGTGATATTGTAAGTTGATGTTTTCATGTTCCGCACCATCACCACCAACTGTTTCAACATAGACTATTGATATGCGTTTAACCAATTTGCTGTGTAACCGATCAACATTTCTGGTGTTAATTCGTTTAACTTCATCGTTTCTCAGTGCTAGAGTTGCCCGTGTACTCATTTCTTCTGTTGATCACCCTTTTTGATGAAATTGTTCAATAAGATTTGGACACAATACATCATCTTTAATTGGGAACTTGGGTGCTATATAACAGATAGATAAATAAACGCGCTATATAATAAATAGATAGATATAAAAGGCACTATATGATAGATAGATAGATAGATAGATAGATAGATAGATAGATAGATAGATAGATAGATAGATAGATAGATAGATAGATAGATAGATAGATAGATAGATAGATAGATAGATAGATAGTGTAATAAGGCACCATATAGCGCCCAACCCAGCACAGACTCACTCAGTGACATGTGTAAAATCCAGACAAGATTTTTATTTTTCTTCCCCGTGAACCCCAAAGCCACAACACAGTCCCAAAAGCACTTAACTGCAAACAGACGCAACTCTCCACCTTGGCACCACCACTCCTCCCAGGCAACCTCGTCCTCTTCCTCCCGATTCTGGCTCTTGAGTGTTGGATGTTGGCCCTTTTTATAGCCCACCCAGAAGTGCTCCAGGTGCTTGATCACCTGTTGCTAATTACACCTCCGGGCGGGACTGTAGAGATGTCCAGGTGGGCTCCGGGATCCATGTAGCACCCCCTGGCGGCCATCCCAGATCCCCACAGGGTTGTGGAGAACTCCATCTCCCATGAAACCCTGGAGGCACCATTGTCAGCCAGGGAGGCTGCCACCAAGCGTCCTGGGGGAGGTTGTGAGATACCCATGGCTGCTCCCCCGGAACATATGTGGAAGGGGCGTCCCAGCCGGGCATGGGACCTGGCTGCCCGCCACGATAGATAGATAGATAGATAGATAGATAGATAGATAGATAGATAGATAGATAGATAGATAGATAGATAGATAGAAAGGCACTATGTAATAGATAGGAAAGGCACCATATAACAGATAAATATGAAAGGTGCTATATAACAGATAGATAGATAGTGTGACAGATAAGGGGCGCTGTCGACCCCTTGAACTCTCAGACCACACGTCAGACACCAGATAAAAGTCCAAGAATTATTTATTTTATAATAATAATGTGCACAAAGCACCCTCCACTCCACAATACTCAATAAATCAATAATTACAAATCCAATAAACAAATCACAATCCTCCACTCACTTAGACACTTAGTCACCCTGCCTCCCAGCTCAGCTCCACCCTGGGATCTCCCACAGTCCTTTTTATAGTCCATGACCCGGAAGTGTTTCTGTCCCTCAGTCCATGTGACTTTGTGTCACTTCCGGGTCAGGTAAAAACTTCTCCTTTTCTTCATCCTGGAAGTACGTCATTTCCTCTGTTGCTGTGACTAAGACGTACTTCCGGGTTATAGAGGAAATACATGTCCTTGTGCTTCCCTGCAGCAACTTCTGGCAGCCCCCATGGTAGCCAGCAGGGCTGTGCATAAAAACTCCATTGTCCATAATTCCCTACTGGCATTCGGGGCACCTCCATGTTGCAGGGAGGGCTCCATCTGGTGGCCTGGGGGTATTGGCCGGGATGAATGGCCGGCCATATCTCACAATAGATAGGAAAGACTCTATATAATAGATAGATATGAAATGCACTATATAACAGATAGATAGGTATGAAAGGCGCAATATAATAGATAGATATGAAAGGTGCTATATAATAGACAAATAGATTGATAGATATGAAAGGCACTATATTATAGATGGATAGTATCAACCACCAGGGGCACACAGCTCCCCAAACACCCAATACAACAGAAACAGAGCCCAATTCCAGCACACAACATGTGTTTATTAGGAGTGGAAAACGTTTTTCCTTCGTTTCCCACCACTCCAGCACAGTAGAAAAAAGCACCAAATGCACGGTCCCTTTTTCTTCTTGTCTCTTCTCTTCACTTCTGCCTCCAGTCCTTCGTCAAGCTTTGTCCTCCACCTCCCAGCTCTGACTCCCCAAATGGAGTGAGGCAGCCCCTTCTATAGAGCACCTGAAATTGCTCCAGGTGTTCCACAGTCTCATTCCGGACATTTTTCCGGGTGTGACGGCAGCTCTGCAGTGGATGGCTTAGCAGTTCCCCCTCCGCCCCAAATGGCGGTAGCCACAGGCCCCAGCAGTGTTGAGCTTCTATGCTCCAAACCAGTGTCACCGTAGCAAGCCAGAGGAGCTGCCTTCTGTCGTCCCAGTTATAGCCCAGTCATTCTGTTACGAAGGCGTCCGAGCCGGGTAAGAGTCCTGGCAATCCATCACAATAGATAGATGTGAAAGACACTATATATATATATATCGTTTCTTCCCGTGTCAGATCAGTTTGTTGTATGTGCTGCTCCTCTTTGCAGTGTTTTTTCATAGTAACTATTATCATGAAGTGCAGTCATGCAGTAAAAACAGAGCTCACACCCTGCAGGCTGGCAAGTTAAAGTACAGAACCAGTTTCATAACGTAATCTCAGCAGCTGAAATGTCGTCACAGAAGGAGGACACGACCCAAACTGAGCACAGGGTGTATGAGGCTGTTGAGCTTTGGAGTAAAATTCTTCATCAAAAAACTACTGATTTGTAGTTCAGTTTCTCGGTGGCCTTTTCACAACTGCCTGGATTTCTGAGCAGAAAATGTACTTTTAATGAATTATCATCTGAAAGTGATGGGTTTTTGCACAAAGTGTAGAGTAATCTGTTGTGCAGGTTTTGGATGATGAAGTCCAAAATTGTGACCTCACAGAATCTGCAGTGGCCACATGTTGTCCGGCAATGACAGCTCAGAATGTGAAGATGTCCATTATAAATGTTATTGAAAATACAGGGTGCCCAGAAAAACACTCTTTGATTTTTAAATGGTTACAAAATCTAAATTTATTGGAATATTCTTTCACCTTTGAGGCTACAGTTTCATCAACTCATATATTTTCATATAATATAGTTTCATATCATTTCCATTTAAGTGGAAGGTCGTCTCATCACTAAAATTATCTTTGACTGCAGGTTTTCATCATTTTCAATTAACGCCTGGAGATCCGTACAGGATTAAAGTCACGTTGCATCGTCTAAGGCTGTAACTTCTTCACCAATTGCAGTTTATAAGGATGAAAGTATAAGCGATTGTGTAAGATCTTGCTAACAGTGCTTTTTGGGACTTGTAAGTCTCGGCTAGCACTGCACGTTGACTTTTTCGGTCTCCGCAAAAAGGTTTTTCTGACGCGATTAACAACTTTCTGTGAGACTTGTGGTCGGCCTGAATGTCCCTTTCTCTGGTCACAGATGCAACCTTCCTCAACAAAATTGTTATACCACTTCAAAATGGACTTGGTTAGTAGGCGGATTCACATGAAATTTGTGTCTGAAAGCACACTGCACAGTCACAACACTTTTTGTTGTATGAAATTCCAACACACACCAGCTGTGTTGCTTTCCGGTGAGTGCCATCTTGAATTTCACAGTCCACTAGCGGTATAAGGAATGCACAGAAGAAACTGCATGGAAAAGAAGAAATGTTTTGAGTTAATAATAATAATAATTCATTACATTTATATAGCGCTTTTCTCTGTACTCAAAGCACTATCCACACAGGGAGGAACCGGGAAGCGAACCCGCATGTATTAGCTGTCATCTTATTTATAAACATTTTCCAATAAATTTTGATTTTGTAACCATTTAAAATCAATGAGTGTTTTTGTGTGCCCCCTGTATAATTCCAGAAATTCTATCCTATTCAAGATGTTGGTTACACAGACATGCAAGATTATAAATATTACCAATTGAATGAGGTACAAGATGAATGGTGAAGATTTAAGTGATGTGTGTGTAATTTCCTTTAACGGAACCAAAAGAAAAGAAAATGTTTAACAGTAAGTATAATAATAATGCAAATAATAACTAAGAGTAACAATGTAATCATATAGTATAGAGAACAAACTACAATGAAAACTAATATGTGTGGACGCTAGGGGGCGCTGTTGCCCCGTGAAACCTAACAGACAGACGTTCAGGACAAACATATAAAAGCACCAAGTCGAATTTTAATTAATTTCTTGAATAAAGTGCACAAAGTACCACAATTGCCACCATTCACCAATACAAATAATCAATAATACAATAATCCTCCACTCCCAGCAGCTCTGTCACACACCCTCCCAATTCCGGCTCCGCTTGCTGGGTCTCGAACAGGCCTTTATATATTCCTTGACCCGGAAGTGCTCTTCCTCTTCTTCCAGGTCAACGACACATCATCAGTTCGCAAGCATCCCGGAAGTACTATGGGCTTCCGTCCTCGTGACTCCGAAGTACTTCGGTTGTAGGAAAAGTAGGAGTCCCCAGGTCCTTTATGAGCTCCCTCTGGTGGCACCCATGGCACCTAACAGGGCTGAGAAAATGGACTCCATGTCCCATGATGCCCTGATGGAATCCGGGGTGCAGTTACTGTCCAGGGGAGCTACCACCTTGCGTCCTGGGGGAGGCAGTGTCCTGGAAAGGCTGCCGTTCTCCATTCTTCCCGTTGTGAGCTGCCAGCCGACAATCACATATGATAATAATGAATGTGATGCTACTGATATTTAAATGGAGTACACAGTCTCAAGAGGGCACTGTCACCAAACAGGCCGGAAAGTGTTCACTCAACAGGATGAGATGTGCGATTTATGAACTGTAATAATTTAAGCATTAGAATTACTGCCTTAAAAGTAACAACCGTCTAATACAATGAGTAATGAAATAATAGAAAACTGCTTAACAATTAAGCTATACGGCGCCCTCCATAATGTTTGCAACAAAGGCTGTTCCACAGTTTCAAATTTCAAATCAAACACTTCAGACATTGTGATTAATGTGCACACTGCAGACTTTCATTTGAGGGGATTTACAGACATTTTGTTCACACAACACTTCTTCTGCACGGTCCCCTCATTTCAGGGCACCATCATTTCTGGCACACGGCAATGGCACAGCAAGTTCTATTAAAGCAGACGCCATATTTAGCTCTTTGTCGCGTATCCCTCACATGCAGTGACTGCGTGAAGCCTGCGATTCACAGACACCCCCAGATGCTGAAGGTCTTCTCTGGTGCTCCTCTGCCAAGCCTCTCATGCAGCCATCTTCAGCTCCTGCTTGTTTTGGGGGGCTTGTCCCCTTAAGTTTTCTCTTCAGCACATGGAAGTACTGCTCAATTAAATTAGAATTGGGTGACTGGCTTGGCCATTCGAGAATTTTTCATTTTTTAGCTTTGGTAAACTCCTCAGACGTCTGTTCATATCATCATCTTGTTGTAGGATGAAGCGCGCCGTCCAGTGAGTTTGGTACAGCTTTTCTGGAGCAGATCTTAACTCCAGGATGAGGGCCAAGCTGATTGGACAAATCTCTTCAGGATTATTTAAAAGTGAATTTATACTAAACGATAATTGGCTGCATAGTGAATAGCAGACTGTGATGGTACTAAGGGTTAAAACAGGAAATGAGAACTGTGATCTTTTGAACACAACCTAATGAATGTTAAGCAAGCCAATAATATCATGTAGCGTACAATAATCAAACACACAGGTAGTGTATTGAGATTGTCCTGACTGTGGAGCAATGGCACAGATTAGTCCTTGCACAGACGCTTTAAAGCTCTGTGGGATTTTGCCAGTCCTGCCTGTAAGTGCTTTATGTCTACATGTTGTGAAGATCATCCCGGACCCAGACAGACAAGGCCCAAAAGCACACGTTTATTTTCTTCGTCTGCCCTTTACAGCACCACACACAGTGCACCAATCAGCTACAACAACTCAGTCCTTTCTTTTTCTCTCTCTTTCTCTACTCTTCTTCTTCTCTGACTCCTCCACTCGCAAGCTCTGTCCTCTGCCTCTAGATTCCAGCTCCCCAAATGGAGTGAGGCAGCCCCTTTTATGTTGCACCCAGATGTACACCAGGTGCTCCTTGATGGTCTTCCGGCTGCACTTCCTAGTGTGGTGGAAGAGCTGCAGTCCAGGGTTTAGCAAATGCCCAGGCACCCCCTGGTGGTGGTCACGGGCCGCCACCGGGTTGAGCTTCCAAGCTCTGTTCCCATGGCCCCAACACCCACTAGGGGTCCAGGGGAGATACTGCTCCACTCCCAAGGGTCCCAGCCGACCGTTACAAGGTGAATTCTGAGATGGCAGTGGAGTTTTTAACCTGATTGTTTAATGGAATCTTGGAAAGTAAGAGGATACCTGAGGAGTGGAGACAAAGTGTACTGGTGCCGATATTTAAGAATAAGGGGGATGTGCAGGACTGCTGTAATTACAGAGGAATAAAATTGATGAGCCACAGCATGAAGTTATGGGAAAGAGTAATGGAAGCTCAGTTAAGAAGTGAGGTGATGATTAGTGAGCAGCAGGATGGTTTTATGCCAAGAAAGAGCACCACTGATGTGATGTTTGCTCTGAGGGTGTTGATGGAGAAGTTTAGAGAAGGCCAGAAGGAGTTGAGTTGCGTCTTTTTGGACCTGGAGAAAGCATATGACAGGGTGCCGCGAGAGGAGCTGTGGTATTGTATGAGGAAGTCGGGAGTGGCAGAGAAGTATGTAAGAGTTGAACGGGATATGTACGAGGGAAGAGTGACCGTGGTGAGATCTGCAGTAGGAGTGATGGAGATGGGATTACATCAGGGATCGGCTCTGAGCCTTTTCTTATTTGCAGTGGTGATGGACAGGTTGACAGACGAGATTAGACAGGAGTCCCCGTGGACTATGATGTTTGCTGATGACATTGTGATCTGTAGCGATAGTAGGGAGCAGGTTGAGGAGACCCTGGAGAGATGGAGATATGCTCTAGAGAGGAGAGGAATGACGGTCATTAGGAACAAGACAGAATACATGTGTGTGAATGAGAGGGAAGTCAGAGGAATGGTGAGGATGCAGGGAGTAGAGTTGGCAAAGGTGGATGAGTTTAAATACTTGGGATCAACAGTACAGAGTAATGGGGATTGTGGAAGAGAAATGAAGAAGAGAGTGCAGGCAGGGTGGAATGGGTGGAGAAGATTGTCAGGAGTGATTTGTGATAGACGGGTATCAGCAGGAGTGAAAGGGAAGGTCTACAGGACGATAGTGAGACCAGCTATGTTATACGGGTTGTAGACGGTGGCAGAGTTAAAAATGCTAAGATTTGCTTTGGGTGTGATGAGGATGGATAGAATTAGAAATGAGGACATGAGGGTCAGCTCGGGTGGGACAGTTGGGAGACAAAGTCTGAGTGGCGAGATTGCGTTGGTTTGGACATGTGCAGAGGAGAGATGCTGAGTATATTGGGAGAAGGATGCTAAGGGTAGAGCTGCCAGGGAAGAGGAAAAAAGGAAGGCCTAAGAGAAGGTTCATGGATGTGGTGAGAGAGGACATGCAGGTGATGGGTGTAACAGAACAAGATGCAGAGGACAGAAAGATATGGAAGAAGATGATCCGCTGTGTCAACCCCTAATGGGAGCAACCAAAAGAAGAAGAAGAAGATGATCCTCCGGAAGGCACTACACGAGTGTAAAGAGTGAAGAATTCAACCTTTCATTTAAGATGGAAAAAAGCTAATGTGGTAATATTAGTAAAATGTGATTCAAAGGGCATCTAAAATAACACCAAGATTGTTGACCCGTGCAAATAGAGATGTAATAAAGCCTGGAATTTCTCATGTAAACTTGTCAATTTTTCTAAAGGTACCTAGAAATGAAATTCATTAAAGCCTGTTTATTTTATATGAGTCTGCCCTGCTCTCTCGCAATTCACTTTATTTATGATGAGCATCAACATTCTGCCCACAGTGAATAGACCAACAGGCTGTCGGTTCATATCTTGCATATCATTCTGCTGGGAATGTTTTCAGCTTCCTGAGATCCTAAAATTGAAAGAATAAGTAATTACGTATGAGGCACTGCATTACAAAATGTGATATCTGTGATTGGGGCATGCTTGTCTGAATAACTTATATTAAAAAAAGTGCGTTCTGGGTTTTCCTGACTAGTATTAAAGTGAACAGGAGAAGCCCTTTGATAATTAGGCTATGAGAAAAATTAAAATTGGAGCTTTTTAGAATTAATTAGAAATTGAATAATTAGAACATGAGAACAATCTGGATGGGAACAGGCTATTCAGCTCAACAAGCTCACCAGTCCTGTCCATTCAATTCGTCCAAAATAACACCAAGTTGAAGCTCCAACGTCCTCCTGTCCACCACACTACTTGGTCACTTATTCCAGGTGTCTGTGGTTCTCTGTGTGAAGAAAAACTTCCTAATGTTTGTATGAAATTTCCCCTTCACAAGTTTCCAACTGTGTCCCCACGTTCTTGATGAACTAACTTTAAAATAACAGTCTTGATCCACTGAACAAATTCCCTTCATGATTTTAAACACTTCAGTCATGTCACCTCTTAATCTTCTTTTTCTTAAACTCTAAAGGCTCAGCTCTTTTAATCTTTCCTCATAACTCATCCCCTGTAGCCCTGGACTCAGCCTAGTTGCTCTTCTCTGGTCTTTCTCTAGTGCTGCTATGTCCTTTTTGTAGCCTGGAGGCCCAAACTGCACCCAGTACTCCAGATGAGGCCTCACCAGTGTGTTATAAAGCTTGAGCAGAACCTCCTGTGACTTGTACTCCACACATCAGGCCTCTATATAACCTGACATTCTGTTAGCTTACTTAATGGTATCTGAACACTGTCTGGCAGTTGATAGTGTCAAGTCCACTACGACTCCTAAATCGTTCTCATAAGGTGGACACTCGATTTTCAGACCTCCCATTGTGTATTCAAACCTGACATTTCTACTTCCTTCATGTAATGTTGTGATGGTTCAGGTCAGCTCCATGCTCACTATTCAGTTTGGGAGCCCATTGAACTTGAACCATGTATAATCATAACCGAGATGAGCCGGGCAAATGAGGACATACACACATGCAGCAAAGGGTAGGTGCAAAAGTGTTTGAGTGCTTTTATTAAAATCATTCCCAAACAGTGTTCAAATGAACAGTGTGGTGCTCCAATTCTTCCATAAATAAATAATCTATAAAAACAGTGAAGGCGAAGGTTAAAAAGCAAGTCAATAAATTATCTGTTAAAACAAGGTTAAATATCCCAAGGCAGGACAGAATCCTTTAAAAAAAAAAAAAAGACTCACAAACCTTGATGCATTCTTCAAAAATGTGTGCGATAAGCAGAGCAGACGCCCATCCAATGGGCACAGCCAACCTTTTTCCTTTAGGCACGGGTCCGTGGTGTCCATGGCTCCCAGCAGGGCACTGTGACCAGAGCCTCCACTCTCCCGCTGCCACTCCTCGGCGTTACACGAGCAAGCATCCGGCCACTCTTCTTCAGCTTCAGAGCGCTGGCCTTACGCTCCTTCTAGGGGCTCTCCTCCTGGCTGGCTGCCTCCTCTCCTTCACACCCTGGCATCTCCTGATCCTGCCTCCGTTCCGTCCTTTTGTTCTTTAACCTCCATCTCTTTCCTTTCCCTTTTGTTTCCTTTCCTTTCTGTTTTCCCCCATCCGTCCTCTTGTCTGACCCGATCTTTCTTGTCTTTTCATGGCCGTGCTGCCCCCTTCTTGTCCTGTGCAGGCTCCTTTAATCTTGGCTTGCCTAACTTGGGCGCAGGTGTGACATGCCACTACCTCCGAGGCACAAGTGAGGCACCTGACTGAGTCCCATATTTGCATGTGAGTGCGTGCACGTTTGATCAGCCAGGCACCTCAGACATACCCAGAGCAAAGCACACTCACACACACCTGGGGCCTCGTATAAACGGTGCGTACGCACAGAAATGTTGCGTACGAATGTTTCCACGCTCAAATCGCGATGTATAAAACCTATACTTGGCGTAAAGCCACGCACATTTCCACGGTAACTCATACCTTGGCGTACGCAATTTCTCCGCTCGGTTTTGCAGACTGGCGGCACCCAGCGTCAAAGCAGTGCTACTGTTCCTGTGTGATCACCCTTTCTTTCTTAGCTCCACATTCCTGACGCGGCTTTATCATATACACTGAAATTAACTGCATATTGTTTATTAGTGTAATGCATCTGATTGTAATTAACCTGTAGCAATATAATGGTCCAGGGAATAGCCATAGTATTCCAAATACCAGAACTGCTTTAGCGTTGTTACGCTCACTGCATCTTGTTCTTCTTTTTGCTGTTCCCGTTAAGGGTTGCCACTGCGGATCATCTTTTTCCATATTACTCTCACTGCACCACTCGGAGTATTTATATCACTGTATCTGAGTGTGAATCACAGCAGCAGCTGATCGGAAAGAGAATTATCGGTATACAGTTTCAAGTACACACTACCTCAACCACGGCAAAAAGCGTCAAAGCCTTTCCTGTACGGACCTCGCGTTTCAGAAACAGTTTCATCCCAAGAACTATAAACGCACTCAGTCAGTCCATCAAGTGCTCCTTGCAGAACTGTTTGTACTTATAAGTACAATCACCTCACTGTAAACTTACACTACAGTTATAATATTGCACAACCTGCGCTACTTTATAAAGCGCGTATGATGACAATATCATTTTTAAGATGAAATGCAGCAAAATATGTTGCTTATAGTATACAGATAAAACTTTAACTTCATTTAAATAATCTGCATTGTTAATAATTAAACATGTGAGGACACCGTGCCGCAACGTATAGCTGGTTCACGGATAGCTCCTGCCTTGCGCTGTATTATTGCTGGTGCTGACGCGACACTGGAAGGATAGACGGATAGAATAATTAAACATGTACTACGAAGATATTTCAATGTTCCTCAAAAGTTTTGAAGAATCGGCATTCTAAGCTTACAGATGGCTTAACGTCTATTACAGAGCTGATTGTGTGGCGATTGGATATTTGGAGAAAGAAAAGTACGTTTGAAAGAGACAGTACTTCTGTAATAAATTATTTCATCGAAGGTCGCACATGGCGCAGCAATCCTCTTGCGTGAGATATGAACAATCACTGCGCCACCGTGTTCCCATGTTTAATAACATGCTTTCATTGCTATCATCATGAAAATGATATCACGTATACATCTCAGCATTTTAATTATTTAGAGAGCTGTAATATCTCGAATGTAATGCATTCTGTTTCCTGTCGGAGAAAGAGAAAGAACAGAAGCACGTAGTGATTCACACACATAGAGCACATAGAAGATCAAATACAGAACAAAGCGTTTAACGTGCTACTTGAGAAACTAGTAAAATAAACGATTTTAAGATGAAGTTTATGATGTTCTACTTTAATGGCAAAATAAACTACGTGATTAAAGTGGAAATTTCAAGGTTAAAGTTGACATTTCGTGCTTTTTTCCCCACTGTGTGCCAATTTTTTTTGTCTGTACCCTAATAAGCTTTCATATGACACTCAGACGGTCCGCTGCGAGTCGCCTTTTCACGGCGACTTTGATATGTGATTTCTTTTTTATTTCGGGTACTGTGCGACTTTGTGAACTCGATCTTTCGAGTTTCTCCAACACTATGTCACTCAATCAACTTTCTTTTGTTGATTATACCACTGTTTAAACCAACAAATAGTACGTTTTTCCTTTGCCTCCACTTGGTATTCGCTGAAATTCTTATATTTTCCCATTGTCTTTTCACAGAAGGCTATTTATATTGATTTGCATATTCAAAGAGGCGTAATTCTGGGAGGATTTGGGGCGGGACAGAAGGCGCGTGCACGTGCGTTACTTTTCACGCTGATCGGGATTTATGTAGTGGAAGAACGTGAAATTTTGCGTGCGCACAGATTCCTGCATCTGGATTTTTCTGTGCGTACGCACAATCCCGCTTTTGTGCTTACGCCATGTTATAGTGTGAGTTCTACGCACGGCATTATACATGAGGCCCCTGGACTCGATTGGAGCCTGCACTGCTACCGGGTCCTGATTATTTATTTAAAATTTCCTCAATGCCACAGAATTCTTTACATTTACTTCCATTAAACTTCATCTGGCCAAGCCTGTCTGCTGTCCAAGTACCCTCTGTGATGATTCAATGAATTCTCGATTATCTGCCAATTCACCCAGCTTGGTATCATCCGCAAAGTTCATACATTTGGGCCTTCCATAAATGTTGCCTCATGCTTTCACTTCACTCTTTTCATTTTTATTTGCGCAGCTTTGAAAAGGGTATTGTGTGTAAGAATGTAGGCATACTTCTGGTAGCAATGACCTCATTTGTATTATTAGTATTTTTTTTTTATCTTCAACATTTCCTTAAACAGGGGAAACTTCTTGTTTGTTCAGACTGAATAGACATATATCCTTTAGAACAAATGACATAGCGATAGGAAATAAAGAGTCGGAGGCCAGTTTCCCTTTTAGCTTCACAAGAAATGAGGCTGGGTGTCTTCCATGCACCCTTTCTTAGACAGATTTGGCAGGACAAGGCTCTGTGCCTTATTTACAAAGAGGGCCTACATTTTATAAGAACATTGTTGTTCGTGGTTGACAGTACATGTGATCGTTTTTTTTTCCAGTAGTTGATGTAATTGATATAAATTTACACTGGTAGCATGTCGGCACAGTGGTACCCGTAACCTATTACAGCTCCATCAGGTTCTAGGCTTGTCGCTATTCATGTGACTTTTACACATTCTGTTTTTGGGTGTGTTTTCCGCAGGTATTCCACTTCCGTCTTCTGTCCCTATTGATACATGCGTCAGGTTAATTAGCAGTGTGACAGATTGGGGTCGCTATCGCTACCTTGAACCCTCGGATCAGACGCCAGACACCAGATAAAAGTCAAATTATTATTATTTATTTTATAATAATAATGTGCACCAAGCACCCTCCACTCCACAATACTCATAAATCAATACAGTAAACAATAATCAATCCTCCACTCCCAGACGCGTTGCCACCCTTCCTCCCAACTCAGCTCACTGCTGGGATTTCCCATAGTCCTTTTAACTCTTTAAGGGCGGATGTCGACTTTTTTCGACAGGAGGGATTGAGGGTGAATGTCGACAAAAGTCGACATCCAGGGATAGAGAGTGATAATCAGCTGTTAATGGCGACAAAACTCACTGTCACGTCACAGGCATTCCCTCTGTGCTTGGAAGACTGCTAGACTCATTGACTCGGCAACTAAACCTTGCGTGTGCGTGAGTTGCTAAATGTAAACAAAGGCAAGATGGCATCGACATGTCATAAGGGAGCGAAGCAAGTGCAGAAAAGAAAACACTCAGCAGACAATGTTTTGCGCATTATCGCTGAGTCCGACTCTGATTTTTCAGAATCGGATTTTATTGACAGTAATCAGGAGATCGAGCAAGAGAGTGAGAAGCCAGCATCAGCTGATCGGACACCAGCCGATACTGCGCTAGCTGATCGGCTGCCAGCTGAGCGCATTCGCGCAGCCGATGCACCTATGGCAAGGTTCGCGTGGGAGGAATACCCAGACATTGATCCGTGGGAGCCAAACTGGCTACCAGACTTCACAAGACGGCATGGCTTGCTGTTGGACATGACAGATCACCCGCTGCTGTCCAACTTCAGGCTGCTTTCTCCTGATGCTGCTTTGCAGCTACTGTCAGACGAGACAAACAGGTAGGAAGAGAAATTTTTTGAATCGTGGGCTCCGCTTGTACCGCATTCTCGTTTTTCAAAGTGTAAACCCACAACAAAAAACGAGATGAAGGGCGTTGTGGCATTACAAATAGAGATGGGACTAGACTGGCGATGTAACTTCAGGGAGCATTGGTCCAAATGTGCTTTGTCCTCTGGTGGCTTTGGACAGGTTATGCAGCGTGATGATAGGTACGTGATGCTGCAAAGTTTTATTCACTTCTGTAATAAACAGAAGCAAATCCCAAGGGGTGAGCCAGGCTATAACCCCATGTAGAAAGTTCAGCCTCTGCTTGACATTGTGGAACCAACATACCTGTAGAAACAATTTTATCAGCCTGGCCGTGATTTGTCTGTGCATGAATCTATGATAAAATAAAAGTGACGCCTTTTTTTTTTTCTGCCAATATATGCCAGAGAAGCCCACAAAGCATGGCATAAAGGATTTTGTACTGGCAGAAGCAAACACTGGTTTCTGCCTGAAAGTCATCACATATACAGGAAAGTATTTCTTTCAAAGAGAGAACTGTCCCTTGCCAAATCCAGTTGTGCTGGAGCTGCTTCAGGGCTATGAACATTTGGGTCATGTTGTGTACATTTGGACAATTTTTATACATGCCCAGAATTGTTCATGGAGATACAGAGCAGGGGAATTAGAGCTTGTGGCACAGTGAGGGTGAACAGGAGACACAGGCCTTCACAGTTGAAGCCAGACAGGCTGAAGAGGAAAAGAGGTGACAATACGGTTTTCATGAGGGCAGAAAACTTGGTGGCAGTGGCATGGCACGATGGCAAACGGGTGACTTGTCTCTCTACAGTACACACTAACAATATATGTGAGAAAGTGCAGCAACAGAAATTTGAAAAGTAGGCACCAAAGCAACACGTATTGTAAGCAGTGCAATGTGGCAATGACTGAAATTGGCTGCTTTTGAGCGAGATCAGACTTGGCAGGACTTTGCTGTGTAACATGTATGTGATATGTATGTGAAATCATAGAGTATGCAGGCTCATATAACATGCAAGACAGTAACATTTGTCAAAAGTAAATATTTTTTGTTGATTTGATATGTTAAACAATTGCTTTGTGTTCTTTTTTAAAAAATGTTAGTTTTTGGAAAAATATTCAGCCCTGGGAGAAAAGAAACAAAAAAAAAAAAATTAGCCCTAAAAGAGTTACAGTGCTTGACCCGGAAGTGTTTCTGATCCCTGAGTCCATGTGATTCTTAACACTTCCGGGTCAGGTGAAAACTCCTTTTCTTCATCCCGGAAGTACGTCATTTCTTCTGACCCTGTGACTAGGACGTACTTCCGGGTTATAGTGCTTTCTTCAGCCCGGAAGTTCTTTATTTCTTCTATCCTCGTAACATGGAAGTACTTGAGCCTCCCTGCAGCGTCCTCTGGTGGCCCCCCATGGTATCCAGCAAGGCTATGAAGGAAAACTCCAAGGTCCATGATGCCCTGCTGGAATTCGGGGCATCTCCACGCTGCAGGAAGGGCCCCACCTGGCGGCTTGGGGGTATTGGCCGGAATAAGCTGCCGGCCATAATCCACAGCAGCCAGGAGCAACCTCAAAGCTGGCATCTGAAATTCAAAGAACAGAAAACTACTGCACTAACAATTTAGAAACCTCGCTGTGTACTCCAAAGCATTTAGGCAATCAGTAACAGTAAGATTAAAGGGTACTTGTGTACTAAACGGACGGCAGTGAAAGCTCCCCCACGGAATCCAGCACTAGAATGGGTAGGGGGAAACCTTATGCAACCTCCCCTCTTCAATTTGGTGCCACGACCTTTGTATCTCTAGTTTTCCAACCCCAGAAATGAATACTTGGACGCAGCCATCAACCGAAGACGACACGGTGAGGTTCCTCCAGGCGAAAGGTGTAGTGCCTCTTACAAAAACTTGCAAACAAGGTCACGAAATGTCGTGCAACATTAAAATTGGTTTGTGTCAGGGAAATTGGCTTGAAGGGAGTAGATTACCTCTTGTGACAGTAGCACTGTTGGTGTAAGGAGCTGACTTCGAATAAATTCTGTCATGAGGAGCTCAACATGAGTGGGAAAACAGCTGTGGATTGGAGGACCTACATGAGGGAGATTTGTGCTTTGGAAATGTGCCATTCAAGTGAGGGTAAAATAAGTGGACCCAACACTATTGTGGAAGTTGACAAAAGCCCGTTCAGCAAAAGGAAAAATAACGCGGGGCGAGTTCTTCCCCAGCAGTGGATTTTTGGAGGTGTTTGCTGAGAAACTGGGGAATGTTTTCTCAGACAAGTCCCCGACCGCCGTTTCGCCACCCTTAGTAAGCAAATAGTGAATCATATAAAACTGGGTACCACTATTTACTCCGACTCCTGGAAGGCATACGTGACAAATGAGTATTTAGAGTTCTACTTTTATCTTGGCACAGATGATTAGTTTTACAATACCATGTCTTTAAGGAGGATGTCCGATGTTGTGTGGAGTTGTTGCATTGTTGTTGTTCCGGGTTTAAGAGGAGCGTTGGAGCGCACTGCATGATCCTTGTCAGTGCTGTGCTGTGCGCTTCCTCAGTTTGTCTTCTGCTTTCTTTTTGACACTTCATAAGGAAAAGGCCTCACTCATTGTGGCCCAAGCGTTCAGATGCTGAAGTTCCCGTTCTTGAAGTCACGGCTGCTCACCCTCGTTAGACTACTGGCACGCAGCTTTTGGCTTTTAGCTTTACAGACTGGCTCTCAACTTCTGTTTTTTTGGTGGGTTTCGGCTTTCCAAGAAAGATCAGCTCATAGCTTTAGTTTGAAAGACAATTTTAGAAGATTGTTTGTGCACAGAGTGCCCCTGGGAAGAGTCCCAGAGTTCTCTAGGGTTCCCAGGAGAATTTCAGTGAGTAGATTTAATTCATAATTCTCTGAGCTTCTCTTTGCTTCTACCCATTCTCTGCCATTCTGTGCTTCTTGTCACTGAGAGATGAGGTGCATGTGGTTTTAAAGGAAGGCCGATCAGATCATAAGTGTACCCAGTTGTTAGTGGTGTTCCCCAGGGCCCTGTCTATTTATTATTTATCTTCTGCCCCTTGGTCATATCTTTAGGAAATTTGATATTAATTTGCACTATTATGCGGACGACACCCAGCTCTATCGGTCTGCTAAGCCTGACTCCTCTCTTCCACCTTCTTCCCTCTCTGACTGTCTGCGGGAAGTTAAATCATGGCTGTCTGCTAATTTTCTTAAGTTAAATAGTGATAAAACAGAGGTTCTTCTGGTGGGAAATAAATCTGTTTTGGATAAATGTGATATTTCATTGACTATTGATAATTCTCTAATCTTTTCTTCCTCCCATGTTAAGAGCTTAGGTGTTATTCTCGATAGTACCTTAAAATTTGAGGCATAAGCAGCTCTCCCCAGTTTTTCATTTGCTTTTTAACTGGTCTCTGACCTGTGGTATTGTACCAAATCTATGGAAACAATCAATCATTACCCCTGTATCTAAGGTTTCTAGGCCAAGCTGTTTAAATGATTACAGACCAGTGGCACTTACATCTATTCCAATGAAATGCCTTGAACACTTGGTGAAAAACATTTTAATGACAGAGACAAAGTCTTTTCAAGACAACAATCAATTTTCTTATTGTGCAAACAGAAGTGTGGAAGATGCTCTGCTTGTTATCTTACATCAAATCTATACCTTTCTTGATCAGCCTGGTTCATATGTCAGAACACTATTTTTGGATTTTTCTTCAGCGTTCAATACTATACAGCCTCATATACTGATCGGGAAATTAAACAGTATGAATGTAAACCCATTTATCATACTATGGATTCAGAACTTTCTTTTAAATCGTTCACAGACAGTTAAAGTTCAGGACACTTTTTCAAAAGCTCTTCATTCAAACACAGGAAGTCCACAGGGGTGTGTGTCTTATCACCATTACTGTTTACACTGTACACCAGTGACCTGAGACAGAACAGTGACCACTGCTCCATTATTAAGTGTGCGGATGACACCATGATCATAGGACGCATATCTGGGGAGGATGAAAGCCACTATCTAAATCAAGTGGACTGTATGGTAAAATGGTGCAATAAAAACTCTCTCACTCTGAATGTAAAAAAGACCAAAGAAATGATATTTGATTTTAAGAGACAGAAATCTGTATGTTCACCTATTGTAGTTCTGGGAGAGGAGGTAGAAATAGTGAATGAAATATAAATACTTAGGAACTTACCTAGATAACAATCTTAACTGGAATACAAATACAAAAAAATAATTTTCTAAATGCAACCAGCGCTTATTTCTCCTCCATAAACTCAAACTATTTAAAGTAGACAAGGACCTCATGTTGTCCTTCTATCGTAGTATGATCCAGTCCGTGATCACTTTCAGTTTCATTGCCTGGTTTAATAGTCTGACAAACCAAAACTCAAAAAAGCTCCAGCAGATTACGAAGTATGCAGCTAAAGTTATTGGGGCTGATGTAGATGATTTGACTAGTGTGTGTCAGAGGGCAATGCTAAAGAAACTGGAAATCATCTCAACTGATGACAGACATCCATTACATGTAGAACTAAACTTCAGTAAATCAGGAAGGATAGTTGCTTTGAAAACCCACACAAATCGCTCCAGAAACTCCTTTCTTCCTAGTGCCATACGACTTTTCAATAAGAAATATCGGAGATAAGGTTTTTATATATATCCTGTAACCTTTTTTTGTTGTTGGTATAAATATGTTTTATCTAACTGCCTTACCTTAACCTTTCTTATTTCTATTTGTCTGTTTTATTTCATTCTGTCTGTTACCTGTTATTAGATGCAACTGAGAAGGCAAATTTCATGTTTTCCTGTGTAAACATGACTAAATAAAGAAACCTAACCTAAACCTAACATATCTTCTTATATAATATGCTACCGTGGCTGTCCGTTTGTCTGTCCAGGATTTTAAATCGCCTGTAGCTCGCAAACCATTTGATGTATTGACCTGAAATTTTGTACACATATACTACGTGATGTCTACTATCCACTTTCGGATTGATGATGATTATTCCTCTTTTTATTTTAATTTTATTTTATTGTAGAATCAACTCTCGGCAGCGCGCAGCAGGGCGGCCGTGTGGCACATGCGTATGGGCGCCGTTCTCATCCCTACCACCTTCACCGTCACTTCCATTATATCTTCATATCTTAAATCATTCTTGAGGCAGATTGAAGACTTAAGTGTCAGCTTAAGTGAAAAATTAAGGAAAACGTACTAAGTAATTGCAACACAAACACTGACTTAATCAGTTTTAACGCGAAAAGATGCACGTTACTTGTTAATAATGTTACTCAGTCTACATATTTCCATCTGCGTAATATCCGCCATTAACGTCCATCTGTTTCAGCTACCAGCACTGCTATTCCTGTTCATGCTCTGGTCACATCTCGTATTGATTATTATAATTCTATCCTTTCTGGTCTTCCTTACAAACTCCTTTACAAACTTTAATTGGTTCAGAATGCTGCAGCTCGTATTATTATCAGAACCCCTTCCACTGAACATTATTCCAGTCCTTCAGCATCTTCACTGGCTCCCTATTAAATATTGCATTGATTTTAAGATACTGCTTCTTACTTACTAGCTGTCCCTTGCGGAAATAAATAAATAAAGCAGGTAATAATAATAATAATTCTTTGCATTTATATAGCGCTTTTCTCACTATTCAAAGCGCTTAGCAATTGCAGGTTACGGGCCTTGCTCAAGGGCCCAACAGTGCAGAGTTCCTTTAGGCATCTTACGGGATTCGAACCGGCAACCTTCTGATTGCCAGTGCAGATCCCTAGCCTCAGAAATATTGCTAGTTAAGCGGAGGCATGATACGCTCCAAAACGTGGCGACAGGGAGAGCGACTCGAATGGAGGCTGGCGCATGAGTGAGGAAGGCCCCACCTGGCTCCCTACTCCTGACATCACGCTTCCTCTTCCCCTCAGACCGCAGTCTTATTAGCACGAATAAATTGCTCCCAAACGAACTGTGATACTTTGCGCAATAAGAGAAGTTGGAAAATCAACCGGAATGTTCAAGCAAATTATAGAAAACAACCCGATCTAAATCCGTTAAGTAGTTCTCTCATGAAAATCGGACAGACATACAGACAGACAGACATTGGATTTTATATACTGTATATAGAGACAAGACCCTCTATAATCTGGCATCTCCTTATCTATCTTGTTCACATCTCCATTCCTTCTCATATCCTTAGATCTTCTTCCTCTATCAATCTTACAGTATTAGACCTCCTGCTCGCTTGACTACCACAGGGTTTACAGCTTTCAGTCGAGTAGCACCTCACCTCGAACTCTCTCCCACAAGACATTCGGAATATTGACTCTCTTCCTACCTTTAAATCTCCTCTTAAAACACATCTTTTTAAGATGGCTTATTCTGTCTGTCTGATAATTTTAGCTGATAAATTTCAATTCAGTTTTATTATTGTATTTATTCTGGTTTTATTGTACTGTAATATCCTTATATTATTTCGTTTGTGTCCGTCCGTGCTCCATTTAAACAACGGTTGCCACAACTACCATATCCTTCCACAACAATAGCGAGTAATCTGTGTTCCTGGCAGAGTTTTGGTTTTAGGCTTATCTTCAAGTCGTTAGTTCTTCAACGTGACCAATTATTGACTGTGGTATTTGACTGTTTATTCGGTGCATACTTTGTTACCAAAACTGTATTATGACACTATCATTTTACATCTCCTTTCTCCTTCATTTTAATGTAAGCCTCCCGATAAAATAAAAAGGCATACAGTCTAGCTGCATCCAACAGAAACAGTCTCGTCGGCTGACATACTCACACCAACGCGCAGGAGCAGAAACATCGACATCACGCCAGACCAACCAGCACAGGCAAGATGCCTTCGAACAACAAAGACAATGCATGACAAACCACAGAGTGACATTATCCGAAGACCAGCAGCAGCAAGTCTCGCACCTCGACAGTGAACGAAAAAATGAATTGCACACACAACCTTTTTGAAGAGCAGCGGCAAACTGCCAGACAAAAAGAAACATTAGGACGGAAAAACTACAGGGATTCCATAACACTGACAACTCAAAACATCTCTTTATATTACGGCGTAGGCAATTCCCCATTTGTTTAGCATATTGTACGTCTATCACCAAGTCACAACGACAAACGTTTAATAACGTTTATTGTTTTTACCCATGCCAGTTGTACATGACATTTTCCAGAGTTACATCGAAACCCAGATTAAACGTACAAGTATTTGCAGATCACACACGGGGGAATAGTTTCGCTGACAATAACACTTATGCAACAAATTGCGTTTTCCAACAATTATTATAGACATCGGTATACAACATTACCTGACGGCCACACTTCACACATACATACTGACTTACATGTGCCCTGCATTTCCCTTTTTATCCAATATGTTCTGTTCACCTATTCACGTTACACATTGTATTGTAAATATTCATGCTGTTGTAAGTGACTACCTGCCCGGGGTTTGTTTCCTGCCTTGCGTCCTGTGTTGGCTGGGATTGGCTCCAGCAGACCCCCATAACCCTGTAGTTAGGATATAGCGGATTGGATAATGGATGGATGGATAAGTGACTATAATAACATCCCTTACTAATCATGTGACTATTCTAATATGGAGTCCCTACTTATTAAAATAATCTGCTTTCTTACTGTAACGTGTTATGTTCTTCTCACCCTCATCATCATTTCATTAACACTTTTATTCTTGTGAAATTTTTACAAGCACGATTTGCTAGTTTCATTAATTTTATGTTGTTATTAATGTGCTCTGTAGGGTGTCCTTGTGTGCCTTGAAAGGTGCCTATAAGTAAAATAAATGATTATTATAATTATTATTATTATTCTCCTGATTGGATTAAAGTCACCTCCATTTACAAAATCAAGGTCTTGTAATAGGCGAGTTCTTCTGTCCATATTAGATGTCATCCCTTGAATTGCAGGTCTTTGTTCTTATTTGAGTCTGTTTCACACCTTCTGGCACAAGAGGTCTGCAGAGGGGTCCAGGACCAGCCCCTCAAAGGTCTTCATGATGTGCGACACAAGTGCCACTTGTGTGTAGTCATGAGGTGAAGATGCGCCTGCCGTCTTTGGAACAGGAACAACACAGCAGTGTCGCTTTCTGGAGCCATAGGGACAGACTGAACAGGTGACAGAGGACACCACAAAGTTGGTGAGCCCAGGCTTTAAGAACTCGAGGACTGACTCCATCAGGTCCCATAGCTTCCTCAGCTGTCTCCTAACTTGGCCCTCAGTTATAGACAGTTATAAAACAAAAATACAAAAAAACAAAAAGTAATAGTAATATTAATTATGACTTGTTCCTCATTTCTAAATTACTGCATTTAGAGTGGAGCGCTTTAACAGGGGCCATTAGAAAGGCATTACGTGAGGCATCAGACGTGCAGACCATTCTCTGAGCAATGATGTCACCCTCAGCACTGTCATTAGTTACCTCATGCATTTTAACATCTGGGTTTCATTAGTAGCCATATGTGTACAGTGTGTAGTCACTGACCTGTAAAAACAGTTATTACAGCTTGAAAGAATCTGTTATCACAAAGGCCTGCTCATGAGCCAAGATGATTATGTTCAGTTTTTAGAAGGATGAGCTACTGACCAAACCTGTGTGGCATTTGCACAGACGGATGAATATGAAACGTGCAGGAATGGGACCTAATCGTTAGTATTTCTTCCATGGCCGGGGTTCAAAGTGGTGTTTCTTGTTTGTATTGTCTAATTTTATGCCATTTATTTGAGGTTATGTTTCTTTTATTTATTACTAGCTGTCCCCCGCTGGAAACGGGACAAAGTTTAAAAATCAATAAATAAACAGGTATCGCTAGCTAAGCGGAGGCAAGGTATAATCCAACACGTGGCGAGAGGAAGAGCGACTCGAACGTGAGTTAGGAGGGCCCTGCCCGGCTCCCAATACCTGAGGTCCAGCATCCCCCCTCCACTCGGCCTGCAGCCTCTCTCTCGGATTTGTGCAAATAAATCACTCCTGCAAGTGAACTCAGATACTTCACACAATGAGAGAAGTTGCAAAATCAACCGGAATGTTCAAGCAAAGTATAGAAAAAAACCTGATCTAAATCTGTTCGCTAGCTAAGCGGAGGTAAGTAACGCCATGATGCTGGTGCGTTAGGAGGACCCGGCCCGCTGTGTGTTGCTCAGATTCGCAGAAATAAATTGGTACCACAAGCGAACTATGATGCATAGCAAAATCATCCGGAATGTTCAAGCAAATTATAGAAAAAAACCCGATCTAAATCTGTTAAGTAGTTCTCTTGTGAAAAAGCATTGGATTTTATATATATAGAGATTGAATGTTAAACAACACCACTGACTGTTATGTTTGAATAATTCATTTACATCACCTCTTGCTGGCTATGTGTCCTCATTTGCCCGGCTCATCTTGTTACATTATTGATGAATCTCGGTTCAAGTGGTGCCAGTATGCCCGGGGCCAACCAGCCCATAACAACATTTAAACCGCAGCTTCTTAAAAGTGTTTGGAGTACAATTGGAAGGTAACAAATACATTAGATAGAATGAATGAAGGAATGAATGAACAAACAGGATCTTTCTTTCTTTCTTTCTTTCTTTCTTTCTTTCTTTCTTTCTTTCTTTCTTTCTTTCTTTCTTTCTTTCTTTCTTTCTTTCTTTCTTTCTTTGTCTCTGTCTCTCTTCTGAGAGGCAAATGTGGCTTTTTACAGAAGCTCTTTAAATATATAAATACACTAGGGGGGCAAGCCCCCATGGTACCTTCGGTTCCCAACCTCCAGTTGCGGCCAGAATATTAGTAAAATCTGTAAATGTACAAAAGAAAAATTATTATTTATAAATGGTTCGCTCGCCAACCCCCGCCCCCCGGCCTGCAATACACGCCAGCCACTTCACATCTCTGCCGCTCGTTTATAATTTAAAAACTGAATAACAATCTGAACATGTAACAACATCACATTAAAGTTCGATAAATTCTGAAAAGAATGATACCAAACATATATATGTAGGTTTTAAAATAAGCCAAATTTAAAGTGTGACAAATATAAAACGTCACATAAAATTGTTGCACAAAATCAATGCACTTTTAGGCTTAGGATTTTATATATAGAGAGTAGATAAAAAAATACTATATATATATATATATATATATATATATATATATATATATACAGTATATATATACAGTGGGGCAAAAAAGTATTTAGTCAGCCACCAATTGTGCAAGTTCTCCCACTTAAAAAGATGAGAGAGGCCTGTAATTTTCATGAGGTATACTGTACCTCAACTATGAGAGACAACATGAGAAAAAAAAATCCAGAAAATCACATTGTCTGATTTTTAAAGAATTTATTTGCAAATTATGGTGGAAAATAAGTTTTTGGTCAATAACAAACAAGCAAGATTTCTGGCTCTCCCAGACCTGTAACTTCTTCTGTAAGAGGCTCTTCTGTCCTCCACTCGTTACCTGTATTAATGGCACCTGTTTGACACCTGTCCACAACCTCAAACAGTCACACTCCAAACTCCACTATGGCCAAGACCAAAGAGCTGTCAAAGGACACCAGAAACAAAATTGTAGACCTGCACCAGGCTGGGAAGACTGAATCTGCAATAGGTAAGCAGCTTGGTGTGAAGAAATCAACTGTGGGAGCAATTATTAGAAAATGGAAGACATACAAGACCACTGACAATCTCCCTCGATCTGGGGCTCCACGCAAGATCTCACCCCGTGGGGTCAAAATGATCACAAGAATGGTGAGCAAAAATCCCAGAACCACACAGGGGGACCTAGTGAATGACCTGAAGAGAGCTGGGACCAAAGTAACAAAGGCTACCATCAGTAACACGCTACGCCGCCAGGGACTCAAATCCTGCAGTGTCAGACGTGTCCCCCTGCTTAAGCCAGTACATGTGCAGGGCCGTCTGAAGTTTGCTAGAGAGCATTTGGATGATCCAGAAGAGGACTGGGAGAATGTCATATGGTCAGATGAAAAAACTCTACTCGTCGTGTTTGGAGGAGAAAGAATGCTGAGTTGCATCCAAAGAACACTATACCTACTGTAAAGCATGGGGGTGGAAACATCATGCTTTAGGGCTGTTTTTCTGCAAAGGGACCAGGACAACTGATCCGTGTAAAGGAAAAAATGAATGGGGCCATGTATCGTCAGATTTTGAGTGAAAACCTCCTTCCATCAGCAAGGGCATTGAAGATGAAACGTGGCCGGGTCTTTCAGCATGACAATGATCCCAAACACACCGCCCGTGCTTCGTAAGAAGCATTTCAAGGTCCTGGAGTGGCCTAGCCAATCTCCAGATCTCAACCCCATAGAAAATCTTTGGAGGGAGTTGAAAGTCCGTGTTGCCCAGCGACAGCCCCAAAACATCACTGCTCTAGAGGAGATCTGCATGGAGGAATGGGCCAAAATACCAGCAACAGTGTGTGAAAACCTTGTGAAGACTTACAGAAAACGTTTGACCTCTGTCATTGCCAACAAAGGGTATATAACAAAGTATTGAGATGAACTTTTGTTATTGACCAAATACTTTTTTTCCATCATAATTTGCAAATAAATTCTTCAAAAATCAGACAATGTGATTTTCTGGATTTTTTTTCTCATTTTGTCTCTCATAGTTGAGGTATACCTATGATGAAAATTTCAGGCCTCTCTCGTCTTTTTAAGTGGGAGAACTTGCACAATTGGTGGCTGACTAAATACTGTTTTGCCCCACTGTATAATATACTGTATATATAAAAGCCAAATATCACTTACTCAGTCATCAGCAAGTCTCCCGAACCATGAGGACTATCACCCATAGGTGCTCGCTAAGAAACAGTTTTAAAAATTCTGTGGTCCAAGCGCGAAAACTCCGTCTGACTTTGTGTTTGTATGTCTGTCCGTTTTTCATGAGAGAACTACTTAACGGGTTTAGATCAGGTTTTTTTCTATGATTTGCTTGAACATTCCGATGATTTTGCGACTTTCTCATCATAGTTTGCTTGTGGTACTGATTTATTATCGCGAATCCCCTCACTCACACCTCTGCCTCGAGGCGTAACCTTAACTCTGCTCAGTTAGCAAATGAGAGAACTACTTAATGGATTTAGGTATTTTTTTTCTATAATTTGCTTGAACATTGCGGTTGATTTTGCGATTTCTCTCATCATGCTAAAAATCATAGTTTGCTTGCAGGAGTGATATATTCGCGCTAATCCGAGACAGAGGCTGCAGGCCTAGGGGAGGGGGAAAGAGTGACGTAAGGAGTGGGGACCAGGTCCTCCTCACTGTCCTGTTTCACTACTGTGAGGGCGAAGCCGCGGGGGACGGCTAGTATATATATATATATATATTTTGCCCCCTGCTCGCTTCACACACCAACCCCCAAGCCTGCACTACGCGCTAGCCTCTTTGCGGTTCTGCCGCTCGTGTATGGGGATGTGGATGTACAATTTAAACAGATTGTTATTTTCATGGGAATTGTGGTTGTAGATATTCTACGGGATATTGTAAGTTGATATTTTCTTCTTCCTCACCATCGCCACCAACTGTTTCAGCTTAGTCTACTGATACGCATTTGTTTCGCACCAAGAAACAAAGTCCTCCCGACTCCTCTTCTCTGTCTTACCCCCCCTTATCAATACACCCCCATAAGTGCAGAATCATCTGAGACTTTCTGTAAGTGACCCGACCTGCTGTTATATTTATAGTCTGAGTTGCGAGAAGCAGACAGGCCTGTTCCTTGTGGTACTCCAATGTTACTCATACAGTGCTTGAGTCTCACAAACGGTGGTCTGCCTGATCGATCGTTCTTCATCCAGGACATCACAGGCTCATCCACCTGCATGTCTTTGAGTTTACCACTTAACAGAGATGGCTGGATGTTACTGACAGCACTGGGAATTTCAAAACACAGAATCCTCACTGTGCTGACAGTTTTATCCAGGTGACAAGAAACTTTGTGGAGCAGACAGATAAAGGCATCCACCGCGCCATTTGAGTGCCACTGGTCTGTAGTCATGAGGTGAAGAGGCGCCTGCTTTGTCAATGCCGGATGTCTTCCACAGCAGCAGTATTTTCTGATGCCTTAGAGACTGAGTGAACAGGTGACAGAGGTCACCACAACTAAGAGTTGCTTTTTGTATAATTTGAGTAGCATAACAGAACGACTGCAGAAACTTCCTGCTTCTGTAACCCAGAGGTCAATGCATCAAAACCGCCCTCTGCCATTACTGAGTTCACCCAGAGACTAAAAGGTTTGTCCTGCTTTGACAGGCTGAGGTCATTAAAGCAGAGCAGAGAAGGCTTCATGGAGAACCAACTGATGTCTTCCAAAATGTGATCCAGTAGAATTCTCTCTGTTAAAGAGTGAATCACTTACTTGAGGGCATTGCTGGAAACTAATACATTTAAGATGGAATCCCTGCAGCACTTTATTACACAGATTGGGTCATGGGAATGTGGAACAAAGTGCTGAGTCACATACAGCCGATAAAGTGGAAAACTTCACAACTTTTAAAAAGTATTTTGATGACCCCTTACTTAATTAAATGAGCTCTTTGGACTGAATGGTCTCCCCTCAATAGTCAGACTCCTTATGATCCTCAAACATGTGCCTTTTCTCTAAGCTGCAGCTGCTTGAAAAAACTTAATGTCTCTCATGTCGTATTCACTGTGTGGATTCTGTTCTTTGGTTTCTCCAGCGCTTTTGATTCAAACCAGCGATCCATCTGAAGGGGCGAACTCAGGTGTCCTGGGTAATAGACTGTCTGTTAGATAGATAGATAGAAAGATCTCGTACATCCGGCGCCGCCGAGAGTGGCAGCCTTTTCAGCAGCTCCATGTATGACTGTATGTGTATGTGTACTTTTCTACTTTTATTTTTCTATTTTTATTTATTGATCACTCCTATCACTTTATGTGGATTTGTTCACTGGACACACTTACTTTTACAACATGGGCATGGATTTTTACACGCCGAGACTCGTTTTTTTTATTATTTTCTTGTGAATTTCCCATTGGGATTAATAAAGTATCTATCTATCTATCTATCTATCTATCTATCTATCTATCTATCTATCTATCTATCTATCTATCTATCTATCTATCTATCTATTATATAGTGCCTTTCATATCTGTCTATATACAGTATCTCACAAAAGTGAGTACATCCCTCACATTTTGTTATATCTTTTCATGGCACAACACTGAAGATATGACACCTTGATATAATGTAAAGTAGTCAGCGTAAATTTGCTGTCCCCTCAAAATAAGTCAACACACAGCCATTATTGTCTAAACCGCTGGCAACAAAAGTGAGTACACCCCTAAGTGAAAAATGCCCTTTACTTTACATTGTGTCAAAGTGTCATATCTTCAGTGTTGTCCCATGAAAAGATATAATAAAATATTTACAAAAATGTGAGGGGTGTACTCACTTTTGTGAGATTATCTATCTATCTATCTATCTATCTATCTATCTATCTATCTATCTATCTATCTATCTATCTATCTATCTATCTATCTATCTATCTATCTATCTATCTATCTATCTATCTATCTATCTACACAGGTAAGCACCCTGGGTGTAAGCGAGCTTATGTTGTCTCTGGCCTCCACCATCTTTAATATGTCCCATTATGTGTCTCCTATTAAATTTCTATAGTAATTTGTATAAGCTTGTGGAAAATGAAACTGATACGTACTGCTGAATGGTAAGATGAGAGCATTTCATACAAAAGCTCCGTCTCTCAGCTTGTCTGACAGAATGTGTATACAGAAAGGACTGTCATGAAATGTTCTGAATGATATTCTTCTCTTCCTTCGACACTAAATTGCTGATTGCTTTTAAATATTGTTAACATATTTTGAATCTCCAGAATGTTTTTTTTTTAAATATGTGTTTTGGTGAAACATTTTTAAGAGTGTATTAAATTCTGCTCCTGACAGGTGAACTGCAGCTACAACATATTGTCTGAAACTGCCTCAGTATTGTCTTATTTTATTACAGATCACAACTTGACAGACACACAGAGGTTTTTCCCATTCATATTTAGGAAAATATTCCATTTTCTGAGCGGTGCATTATATTTTATTTACTCAGGAGTTGACTGTTGATCAATAAGCATTTCTAGCTCTCTAGCTCCTCTAACCCAGCTGGCAGCCATCTTTAGCCAAGTCAGAAGTTTTCTTTCTTTCTTTCTTTCTTTCTTTCTTTCTTTCTTTCTTTCTTTCTTTCTTTCTTTCTTTCTTTCTTTCTTTCTTTCTTTCTCAAGGAGTGGATATTGTTTGTTATAATATTTATTTATTGAGCTTCTGTAAAAAGCTAAAAGCATGCTGTCTTTTACAGAAGTGGACACATTTGCTGTCCCCTTACAGCTCATTGAAAAAGTGCTGTGTGCCCCCTGAAAAGTGATGAAATGAAAAACAATTGTCCCCCTGTGTACCTGCACTCCTTCACATTGCCGACCCTGCGCTCTGTCCTCCAAAGGTTATGTGAAAAGAGAGTTTCCCCAAGGGGGTTAATAAAGTGTCTCACATCAGAAGAGTTCTGCTTCTCCTGCCAAGACATTCTAAAATGGCCTGCACACATTTGTTCGGACCCCTAGAAAAGATCACAAGTAATTGGAGTATTTAGTGATTTTACACACTCGCTGTTTTCTTGAATTCGTATCACACACGTCTCCAATCATGAAATTAGTCATTCAGCTGATTTAAATGGAGACACTTTGCTGTTTGGTGTCATCGTGTGTCCCACACTGAACATGGACCAGAGAAAGCAGAGGAGAGAGTCGTCTGTGGAAATCAACAAGAAAATTCTAGACTAGCATGTTAAACACAAAGGTTAGAAGACCATCTGCAAGCAGCTTGATGTCCCTATGACAACACTGGCAAATATTATTAAGAAGTTTAAGGTCTAGCAGACTGTAGACAACCTCTCTGGACACGGCTGCAAGAGGAAATTCGACCCCAGAAGGGGCAGAAGGACAGAATGGCAGACAAAAAGCCAAAGACAACCTCCAAAGAGATACAAGCTGAACTTCAAGGTCGAGGTCCCATCAGTGTCTGATCGCACCATCTGATGCTTTTTGTGTATGGTGTGCTCAATGGAAGAAGACCCAGGAGGACTGTGGTGTTGAAGGAAAAGCATAAAAAAGAAGTCAATTAAAATGAATGTTAAAGGAGTTAATCAGCAGCAAAAACAGGTCACTAATTAAGAAAAGGGTTAGAATGAAAACCTGCAGCCACTGGGGCCCTCGAGGACCGGAGTTGGGGACCCCTGCTGTAAAAGAACACAAAATTTCAAAAATATTAATCATCCATTAGTTGTTTTTCCAGCACATTTCACTTTGTTCTTTGCTTAAGTTAGGTCTAGTTGTGGCCTCTGTGCACATGTACAGTCGTGGCCAAACGTTTTGAGAATGACACGAAGAATTGTTTTTCACAAAGTTTACTGCTTCACTACACCTTCCTGCTGCCATTCCTGAGCAAGTTCTGCACTGGTGGTGCCCCAGTCCTGAGCCATGAATAAAGAATGGAACCAAAACATCATCTGAGATCAGCATCTCCCAACTATCCAACAACAGTTTGGTGACCAACAATGCATGATGGACCACCAGGCTATAAGGCAAAAGTGATAACTAAGTGGCTCGGGGAACAAAACATCAAAAATTTGGGTCCAAGGCCAGGAAACTCCCCATTGAGAACTTGTGGTCAATCCTCAAGAGGTGGATGGACAAACAAAAACCCCCAAATTCTGACAAACTCCAAACATTGATTATCAAAAATGGGCTTCCATTGGTCAGGATTAGGCACAGAAGTTGATTGACAGCCTGCCAGGGTAAATTGCAGAGGTCTTGAAAAAGAAAGAAGGGTTCTACACTGCAACATTTTGCATAAACTTCATGTCATTGTCAATAAAAGCCTTTGAAACTTAGGAAATGTTCATAATTCTACTTCAGTATACCAGAGAAACATCTGACAAGAAGATCTAAAAACACTGAAGCCACAAACTTTGTAAAAACCAACACTTGTCTCATTCTCAAAACTTTTGGCCACAAATGTAAAATCTAAACCAGGCTGCTAGAGTTCTCATGCTGGGACGTTTAGTCTTTCCATTGAGTAAAGCTTAACATACAATGTGGTTGATTCTCAGTTTTTCTTACCAAGTGTGACAGATGACCAGGGTCCTTGCCCAGTCAGAATGCCTTTCTGAGAAGAGGATCAGGGGAGAAGACATGTCAACAGCAGTACCTCCCCCAGGACATGAGAGGGCAGCACACCTGGTTTGTATCGGGGCCATGGGCTTGGAACTTAGAAGCTCAACCCTGCTGGGAACCCATGGCCACTTACAGGGGGTGCCTGGACCGCTCCGGAGCCTGGATCTGCAGCACTACTGCCACCCCTGGAAGTGATCAGGAAACACCTGGGAGCACTTCTGGGGGCAGTATAAAAGAGGCTGCCTCACTCCATTTGGAGAGCCGGAGTCGGGAGACAGAGGACGGAGCTTGCAAGGGGAGGAGTAGAGGCGTCAATAAAGAGAGAAGTGAAAGGACTGATCATTGTGGGTTTGTGCATTGCATTGTGCTAAAAATTTTGAAGAAAATAAACGTGTGTGTGTGTTTTAGACACTGGCGTCTGTCTGTCAGTTTGTTTCGGGGCTGATCTTTCACACAAACTACAGTAAGAGTACCTACAATTATTTAGCTGTGACCTTTGTACATACAAGCGTCCATCATTTGCCAAGTCAGCAGCCCTCTCTCTGTAAGATGTCACCAAGTGTTTGTCACCTGCCATTCTCTCCAGTCTGTCAGTAATCCTCATCTGTGGGAATAATAAAATAAGTGATGTGTTTGTTTTGCTGTTTCTTTTTCAGATGGATGTGAACAGAAAGCAGGAAGTGGTGGTCTATGATCAGTGTACAAAGGACCCCAGCTCACTTTCTACGGACAGCTTTGTCTACATCCTTCTTTGCAAACTGGAGACCAGTTTCCATCGAGTGTCACTCCTCACAGGTAAGACTAAAGCCTTTTTCGTCGTCGGCCGTATTGTCAGATGATCCACATTTTTCTTAACTACCGCAATCTTCAGTTTTCATTTGCTCAACCGTTAACAATACATTAAATAATGTTATTGGTGGCTGCTTTTTTTTTTTTTTTCCTATCGACCTTTTATCATGTTATTTATTATACGCTATGTTGAAATGCAAGGTTGAACACTACTGGACAGAGCTACTGTATCTATCTATCTATCTATCTATCTATCTATCTATCTATCTATCTATCTATCTATCTATCTATCTACATTAAGCAATGCGCTTCTGTTCAATGCTTTGCTAAAAAAAATGTCATAGATCTTTGTTTTAATAATTGCTTTGCATTTAAGATGCTACATTGCTAGCCAGGAGTACTTCATTCATTGAATTTTTTTGTCACGTGTGTGCAGCCTCAGTGGTTACAAGTTAACTGCAAAACGCCTAACAAAGAATGAACTGTGGACCGACCAGCAGCTGCTGAAGTATCATCTCTCCAGATGACCTCACGCTTTTGTCTCCGCCCCCCCCACCATGTGTTGTTGCTCTCTGGCCACGCCCCTGTTTGCTGTTGTGTGTTGACCTGTTTGTTGATCAGCAGCCACCTTGCTGAGGAGCAGCCTTTCTGGTATTTCATCAGCACTTGATGGCTGAGTCACTTAAGACTTTGTTTCTTACAGTGTCAGGTTTCCACTATTTATGACGCCCTGCTGGTTTATTTATTTATTTAGAAGCCATATCCTTTTGTTTGATTTGGTTCTTGACCTTTGGCAAGTTTATTAGTCCCTTGTTGGCCTTCTACTTTGGATTTATTTATTCTCATTTGGTTACTTAGCCTGGTTGATTTCATACTGCAGCGACAGTGCCATGGGCAGTCATTGTCTTCCTCATATCAATTCATGTTGTTAGCTTTTAACATTAAAATAAACTTCACCATATAGATATTCACAGTTGATCCGGCAGGGAATTCACATACTTGAAGAGCAGTGGAAATGGATACACTGGTCTACAAAAAAATATTTTTTGTTTGCTTCTGGGAACTTCAGAGCATCTCTTTATTAAGTTTTTTACACTGATTCCATATATGAAATCGGAATTAAGCTAGCACGTCAGGTTTTTGAAATACACATCATTGACGTTTTGACACTTTTGAATATCAATATATCAACACAATATCTGGAGTTTGGACTCTGTCCCACCAAAATTGTTTTGATGTGTTTATTCTGAAAACAAACCAGAAGACGATACCAGAGACACGTTAAAGTATATTTATGTCAATTTACCTCAATATAAAAGTGAGGTCAGTGTGCCCAAAAATGTTGGAGGCCCTCGCTTTTACGCTTGTATTGCACATCCGTCTCTCTTTGCAAGAACCAACAGTAATCATCCATCATGCTCGGAGTGAATTTTTCCCGATATCAGTTTTCCATCACCTTTCTATATTCATGAAATCTTTCCCCATTCTCATCTCTGACATCGCTCAGATTTGGTGGAAAAAAGTCGAGATGAGAATGTAAAAAATGTGTCTTTAGTGACATTCTGGCTCCCGTAAGCTGATATACTCTTAACATATTCTCCACAAGCTCAGTATAATTCTCTGCTCTGTGACTGTCAAGAAAATTCTGGACAACCTGCACGAATGAGGGTGCTGACTCAGTGGGCTTCAGTTTCCTTTTGAACTCATCGTCAAGCATCAATTCACAAATTTCAGGGGTCAACAAAAACACCTTCCTTAATTTTGGCTTCACTTTTCTCGAAACCAAACTTATTTCTTAAATGCTGAAATGCATCACCTTTACTGTCCAGTCACCCTAGTTGTCCAAGACCTGGAACATCATAACTAAAAAATGGGACGTGCTGCTGGACGAAAACGGTTTTCAGATTTGGAGTCAGCAAGTGAAATTTGTTAAAGTAAAGGTGAAAGAATCCCAGTAGCAAAATGCTTGTTGACCAGTGATATCAGAAAGCATCTCTTTTTTGGGAGTGTGTCTCATCTGGTATGGTAAGATGGACATCTGAAGCGGAACTCCGTTAGCTGCGGTATTATTTTTTTCTCTTTGCTTATAGTATTTGGACTATATTGTCAATAGATATCTCCATTTTGATCCTTATACGCTGCTGGGGCGCTTATTTTGTTTTTGGACATGTTCTGTCTCTAGGTATGTCAGAGGACTGGGACTTTGTGAAGCATGGTCTAGCCTGACATTGGGAAGCAAAATGGGTGGGGGGAGAGAACAAGCAATTTTTAATCTATTCTTTTAATCCTTTTCTTGTATATAAACATCTATGTGTGGAAGTGTGCGTGTCTATCCGGCCCGGAAGTAAGAGGTGGAGTCGGGGTAAGGGCTTCGCCTCCGAGGATACGCGAGCAAGGCCAGCATGTCCATCCATCCATCCATTTTCCAACCCACTGAATCCGAACACAGGGTCACGGGGGTCTGCTGGAGCCAATCCCAGCCAACACGGGGCGCAAGGCAGGAACCAATCCTGGGCAGGGTGCCAACCCACCGCAGGACACACACAAACACACCCACACACCAAGCACACACTAGGGTGAATTTAGAATCGCCAATCCACCTAACCTTCATGTCTTTGGACTGTGGGAGGAAACCGGAGCACCCGGAGGAAACCCACGCAGACACGGGGAGAACATACAAACTCCACGCAGGGAGGACCCGAGGCCAGCATGTCGGCAAAAGGAAACTTCTGAAGAAGAGTCACTTGCTTAGCGGCTAATACAGAAGTGTGGCGAGCACATCGGCAAAAGGAAACCTCCTAGGAGAGAGACCCCCAGAGTAGTTCCTTTCAATTACATGAAATCGCTACATTTCAGTTTTTCTTCCTGACGATTTCAATAGTTTCTAGGACCCCAGGCTTTTTGCAGTACGGGCTTACACAACTAGTATAATTATAAGTGCCAACGCAACATTAGACTTCATGGCAATAACCCCTGGGAAAACTGGAAATTAAGGTCAAAGCTGTCTTATTTTAAGGTAAGACTAAAGCTCAGAAGCAATGTCTCCATGACCAAACAGTTAACTTTGTGAGCTGGAATGTTAAAGGTCTGAATCATGAATTAAAGAGAAAGAATTTTCTCACCTGACAGGTCTAATCCCTAAAACAGTATTTTTACAGGAGACCCACTTATTAAGCAAGGATCAGTTTCAGCTGCACAGAGACTGGACTGGCCAAATATTCCATTCCAGTTTTACAAAGAAAACTAGAGTTGTGGGAATTCTTATACATAGAACAATCTCATTTGTAGCATCAGATGTAGTATCTGATCCTGAAGGGAGATATGTGATTGTCATGGGCAACTTATTTAACTGCAAAGTGATTTTGATAAATGTTTATGCACCCAATGTGGATGATAGGGACGTCATCCAAACATATTTGCATTCATTCCCAATGTGAACACTCATAAAATTATAATGGCTGGGGACTTTAATTGTGTTTTAAATCCAAACCTACATAGGTCTTCTGCTACAGGGGCGATGATGTCTAACACTGCAAAGACAATTACAGTTTGTAACTGATCACAACTTATAAGACCCCTGGAGGTTTCTAAACCCAAACTCAAGAACATATTCGTTCTACTCACCAGTGCATCACTGCTACTCAAGAATTGATTATTTTTTTATAGATAATAATTTCTTGGCCTACGATTAAATCTTGTAAGTACAACGCTATTGTTATCTCCGACCATGCCCCTCTGCTCATGGAGCTAAAATCACTATACCCCACATAGTCATCTCGCAGATGGCGTCTTAACCCCCTGTCATTAGCAGACGAGAACTGTACAGAATTTATATCCAAGCAAATCCATTTTTTTTTAGACAAATACATCTTCAGAGGTTTCTACAGGAATACTCTGGGAAACCCTGAAGGCTTTCCTAAGATGACAGATTATCTCATATCTTACCCACCAAAATAAATTGGAAACCAAGAAGGTGTCAGAGCTAATCAGTGAAATTGCCAGAATAGATCAAGAACATGCCAGGTGTCCAAGTGAGACGCTTCATAGGAAGAGGCAGACTCTGCATTCAGAACTCAACCTCTTAACAACTAAAGAAACTGAACAACTCATGTTTAATCAAGACGTCATTACTGTGAACACGGAGAGAAAGCTAATAAGCTTTTAGCTCAACAAATCAAGAAGGCATCTCTTTACAAGGAGGGTTGTGGAAATCTCAAGTATAGTAAAACCTCGTCTGGGGTTGGGTACCGATGATAAGAGAAAAGACGAATAATGGGTATTTTAAAAATGATATACTGTAGATTAGTGAATAGTCGTATTTATTTACAAAACAAAATGTAATATGGTATTAACAAAATTAATTCCTATAATATTTCAACAACCAGTGTAATAAGGAAATACAACTCGGTGGTAGTGGAGTTTCCTACGATTTACTTGGAGTCTTCATTCTGTAACAAATGGTGCCTTGTCTTGTACTCCATTATCTGGGTTGCGGAGCACATCTCCTAAACAATAAAAGAAAACTTTCCCTACCAATCAGTTGTCACTCACGTTCCCTTTTTCTCGATACCACAAACACTCCTGCTTATTGTCTCCTGACTCCCTACTCAAACCTTCCTTCCACCGCACCTTCTGTTTTTACCTAACATCTCTGGTCACTCATCTCCTAATAGAAGAGAAGCCCCCTCACCCTGCCCCATCACTTACAGCATTCATTGCACACTTTCTGCTTCCCACCAGCGCATCACAAGCTGCCTGAATGTCACAATATATTAACAAAACATGCTAACAGAATTTAAAAAGAAAATTACAATACAGAACAACATTAATACGTTAATATTACTGTCAGTGGTTTCCATTTGATCAGCATCACGCTTTATATCGCACACTGTCGTTCTTCCTACTCTGTAAATTGAAGCAATTGTTGCTACACTTTTGCCTTTTTTTGTAAATGTTTAATAATTCTGCGGTGGGTTGGCACCCTGCCCAGGATTGGTTCCTGCCTTGTGCCCTGTGTTGGCTGGGATTGGCTCCAGCAGACCCCCGTGACCCTGTGTTCGGATTCAGCGGGTTGGAAAATGGATGGATGGATGTTTAATAATTTCAGTTTTTTGTGACAATTCCAACACCACATGCTTATGTTTATCAACCATAACAATGTATAGTAGATTAATTATAACAAAAGTGAAAAGCTACAAAATGCTATTAAAACTGAAGATACGTAACTGACAGTGTAATTTCAAAGTGCGGCCTGACACTGTGGTGCTGGGGAAGAAGACTACGCACTAGCAGAACGTGCTGAGCTCACAGCGTACCGCATGGCAGGACTAGGGCAGTAAGAGGTGGGCACTGCTGTGCGCTTTGTTGGTTTTGTTTTGTTCTGACGGTTAATTGAGTGATAGTTAATCAAGGTTTTATTTCATTTCATATTATTATTGTTATTTTATCCAAGCATTCGATCTTGTGGTCACACAGTGACTCCACGGTATTGCCTGCCACTTAACCATACTGAGTGTACCAAATATCCAAATTAGGGGAAATTCAGAAGCATACAGCAGCAGAAACATAAAAAACAAGGAATAGATAATACACACAGGACAGATAGTATAACCAATCAATCAATAATGTATAATATTTATGACTTGCAGAATGAAATTAAAGAGTATCAGCTTGTAGTTTGGGGTGTCGGGAGGAAACAGCAGGGTGTGACTGGGCCCATGCATGTTTAATCTCATTGTAGTTGATCTAGCACATTAGCCACAAATAGAAGTGCGAAAAGAAGTATTCTTCAAAGAAGTCATGATAAACCTTCAGGAAGCTGTGACTCACTGTTTTGAGTTAAATAAGGATGATGGGAGGTGGTGGCCATTTGATGTGCTAAAGAAAGTAACTTCTGTGCAAGGACAGGTCATTTTGTTTTGTCTGTTTGCAACAGGTAAAGCCATTTCCTTTCTTTTTGAAGCACGTTTTCCTTTTTTTTTTTGATAAACAACTTTATGTGTTGTAGACTGCACAGAAAAAAAGATGTTATTATTGCATTATGGAAGACAAGCCCTTAATTTATAGTTTTCCTTTGGCCCTTTTTTTCATTTTGAATATTCCTCTTTTGTATGCCTCAAGTGCAGATGTGACATGCATGGATGGTTCATCAGCTCTATAAACACAGCATTCCAGTGGTGTAAGCCAAAAGTTTGTTCGCAAGGCTTGAATTTCAGTGCAGACGCACACTCCTTGCCAATAATTCATTTTGTTCCCGTTTTATTGGCAAATTATTTATTATTTATTGCAGGAAAACCCCTTGGATCCTCAAACACAAATGTGTGTGTGTGTGTTTTTTTTTTTCTTTCTCACTTCCTTTTCATCAAAGACTTTTGCCAAGGGCAGGAGCGGTTGATGCTTTTATGGGATTATTACATTGATGCGTCTTTTGATTTGTTCCACAGCTGATTCATCCATATGGGTAAATATGTACGATGAGCAACCAAAGTATTGTAGGAGAACTTGCCAAGGAGAGAGATGGAAAGAAACAAAGGCACTACGCTGTATATTGACGACTGACAAATAGAAGAAGAGAAGGAAACAGCTTGATTTGTTCCAAGGGGAGGTTTAGCTTCAACTGGTTCATTCCTATGAGTAAATGTGTACAATATATAACCAGAACTATTTTAGGAGAACCCATTAAGGAGTTGTATAGACAGAAAGAAAGTAAGTACGTAAGCTAGTTAGTTAGTTAGTTAGATTTCTTCCAAGGAGAATTATGTAAGTAAGTAAGTAATTTAGTTAGTTGGTTAGGTTTGTTCCAAGGAAAAATATGTAAGTAAGTAAGTAAGTAAGTAAGTGCGTAAGTTAGTTAGATTTGTTCCAAGGAAAAATATGTAAGTAAGTTAGTTACATGCTTCTCCTTGGAAGAAATCTAAGTACGTACGTAAGTAATTTAGTTAGTTGGTTAGGTTTGTTCCAAGAAAAAATATGTAAGTAAGTAAGTAAGTGCGTAAGTTAATTAGATAGATTTGTTCCAAGGAGAAGTATGTAAGTACGTACGTGAGTGAGTAAGTAAGTTAGTTAGCTGGTTATATTTGTTCCAAGGAGAAGTATGCAAGTACGTACATAAGTAAGTAAGTTAGTTAGTTGATTAGATTTGTTCCAAGGAAAAATATGTAAGTAAGTAAGTTAGTTAGTTAGATTTCTTCCAAGGAGAAGTATGTAAGTAAGTAAGTATGTAAGATAGATAGTTAGTTAGTTAGCTAGATTTGTTCCAAGGAGAAGTATGTAAGTATGTATGTAATTAATTTAATTAGTTGGTTAGATTTGTTCCAAGGAAAAATATGTAAGTAGGTAAGTATGTAAGATAGTTAGTTAGTTAGCTAGATTTCTTCCAAGGAGAAGTATGTAAGTACGTACATAAATAAGTTAGTTAGTTGGTTAGATTTGTTCCAAGGAAAAGTATATAAGTAAGTACTTAAGTTAGTTAGTTAGTTAGATTTGTTTCAAGGAGAAGTAAGTACGTTTAGTTAGTTAGTTAGTTAGTTAGTTAGTTAGTTAGTTAGTTAGTTAGTTAGTTAGTTAGTTAGTTAGTTAGTTAGTTAGTTAGTTAGTTAGATTTATCTCTTCCAAGGAGAAGTATGTAAATAAGTACGTAAGTAAGTAAGTTAGTTAGATTTGTTTCAAGAAGAAGTAAGTGAGTAAGTACATAAGTATCTAAGTACGTAAGTAAGTTAGTTAGTTAGTTTTGTTCCAAGTAGAAGTATGTAAGTAAGTAGGTAATTAAGTACTGTGGAAAAGGCACTATATCAGTGCCAACCTGACACAGACTGACACCGGAGGCATATGTAAAAATAAATAAACTTTTATTTTTCTTCACCTGGGGACCCACGTCTTCCCCGTGTCCCTCAGGTACAACACAGTCCCACACTAAGCACACACAAACACAAATCTCTCTTCTTCTAAATCCTCCACTCCTCTCTGGCAGCTTTGTCTCCCTCCTCCCGACTCTGGCTCCTGGAGTAACGACTGCTGGCTCCTTTTATAACGCACCCAGAAGTGCTCCAAGTGCTCATTGACCTACTTACGGCAGCACTTCCGGGTGTGGCACAAAACCCACCCAAGAGGGCTCAGCCATTGTTGCAGCACTCCCTGGCAGCACCCTCTGTTCCCAGCAGGGCTGTAACCAACTCCAACTCCCATGAAGCCCTGCGGGAGTCCGAGGCACCGCTGCAACCCAGGGGGGCTGCCATCTCGCAACCCGGGGGAGGTATTGTGCAGCCCATGTCTGTTCCCCTGGACCATATACAGAAGGGGCGTCCCGACCATCCGCCACAGTATGTAAGTAAGTATGTACTTACTTGGGGGGACTTCTTTCAAAGTGTGCTTTGCTCACTTAGTAAACCGTTTGTCTTCAGTCAGATAACCTCTCTGATCTTATATATAAACGTCTTTGCGTGGAAGTATGTCTGTCTGTCTGTCCGGCACTGAAGTGCGAGGCCACAGCGTGAATCTCAAAGAGCCGGCAAGGCGGCCCCAAGTTAACGAGTCGGAGGACGAAAGAAGTATAAGGCTACAGCATGAAGCTGAAAGAAAGCAACTGAGCGACTGACCAAAGTGAAACTGCCAAGGAAAGATAAACGAGAGAGAAATTCGCTTAGCCGCTAATAGACAAGGGGGGCGAGCACATCCGCAAAACGAAACCACCGACTCTGCATTTAAATTTTTGTTATGAAGATTTCTATAGTTTCTAGGAGCCCAGGGTTTTTACAGCACAGGCCTACACAACTGGTATTTTATGAATGTGAAAGCATACAGCCAGCCATTGAAGACTGTTATGTTTATTGAAATTAAAGACAGAAATCCTTTAAAGATGGGGTGATCTGAACTACGTTCATTTATTATTAATATAATGTAACAGCAGCAGTATCCACACTTCTATTGAATGGTGTAGGGCTGGGAGTGAGTGGCTTGACTTTTATTAGATTAAAACATCAGAACAATGTGGATGAGAACAAAGCTCACCAGTCCTGTCCACTTCATTCTGCTAAAATAACATCAAGTCGACACAATCAATCAATAATGTATAATGTGTATCATTTACAGAATAAACTTAAAGGGTATCAGCATTTAGTTTGGGGCATTTGGAGGAAGCATTGCATTGCCTGACAGCAGCAGGTAGAAAAGATCCCCCTAGAGGTACTTCTTAGCACACCGTGGTGAATGAGCCTCTCTGAAAGAGTGCCTCCTGGAGGAGATTTTTCATGGTAGTATCCAATTTTGCCATCATCTTCTTTCCCACAACATTTTTCAATGTGTCCAGGGTCTGCCTGCTGAGTTTGTCCAGACATTGTGCTTCTTTTGAGCTCAGGTTGCTTCCCTAGGAGACTGTAGCATGGCTACACAGGCTACTATGGACTGGTACGACATTTCCAGCGGTTTGCTACACACATCAAAAGACCTGAGAGTCTCCTTTTTAAGTCCAGTCTGCTCTCGTCCTTCATGACCAGCGCCGCTGTGTTCTCAGACCAGTCCAGTTTGCTGTTTATGTGAAATCTCCCAGGTACTTGTAGCTCTGCACCACTTCCACTTCCTCCCCCTGAATGGTGACTGGTGGTCTCAGAGGCCTCTTTGCACACTGGATATCCACCACCAGCTCTTTGGTGTTGCTGATGTTGAGTGGTAGGTTGTTGTCCCTTCACCACAGGACCGTCCTGTAGATGGCAGGGGCTGGTATTGCGCTGGAAGTCTGTTGTGTGGATTGGTGAACAGGAAGGGAGACAGGGCAGTTCTTTGAGGTGCTCCAGTATTACACACCATCATCTGTTGCATGAACGGGTGAATAAATATTTGGTTTGCTTAGATATTCACAAGCTAATGGTGTAATTATATTCTCTTTATTTGAATCTGAAAATTGGGATAACATTGTGATAAAATAATTCTGTATGGGCCTCCTCGGTGAAGTGCATCCTGGTTGGCTTGTCATTTATATTCTTTAACTTGGCAGCCCACCTTCTGTTCACGTTCCTCTCTTCTGGTAAACAGCTTAGATTGGTCAAGTGGACTACCAGATTTCGTTAAAGTATGTTTTCATAAGTGTTGAGATGTATGAATGTAACAGCTTGACCGTAAGAGTCATTTATAATAATATGAGGATTATATATGTGTGTTTGGCTATATTTGAGGCTTTTTGGCATGATTACTTTTATGTGGTACGCACTAGTGACATTTCATTTGCATGACCTTCACCAGACTTTACTTTATACAAAGCAACATACAAATGGTGTGATTGTTTTAACATTTGTTCAGTTGGAGCACTGGCAAGTTATATTTAAATAACTTCTTTTTTTAATACTGTGGCAAGTGTGTGTGTATATATATATATATATATATATATACTGTATATATATATATATATATATATATATATATATATATATATATGTATGTATATATATATATATGTATGTATATATATATATATATATATATATGTATGTATATATGTATATATATGTATGTATATATGTATGTATGTATGTATATATGTATGTATATATGTATGTATATATATATATGTATATATGTATATATATATATATATATATATATATATACTGCGGTGGGTTGGCACCCTGCCCTGGATTGGTTCCCTGCCTTGTGCCCTGTGTTGGCTGGGATTGGCTCCAGCAGACCCCCGTGACCCTGTGTTCGGATTCAGCGGGTTGGAAAATGGATGGATGGATATATATATATATATATATATATATATATATATATATATATATATATATATATATATATATTCATGGCATTCGAAGTCTGTGTCACAATCTGATTGTATGGGTGGTTACCTACCAGGTAACGCTTGTGGTTGGCCAGCAATCTGCTAACATCCGCCACGGTGCCCTCAGTTTGTGAGGAGCAGATCATAGAATGGTTGAAATAGTTTACTGTCAAATAAATGCAAAGAGTACGCGACACGTGTTTCGCCCTCATTATGGGCTCATCATATATGTATATATGTATATATATATATATATATATATATGTATATATGTATATATATATAGGTGGCGCAGTGGTAATGCTGCTGCTTTGCAGTAAGGAGACTGTGGAAGGTTGTGGGTTCGCTTCCCAGTTCCTCCCTGTGTGGATAGCGCTTTGAGTACTGAGAAAAGCGCTATATAAATTTAATGAATTATTATTATTATTATATATATATATATATATATATATATATATATATATATATATATATATATATATATAATATAATATAATATCATGTGATCATGTAGGCACAATACATAGAAAAGAAGTCTGTGTGCTCCGTGGTTACTCTCTCAGGTGGGTGTTAGCATATCGTAATCTCTTGGACCAATAGCGTGAGTTTTCTGCATTCGACTTATACAACCGACATTATAAAATACCAGAAATTATACAGTAAAATCAACTCCCGACTTATCTGTGGGTGAACTTAAACGTATATACGGTAACCAAAATGACTTCCAAAAGTAGCACAAGCGCAAATCACAGGTTCTCTAATTTCCACAACTCTTTTCTCACCACCGCAATGCTCTCCTCCTCCAGTCGAGTGTCACTCCACATCCTCCCAGCTCCGACTCGCCTGAATAAGAGAGTGAGATCCCTTTTATTGAGGACCCGGGGGTACTTCCTGTGCCAGGGCCACTGCCTCGACGGAAGTACTTTCAGATCATATGAAAATCCTGTATTTTGGGGAGCGTATCTCCCTGTAGCGCCCCCTTGCAGCACCCACGGACCCTAGCATGGCTGTGCTGTTGAACTACAACTCCCAGCATTCCCTGCTGGCTCCTGAATGGACACCAATATGGATGGCTGCTGCCCATCTAGCGCCTGGGGGATATAAACATCCCCCAGGGACACTCCTTCCCTGTCCTCTTCTTCTGTCGTGGCCAGGAAAGGTATAAAGTCCATGTCTGGTCGGGAGGCCTGTCCATTTATTCGGGGCCACCTGGACTCCTGACCCGGGACTGCTTGTCCATCTTTTTAAAAAAGATCAATTTTAGAGCCTGATTTGATATAGTAGTGCGAAACAAGATGATAAGCAGACTCCATGAAACAATTCATGTTTTTGTTTTAGAAGCTTAGGTAGCTTTTACTACTGTGGAAGAAGATGATCCGCTGTGGCAACCCTTAATGGGAGCAGCCGAAAGAAGAAGAAGAAGAAGCTTTTTCTGCATTAGAAATGATCATAAAAGTTTCACCTGTGTCTTTATATTTGGGTTGCTAAAGGTTTGTATGAAACAGACAATACAGATTATTAATTTATTTTAGAAATCTGTCCAGGGAAGCTGGAGCCTATCCCAGAAATCACTGGGTACAAGGTAGGAACAACACCTGGACAGGGTGCCAGCCTTTTGCAGGGTAAGCACACATATACACGTACTGAGGATAATTTAACAGCGTCGATTCACTTGGCCTACATCTCTTTGGACGGTGGGAGGGAAACCATCATTTAAATTCTACGCCACAGGGTTGATTTCTAATAGCACAACAGAGAAAGGACATCTCTCAAAAGAAGAGTTACCAACATCATACCCCACAGCCCTCTGTGCAGTTGTGTCCTGCCTTGTAGTCCTGTGCTCCTTCTAAATCCGCAATTAGGCCCGCAGAGATCCTGTTGTCCATTAAGCGGACAGGAAAGTGATTGCTTCGTCTGCTGTAGTTCTAAAAGCAGCCATAACCGTGGCTTATGCACGTAAAGGAAGCGTCTAATTGGTTTTTGCCTCAGGAGAGGGATGCTGCTTTCTCCTGCTTTCGGGATGCAGTATTGTGCTATACAGTTAGCATTACAGGAATATGAGCACTGTGTGCTGAAACGGTCTCCATATTCAATTTGGAAAAGGAGATATGTTGAACTTCATTTATCCCCAGGGGGACATTTGGCTTTTTACAGATGCTCTTTAAATAAATAATATGCACACACATACAATGGTCTGAACACACACCAGAATGACAAAAAAGAAAGAAAATAAACAACATGAAAGAAACCTTCCGACTTCGCAGTCCCAGTGAGGCGCTATATGTGAGACATACTGCTGTTGGTATAAAGGAGCCCCGGTTGTGTTTCTTGACACACTTCTGTGTGGCCTCTGGGTTTCTGTTCATGGAGTCTTCTGCTGATAGTCGCCTCTGACACACACACACACACACACACACATCTGCCCCCTGAAGACTGTTTCTGATCTCTAAGACAGGCATTGGGGCTTTATCTTCACCATAGTGAGGATTCTTCTGTCCTCAGCAGTGGGGTCTTCCTTGGCCTACCAGTCCCTTTGTGGTTCCTCAGCTCACCAGTGTGTTCTTTCTTCTTCATGATATTCCATCCTAAGGTCTTACCGATGTCTCCAGTGGTTTGATTCTTGTTTCTCAGCCTTGTAATGGCTTCATCAAATGTTTCTGTACACCTCAGAGTTCATTGTGCCACTGCCATCAGCAGTGCCATCATCAATGAAGCGAAGTGTGCCAGTCAGTTCCTGTGACAGCCATACATGTCCAAGCCATAACACCCCCAGCACCACCATGTTTAACAGATGAGGTGGTCTGTTTTGGATCTCAGGCAGTTCCTTCTCATTTCCACACTTTACTCTTGCCATCACTTTGATGAGGTTCATCGTTTTCTCGTCTGTCCACAAGACCTTTTCCCAGAATTGTGCAGACTTTCTAAAGTCCTTTTTCCCAAACTGTAATCTGGCCATTCTGTTTTTGTGGTCTTCATCTTGCAGTGTGTCTTCTGTGTTTCTCTTCATGGAGCCTTCTGCTGATAGTCAAAAGGGAAAATATCCAGTGAGAGAAAATGCATTGTCAGAGGTTCATTGGAGAATGACCAGACTGGTATGAGCTGTTATGTTTTCACTTCAGCACATGGAAAATCTGCTCAACAGGATTGAAATCTGGCTTGGCCATTCCAGAATTTTCCATTTTTTAGCTTTGATAAACTCCTGTGTTGCCTCAGCTGTCAGTTTGGATCATCATCTTGTTGTAGGATGAAGTGCCATCCACTGAGTTTAGAGGCATCTTTTGGAAGTTGAGCAGATCAGATGTTTCTATAAACCACAGAATTCATTGTGCCACAGCCGTCATCATTGAAGAGAAGTGTGCCAGTCAGGACCTATGGCAGCCATACATGCCCAAGCCATAACACCCCCTGCACCACCATGTTTAACAGATGAGGTGATCTGCTTTGGATCTTAGGCAGTTGCTTGTCATCTCCACACTTTGCTCTTGCCATCACTCTGGTCAGATTCATCTTTGTGTTATCTGACCACAAGACATTTTTCCAGAATTCTGCAGGCTCTTTGAAGTCCTTTTTCTCAAACTGTAATCTGGCCATCCTGTTTTTGTGGTCTTCATCTTGCAGTGTGTACTCCTCTGTATTTCTGTCCATGAAGTCTTTTGTTGATAGTCACCTCTGACACACACACACGGGCCCCCTGAAGACTGTTTCTGATCTTTACACCAATTATATACAGTGTTAAATATTGTGTTGGTCCCCCTCGTGCTGACCTGTTCAAGACCTCTGAAGGTGTCCTGTGGTATCTGCACCAAGACCTTAGCAGCAGCTCCTTTAAGTCTGGTAAGCTGCAAAGAGTTGGGGGCTTTTTTTTGACCATAGTGAGGATTCTTCTGTCCTCAGCAGTGGAGGTCTTTCTTGTCCTAGCAGTCCTTTTGTGATTACTGAGAACACCAGTGTGTACTTTCTTCTTTATAATATTCCAGTCATTTTATTTCGGTCATCCCAAGATCTTCCTGATGTCTCCAATGGTTTGATTTTTGTTTTTCATCCCAATGATGGCTTCTTTGACTTTCATTGGCACAGCTGTTGTCCTCATGTTGAACAATGGCAACTACAAAAATGGTAGAAGCAACCCAAGACATGAATCCCACCTGAGGAATCACAAACACCAAACATTATGGTGCCCTGAAATGGGGGGTGGGGGGGGTCATGTTTGGTTTTCATCAGTCATTTCAGTCAGCCTTTATTTATTTATATAGCACATTTAAAGCAACTAGAAGTTGACCAGAAGTGCTTTACATAGAATAAAAGGTAGCAGTTTGAAATAAAAGCCAGGTAAGGAATTATAAAAAGGAAACATTATACATATTTGATCACACATATACCAACACACAAACATAAACAGCAATACAAAATTATGCAAAATAAACATCCATACATAAGATAAACTCAGTAGTAAAAAATAAATGTCATTCCTGCACGGTGTGACTGAAATGTCTGCTTAAATGAAAGTCTGCAGTGTGCACTTTAATCACAACATCTGAAGTGTTTGATTTGTCATTTGAAACTGTGGAGCAGAGAGGTACATCAAGGAGTAAAGGGGCTTTGTCCCAAACATTATAGTGGGCACTGAAGTTGCTGTTTTGTGCTTACTTTCTAAGTTATGAAGTCCAAGTATGAAGAAAGACATCAGCAGAAATTAATTTTTTGACCCCCTTCGTAGCTGCTGTTTTCCCAAAATTACCAAAGTTCAGCAGCTCTAGCATACAAAATGGGATTCAGCAAATGCCTGATGCGTCAAAATGATTCCACAGACAAAATATCTTTGTTTTTAAAAGCTTTAGTAAAACAACAACAACAACATTTATTTCTATAGCACATTTTCATACAAATAATGTAGCTCAAAGTGCTTTACATGATTAAGAAAGAGAAAAAAGACAAAGTAAGAATTAAAATAAGAGAGCACTAATTAACATAGAATAAAAGTAAGGTTCGATGGCCAGAGAAGACAGAAAAAACCAAAAAAAAAAAACTCCAGACAGCTAGAAAGAAAAAAAAAAAAAAATCTGCAGGGGTTCCAGGCCATGAGACCACCCAGCTCCCTCTAGGCCCGGGGTACTCAATAGGCGGACTCCGGTCCGCATCCGGACCCAAATACGGTTAAATCTGGACCGACGCCAAAACAAACATGCAAATTTAATCATAATCCAAATGAGTTCTCAATGAAGTGCGCAATTGTGATTCCGCGCGATATATCTTTGAGGTTTCTACTCGGTTTGGTTGCTTCATCTATGTCCAATCACAGCAGTTGTAACAGTATCGTTCCCACTACTCCCCGCCTCCCCCCCAATACTCGCTCGCTCGCTCGCTCATTCACGGCAGCCAGATTTATGTACCGGTCACGTGCTCTGGGTCAGGCCGGTGAACAGGCAGTCTCATCACTCGCAGGCAGTGCCAATTTAGATAACTGATTTTTTTTTTTGCTGACTGAAAGTGAAGATGGCTGGCTCAAGACAGTACATTGATAAGAAAAGAAAAGTTGATTTTGAAAACCGCGAATTTAAGAGTGAATGGACAGAAAAATATGCGTTCGTGCTCCCCGTGGGAAGCAGAAAACCAATGTGTTTAATCTGCAACGAGACGGTAGCAATAATCAAAAGTGGTAATGTGAAACGCCATTATGAAACCAAGCATGCACATTTCGAACAAAATTACCCTCAGAACTCAGAGGTAAGGACCATAAAAATAAACCAGCTGAAATCATCATATGAAGCTACAAGCAGTGTAATAGTTAGATCAGCCACACAACAGGAGCGGGCAACAGAAGCCTCACTTAGAGTAGCATGGGTCCTGGGAAAAAACAAGAAACCCTTCTCTGATGCTGAAGTAGTCAAAGAGTGTATGAGTGAAGTGGTGACTGCTCTGTTTGAAGGGACTCAAAAGGATGAAATAATCCAGAAAATAAACCAAATACCCTGTTCTGATTCCACTGCTGCAAGACGAGCTGAAATACTCGCTGATGATTTGCTTGAACAACTTAGTTCTGCTATAAAAAAAGCCAAATTCATTTCATTGGCTGTGGATGAATCCACAGATATCACGGACAATGCACAACTCATGGTCTTTGTCAGATTTTTTGATGAAGAAAAGGGAGAATTTCATGAAGATGTTTTGGGTCTCACAAACCTCCATGGACACACAAGGGGGAATGATATCTATGAAGCAGTGACACAGATGCTTAGAGACAGAGCGATAGACCTGAAGCATGTTGTTTCCATTGCTACTGATGGCGCACCATGTATGATTGGGAAAGAGAGGGGATTAGTGTCACGCTTGAGAACTCACCACCCTGACCTCATGGCATACCACTGCATAATTCACCAGATGGTTTTGTGTGCCAGCCTTGGAGAAAGGTACTCAGAAGTCATGACAACAGTCATGAAACTGGTCAATTATCTGAGAGCATCCTCTGCTTTGCAACATCGTTTATTGCGCTCATTTCTAATAGAGGTGAATGCAACATTTGATGATTTGCTCCTTCACAACAATGTCCGGTGGCTTAGTAAAGGCAAGGTACTGGAGCGTTTTTGGGCACTGCGGAAAGAGCTGGAGACATTTCTGTTGGATCAGAAGAGTGCAAAAGCCAAACCGTTTGTGGATTTCATGAAGAATGACGAAAAAATGGAAATTGTTTCTTTTCTAACGGACATTACTTCCCATCTTAATGACCTTAATATGAAGCTCCAAGGCAAAAACAGCACAGTGTGTGACCTCATGTTAGCTGTCCGTGCTTTCCAGAGGAAGCTGGAGGTGTTCAAATGTGACCTGCTTCACTTCCCAAGACTTTTGGATCAGACTGCAGGAAAACATCACCATCACAATTATGCTGAATTCCTGGACAAGCTGATTAAAAATTTCCAAACTCGCTTTGAAGATTTCCCTTTGGGAAAACAAGTCTTGCTGTGCATCGAAAATCCATTTCTTGTCAAAAATATTGCAGAATTCTCAAATGAAGCCACAAAAGTCTTCCAATGGGCCAGTGCTGCTTCTCTGCAAACAGAGTTAATTGAGCTACAAGAAAACCTAGCACTGCAGGAATCTCACTGTGACCTTGTCACCTTCTGGACAAAGATGGTTACTGCGGCAGGTGTTCCTCTCCTGCAGAAGATGGCCCTTCAAATTCTTACAATGTTTCCCTCAACGTACTGCTGTGAATCTGCCTTTTCCACTATGAACATGGTGAAAAACACATACCGCAACACCCTCACCAATGAACATTTACATCAGTGCCTCCGCCTTGCCCTCACACCTTTTATGCCCAAGTTCAAACAACTGGCGGCACAAAGAAGGTGTCACCTTTCACACTAAAAGGCCTACCATGTCATTTTTTTGTGTATAGTTCTAAAGTTTGGGGATTGCCTTTTTTTGGAGTTCTCTATTTGGAATTTGACCGTCACTTTTCCGGACCTCAGACTGAATGGAAATTTAGTAAGTGGACCTTTCAAATTTATATTTGAGTAGCCCTGCTCTAGGCATTCTACCTCACATACATGACCTCAGTCAGTCCTCATTGTATTCAGGGTTCACATGGAAGAACTTGATGATGACGGTCATGTGGACTTCTGGCCTTTAATCCATCAATGGAGGTACATCACGGTGCTTTGATCAGGTGGTGGTGGTGCCACAGAAAACCGGAAAAAGAGCAGAAGAGAAAGTAGGGGTTAGTACGGATTTTGGAGCCACCAGGAATAGTAATGATAATTAATTGAATATGCAGAGCATCAGATAGATAGATAGATAGATAGATAGATAGATAGATAGATAGATAGATAGATAGATAGATAGATAGATAGATAGATAGATAGATAGATAGATAGATAGATAGATAGATAGATAGATAGATAGATAGATAGATAGATAGATAGATAGGTACTTTATTAATCCCAAGGGGAAATTCACATTCACATCAGGATTAAAGTAAAATGAAGTTATGAGAAAGCCATGTTACAGTAATGTGTTTTTAGCAGTTTTTTAAAGTGCTCCACCGTATCAGCCTGGCAAATTCCTATTGGTCAGCTATTCCAGCTTTTAGACAGCAAAAGGCCGCCTCACCACTTCTTTTAAGTTTAGCTCTTGGAATTCTAAGCAGACACTCATTTGAAGATCTAAGGTTACGATGTGGAATATAAAATGTCAGACATTCTGATATATAAGATGGAGCGAGATTATTTAAGGCTTTGTAAACCATAAGCAGTATTTTAAAGTCAATTCTGAATGACACAGGTAATCAGTGTAGTGACATCAAAACTGGAGAGATGTGCCTGGATTTTCTTTTCCTGAGAGGAGTGCGTTTACAGTAATCTAGTCGACTGAAAACAAAAGCGTGAACTAATTTCTCAGCATCTTTCAATGATATAAGAGGTCTAACTTTTGCTATACAGTGATCCCTCGCTATATCGCGCTTCGCCTTTCGCGGCTTCACTCCATCGCGGATTTTATATGTAAGCATATTTAAATATATATCGCAGATTTTTTGCTGGTTCGCGGATTTCTGAGGACAATGGGTCTTTTAATTTCTGGTACATGCTTCCTCAGTTGATTTGCCCAGTTGATTTCATACAAGGGACGCTATTGGCAGATGGCTGAGAAGCTACCCAACTTACTTTTCTTTCTCTCTCTCTTGCGCTGACTATCTGTGATCCTGACGTAGGGGGTGTGAGCAGGGGGGCTGTTCGCACACCTAGACGATACGGACGCTCATCTAAAAATGCTGAAGGATTATCTTCATGTTGCTACCTTCTGTGTGCAGCTTTTAAGTATGCTGCATGGTGCTTCGCATACTTAAAAGCTCAAAGGGCACGTATTGATTTTTGACTCTCTCTCTCTTCCTGCTCCTGACGGAGGGGGTGTGAGCTGCCGCCTTCAACAGCTTTGTACCGCAGTGCTTCGCATACTTAAGAGCCAAACAGCCGTATTGATTTGTTTGCTTTACTCTCTGTTTCCTTTGAAGAGGAAGATATGTTTGCATTCTTTTAATTGTGAGACAGAACTGTCATCTCTGTCTTGTCATGGAGCACAGTTTAAACTTTTGAAAAAGAGACAAATGTTTGTTTGCAGTGTTTGAATAACGTTCCTGTCTCTCTAAAACCTCCTGTGTTTCTGCGCAAATCTGTGACCCAAGCATGACAATATAAAAATAACCATATAAACATATGGTTTCTACTTCGCGGATTTTCTTATTTCGCGGGTGGCTCTGGAACGCAACCCCCGTGATGGAGGAGGGATTACTGTATTTCTTAAGTGAAAAAATGCTGTCCTAGTGATCTGATTAATATGCGATTTAAAATTCAGGTCACATTCAACAGTTACCACTAAATTCTTTACCTCTGTCTTGACTTTTAATCCTAATGGATCAAGTTTATTTCTGATAACCTCATTTGGTAGTGCTGCTGCTTTGCAGTAAGGAGACTGTGGAAGATTGTGGGTTCACTTCCCGCTTCCTCCCTGTGTGGATAGCGCTTTGAGTACTGAGAAAAGCGCTATATAAATGTAATGAATTATTATTATTATTGCCGATCACTAAAATTTCAGTTTTCTGTTTATTTAGCTTGAGAAAATTACTTCTCATCCACTCAGAAACACAAGTTAGACATTGTGTTAGTGAAACAACAGAGTTGGGGTCATCAGGTGCTATTGATAAATACAGCTGTGTGTCATCAGCATAGCTGTGGTAGCTCACGTTATGCCCCGTGATAATCTGACCTAACGGAAGCAAGTAGATCGAAAAGAGCAGCGGACCCAGGATAGAGCCTTGTGGAACACCATATACAATATCATGTGTCTTTGAAGTATAATTACCACAACTATCCATCCATCCATTTTCCAACCCGCTAAATCCGAACACAGGGTCACAGGGGTCTGCTGGAGCCAATCCCAGCCAACACAGGGCACAAGGCACAAGGCAGGAACCAATCCTGGGCAGGGTGCCAACCCACCGCAGTTACCACAACTAACAAAAATTTTCTACCTGTCAGGTAGGATTCAAACCAATTTAAGACACTGCCAGAGAGGCCCACCCACTGACTTAAAAAGTCAAAGTAAAACAGTTCACACAAAAAGGAGTACTAGGGTGTTGTACCGTGTTAGCCATTATGAATGTAGTGAGAAGTCGAGCAACATGACATCTTTTATTGGCTAACTAAAAAGTTGACTATGTTTATTGTCTTACATAGATTACATGTTGCCTGAAGAAGGGGCCTGAGTTGCCTCGAACTTTTATAATAATACATTTTATTTATATAGCGCCTTTCCCATGCTCAAGGCACTTACAGAATATAATAAAGAACGGCAGAATATACAGTATATAGCATTGTACAAACCAGATAAATAAATAAAGAAGATTAAGACAGTAAATTCTGGAAAAAAAAAAAAAAAAAAAAAATATATTGACATCTTTCTAGTTAGCCAGTAAAAGGTGTCATTCTGCTTGACTTCTCGCTACATTCATAATGGCTAACACGGTACAACACCCTAGTACTACAGACATACAAGATACTGAAATGTACTGCTACTACAAGGAATTGAAGACCCAGTGGAAGAAACCTGCACACATGGACAGTGACATTATAGCCAATGAAAGGTGTCATTTTGCTTGATTTCTCACTACACAAAAAAGAGAAAATTGATATAGCAAAAAAAAAAAAACAAGTTCTTGTTAAGAAAAGTTCCGTTCAAAGCTTCAATCTTGTTCCATTTCTAATTGTTACAAGTCTCTTCTAAATGTTTCTGAACCATTTAAGAACGGTCAGAAAACTGTATGCCTATCCCATTTCTATGTTGAAAAGGGGTCTTTTAAGTCCCTGTGCAGTGGGACCTGTGCTAACAAGCAACTGACTCAGTTGTCACACCGTACCTTAGTTATAGCAAGAACGTTTGATCTCATACTAACTTACAGGGGGGAAAGGCTATACCATTGTCTATGACTATGAAAGAAATTTATATTCTAATTCAAATTAAGCACACACTAACTCAGAGCTTTAACTTTCTAAGATTGGCTCTTACCCCCTTTTTAAATTTTTCTGGCGTGTTTAGATTGCATTTTCAAGGTGGTCCTTTTTCCTTCTGACTTCACAGACTCACAAGAGGAGGACGGTGATTCGACTTTCTTATTTCCTTTCTCCGTTTACAGGCCTCGATGAAGCAGACAATTTTTTATTTCCGTTTTGTAAGTTGTAAGTTCAGCACAGAGCAGGACCCCGTGTCTTGTGACGTTTTTGTGTAGAGATCCGTCCCGTATTGTCATTACTGGTGGAAAGTGGGCCGAGAAAGCCATAATCACTTCTGAGCTCGTTCAACAGAGCGTCCGAGTCTGCACGAGTAACGTCGGCTAAAGTCTAATCTTTTTTTATTACAAACTACTTGACCTGTTCTAAGTGATAAGATGATGTCATTGTTACAAAAGAAACTCCACATTGGGGTCTCTGCTGTCGCCGGCTCCCTTAAGCTAAGCAAAGTACAGCACACGGTACGCCAGCAGACGTGTATACGGTATGTGCCGGAGAGGCTAAGTGGTATTTACTTTAATTGCTGCTATTTCCGAGCTGTTGGATGATGTCATTACTTGTAGCAGTAACAATTTTAAAAAAAGAAATCACCCGTCTAAATAAATTGCATTTCTAGAATGCGGATTGTTTTCGTTGTGACATCACATGGTGGTTTTAAAAAAAAAATGGCATGACGACTGCGCCTCGCAATGTAATCTTCTGAGGAAAGAGAGACCATTCATTTTCTACGTGTGTTTTTTTTCTCCCCTAAACAATGTATTACAGATTATAATCAGCAATAATTAAATGATAACATCCACAAAAAAATGACTCAGCCTCAGAGAAAAACAGCATCCTGTGACTTGCTTTGCTCTTTCATTATGTAAGCGGAGGCCCGCCGTGCGTACCATAATGTCGACCCTGATATTTGCTTGCAGCTCCTTTAATTGATGTCTATCCCATAATTCAGATCACATTGCCCAAAATAGCACCCTAATATACTTGTTCACTGTTAAAAATTGCTGTTTGGGTTTCTTGTGTGTGTTATGTGGTTTAAATTATAGATCCTTCTCTCCCATGATCCTCACTGCTGTAAGTGTGTGCGTATCCCTGTGGTGTAAAATGGAGCGTAGCAAAGTCATTACTTTGGTGGTGGAGATTTGGCTTCTGCCTCCTCCCTTCTAGGCCACTAAGGTAAGGAAATGGTGGAGCTGTCAACATTAATTCTTTTTACACTTGCAGCCCAGGCAGGTTAGGAGACGGGTGTGGAAGTTGAAGCCGCAGTCTGAGACTTAATACACAACACCACCCTGCCAGCCAGGCGGCCATGCGCTCTCCTTGTTAGATCAGGTAGTCATTTTCATGTATAAATATAATTAAAAGATTTTCATTTGATAGGGACGATAGGTGGGTAGGTAGGTAGATAGTCGGTTATTTGTGCCATGGGGTGGTGAGGGCAAGTGTAGGCTGTAATCATATGCAGAAATGAATGTTTTGGACAGACCTTGTGACACGGAGGAACTGTAGAAGAAGAAAGGGCACAGGAGACTCGTCTGCCTTAAGAGACTGCGGTCCTTTAATGCAATTAGCAACATCCTTCATATCTTCTACAACTCTGTGATGGCTGGAACTTTTTCTTGTCTTTTTAAGCATCAATAAGATGCTGCAGATGTTCTATCAGACGGTTGTGGCGAGCGCCCTCTTCTACGCGGTGGTGTGCTGGGAAAGCAGCATAAAGAAGAGGGGCACCTCACGCCTGGACAAACTGGTGAGGAATGCAGGCTCTATTGTAGGCACGGAGCTGGACAGTTTGACATCTATGGCGGAGCGACGGGCACTGAGCAGACTCCTGTCAATCATGGAGAATCTACTGCATCCACTGAACAGGATCATCTCCAGACAGAAGAGCAGCTTCAGCGACAGACTGCTGTCACCATCCTGCTCCACTGACAGACTGAGGAGATCGTTCCTCCACCACACTATGCGACTCTTCAGTTCCACCCGGGGGGGTAAACGTTAACATTATATAAAGATATTGTCTGCTATACCTGCATTTTTATTACTCTTTAATGTAATATTGTTTTTTATCAGTATGCTGCTGCTGGAGTATGTGAATTTCCCCTTGGGGATTAATAAAGTTATCTATCTATCTATCTATCTATCTATCTATCTATCTATCTATCTATCTATCTATCTATCTATCTATCTATCTATCTATCTATCTATCTATCTATCTATCTATCTAAGGTGCCAAAAATGAGAGTCTGGTAAGCCCATTGAGTCATTCCTTGTGTGGTATTTGGGCTATACATGCAATGCATTGATGGCCAGTGCAATTTTTATTATATATACAGTCATGGCCGAAATTATCGGCACCCCTGGAATTTTCCCAGAAAATGCACCATTTCTCCCAGGAAATTGTTGCAATTACAAATGTTTTGGTATCCACATGTTTATTTCCTTTATGTGCATTGTAACAACACAAAAAAACAGAGAAAAAAAGCCAAATCTGACATCATGTCACACAGAACTCCAAAAATGGGCCGGACAAAATTATTGGCACCCTCTACTTAATATTTGGTCGCACGCCCTTTGGAAAAAATAACTGAAATCAAGCGCTTCCTATAACCATCAACAAGCTTGTTACACCTCTCAACTGGAATTTCCAACTACTCTTCTTCTGCAAACTGCTCAAGGTCTCTCAGATTTGAAGGGCGTCTTCTTCCAACAGCAATTTTGAGATCTCTCCATAAGTGTTCAATCAGATTTAGATCTGGACTCATTGCTGGCCACTTCAGAACTCTCCAGTGCTTTGTCTTCAACCATTTCTGGGTGCTTTTAGAGGTATGTTTGGGGTCATTGTCCTGCTGGAACACCCATGACCTCTGATGTAGACCCAGCTTTCTGACACTGGGCCCTACATTGCGCCCCAATATCTTTTGGTAGTCTTCAGATTTCATGATGCCTTGCACACAGTCAAGGCATCCAGTGCCAGAGGCAGTAAAACATCCCCAAAACATCTTAGAACCTCCACCATGTTTGACTGTAGGTACTGTGTTATTTTCTTCGTAGGCCTCATTTCATTTTCTGTAAACAGTAGAATGATGAGCTTTACCAAAAAGGTCTATCTTGGTCTCATCGGTCCACAAGATGTTTGGCTTCCTCAAGTACATTTTGGCAAACTTCAGTCTGGCTTTTTTATGTTTCTGTGTCAGCAGTGGGGTCCTCCTGGCTCTCCTGCCATAGCGTTTCATTTTGTTCAGATGTTGATGGATAGTTCAAGCTGACACTGTTGCATCCTGAGTCTGCAGAACAGCTTGAATATGTTTTGAAGTTGATTGGGGTTGTTTATCCACCATTCGGACTATCCTTCATTGCAGTCTTTTATCAATTTTTGTCTTCCGTCCACGTCCAGGGAGATTAGCTACAGTGTCATGTGTTGTGAACATCTTGGTTATGTTGCGCACAGTTGACAAAGGAACATGAAGATCTCTGGAAATGGACTTGTAGCCTTGAGATTGTTGATATTTTTCCACAATTTTTGTTCTCAAGTCCTCAGACAATTCTCTGCTCTTCTTTCTGTTCTCCATGCTTAGTGTGACATACTCAGACACACAACAGAAAGGTTGAGTCAACGTTTCTCCATTTTAACTGGCTTCAGGTGTGATTGCTATATTGCCAGCACCTGTTTCTTGCCACAGGTGAGTTCAAACGAGCATCATATGCTTGAAATAAAACGATTTACCTACAATTTTGAAAAGGTGCCAATAATTTTGTCCGGCCCATTTTTGGAGTTCTGTGTGACATGATGTCAGATTTGGCTTTTTTCGTCTGTTTTTTTGTGTTGTTCCAATGCACATAAAGGAAATAAACATGTGTATACCAAAACATTTGTAATTTCAATAATTTTCTGGGAGAAATTATGTATTTTCTGGGAAAATTCCAAGGGTGCCGATAATTTCGGCCATGACTGTATATATTGTGAAAGGTTGGCCGAACACCATCAGACTAGCACCAGCAGGGTTATAAAACACATGTTTATTCTCACCCATAGTCCACACACAAGTTCCGTACCAAACACCCATAAATACGGGCCTTTCCAATGTCCGTGGGCCGCCTTTCTTCCACCTCCAGCTCCTGACTCTTGCTCCTTGACTGTAGGAAGGCGGCCCCCTTTATAGTCACCTGGACGTACTCCAGGTGCTTGCTGACATTCTTCCGGCGGCACTTCCTGGTGTGGCGGAAGTGCTGCATGAGCACCCGGAAGCAGTCTGGGCATCGCTGGAAGGTCCTTCTTCCACCTTCCCAGGTGTGGCAGAAGTGTAGATCTCCCGGGCTTTATGAGGTTTGGGGCGCCCCCCCTTGGTGGTAGCCACAAGCCCCCACGGGTTTGAGCCTCCCTGCTACTTCCCTGTGGTCCCCTTACTATCCAGGACAGTTGGCCGCTCGTGGCCCAGGGGACGTATAGATCTCCTTCCAGGCGTCCTGGCTGGGTCTGGCCCCCAGCCTCCTGCCACAATATATACTTTATTAATCCTCAAGAGGAAACTGTCTTCTTTGAGAGTCAGAGCGCAGGGTCAGCCATTGCACAGCACCCTTGAAGCAATTTTCAGGTTAAGGGTCTTGCTGAAGGACCCACCAGAGTGTAGGATCCCTACTGGCAGTAACAGGATTTGAATGGGCAACCTTCCAGATACCAGCATGGATTCTCTGTGCTGTGCTGTGGTGTGCTGGACTGGACTGGGCTGGGCTGGGCTGGTAACATCACTTCAAGAGAGGACCACCGAATCAACAAGCCAATTAAGAACACAGGGTCTGTTAGGGGATGCATCTATGGCCATCATAGAGTTGTAGAACATGTAAAGGATATCACTTCCCACACAAAAGGAATGCACTCTCTGAAGAAAAATGAGTCTGCTCTGCCCTTTCTTTTATACAGTAGTGCCACTGTGAACATTCCAACCTGTCATTGATGTAGATGCCCAAGTACTTGTAGGAATGGACCACCTTTACATCCACTCCCTGAATAGTAACCAGACATGGAGGCTGTTTGGTGTGGCAAAGATCAATAAGCAGTTCCTTGGTTTTGCTGATGTTAAGTTGCAGACAATTCTCCAAGTTCTCCCCCCTGACTCCTCTACTCTGTCTCATTCCCCTTATCAATACACCCCATAAGTGCAGAATGGACTGAGAATTTCTGCAAGTGACCTAAGCTGCTGTTATATTTGTAGTCCGAGGTGTACAAAGTGAAGAGAAGAGAGCAGACAGGCCTGTTCCTCGTGGTGCTCCAGTGTTGGTCACATCTCACCAGATAGATAATAATAATAATAATAATTCTTTGCATTTATATAGCGCTTTTCTCACTACTCAAAGCGCTCAGCAATTGCAGGTTAAGGGCCTTGCTCAAGGGCCCAACAGAGCAGAGTCCCTTTTGGCATTTTACGGGATTCGAACCGGCAACCTTCTGCTTGCCAGTGCAGATCCCTAGCCTCAGAGCCACCACTCCGCCTACTAAATATAATAAATGTATTTGTCCCCAATGGTAAATCAGAGACACCACCATTGAGACTCACAAACTGCGCCCTGCCTGACAACTAGTCCATTAATCTGACATAATATTATTTTTAAACTATGGAGTGGCACTGGTGTTCTTCCCCAAGGCAAGTGTTAAGAGTCCACTGTTCACTCGTCTGGGCTCTTCACATGGTATCTCTGTTGTATTTTGCAGGAGGCTCCTGCTCGCTGTAAAAGACTCCTTTGTTTTGCAGCCCATTGCTGACTCAAATCTTCAGACACCACAATAGGTGACAGATGAATGTTGGTTTAATTTCTGTTAACAAACAGTTGTTCAAGCACAGAATAAGGATCTCGGTCACAGCTGGATCGTAGGTTTCTTGTCTTTTGCTGGGGTCCTTCAGCTGTACCCAGGTGGCTCGATTCAGAGAAGTGATGTCCAAAGGCTGGCTGGCTGGCTTGATGAATTCCGTCCTTTGTGATAAACAGAAAGGCTGTGCAGCAGAGTTTGTTAGCCGCTTTTCTTGTGTCATTTGGTTTTGTTTTAACAAGAATTAGTCCAATAATTACAACACCCTTTATTTCCTCTGTCGTTTTTGAAGGGTCTCCAAATGTCGACATTTAATTAAAAAAAAGAGAATGAAAACAAAACTTGTGTTACTGCCCACACCTCATCCAGTTTTCCCAATGTACACGTAAATGCTTCTGTATCTACTGTAGTATGTAAGTGGGAAAGCAAATATTTATTTAAATAGCACTTACCAATGGTATGTGGGTGTGTGTGTGTGTGCCCTGCAGTGGGTTGGCCCCCTGCCCGGGGTTTGTTTCCTGCCTTACGCCCTGTGTTGGCTGGGATTGGCTCCAGCAGACCCCCGTGACCCTGTAGTTAGGATATAGCGGGTTGGAAAATGGATGGATGGATGGATAGCACTTACCAAATACAATGTGGCAAAGTGTTGCACATAAAAATAAAACACGTAAAACCAATAATGAAACAAATACAAATAGTGAAAATTAAGAAAAGCTAAGGAATCAAAATATTCTTGATTTAAAAAAAAAAAAAATCAGATAATCTTAGATTTGTTCGGAGACTCCAAATGCTGAGACACCCCTCAAATATTTCAGGCCTTGTCCGCACTGCTATATGTTCGCTTTAAAACGCAGACACTAGTTACCGTTTTCGCCTTCCATTCACACTACTCCAGCAATTTTGACCCCCAAATACGCAGGTTACTCAAAACGCTCTCCAGCTCGTTATCCATCCATCCATCCATCCATTATCCAACCCGCTATATCATAAGACAGGGTCACGGGGATCGGCTGGAGCCAATCCAAGCCAACACAGGGTGCAAGGCAGGAAACAAACCCCGGGCAGGGCGCCAGCCCACTGCAGCCAGCTCGTTATATACTTCTGAAATCGCAGCCTCAGTATTGTGGTGTGGACGGGGGAAAATGCGGATTTTTGAAAACACGGAATCTAAGCGCACTCTGATTTGCTTGTGCTTATTACACAGCCGTTCCCCTGATTGGTTTCTGCTCATTACAACATTCCCCGATTGGTCATCCTCTACTGAAAAAAAAAAAACTTGTTACAACAGAGCTGACGTAGAGGAGTTGCTTTCCATGGTGCCTGCTGTGTTGCTTACCCGTATGCATCTCTGTTTTGTAGGGTTTGAATGCTGCATACACGTGCAAAGGGCAAATAACTTACTGGTCACTACAGCTTTGTGATAAATTCTGTGGCTTGCAGCAATACCAAGGAGTTTTTTCACTGATGTGTGTATGCCCAGTGTAGACAAACATTTTCGGTCACTTTAGTGTGGATGGAGATTTCATAAATGATATAAAAATGTTAGTGTGGACAGAGATCTTTTCATTTAAAAATGCCATTTTGAGTTTTGAAAATTCCTAAAGTACACCTGTCTACCACACAACTTGGCCACTTAAGTGTCTGTGGTTCTCTGTGTAAAAGAAAAACTTCCTTATGTCAGTCAGTCATTATCCAACCCGCTATATCCTAACACAGGGTCACGGGGGTCTGCTGGAGCCAATCCCAGCCAGCACAGGGTGCAAGGCAGGAACAAATCCTGGGCAGGGTGCCAGCCCACTGCAGGGCACATACACCAAGCACACACTAGGGACAATTTAGAATCGCCAATGCACCTAACCTGCATGTCTTTGGACTGTGGGAGGAAACCCACGCAGACACGGGGAGAACATGCAAACTCCATGCAGGGAGGACCCGGGAAGCGAACCCGGGTCTCCTAACTGCAAGGCAGCAGCTCTACCACTGCGCCACCGTGCCACCCATTTCCTAATGTTTGTGTGAAATTTCCCATTAACAAGTCTCCAACTGTGTCCCCGTGTTCTTGATGAACTCATTTTAAAGTCACCGTCTCGATCCACTGGACTAATTCCCTTCATAATTTTAAACACTTCAGTCAGGTCTCCTCTTAGTCTCCTTCTCCTTAAACTGTAAAGGCTCAGCTCTTTTTATCTTTCCTCATAACTCATCCCCTGTAGCCCTGGACTCACCCTAGTTGCTCTTCTCTCTGACTTTTTCTAGTGCTGCTATGTCCTTTTCGTAGCCTGGAGACCAAAACTGCACCCAGTACTCCAGATGAGGCCTCACCAGTTATAAAGCTTGAGCATAAAGGAAGGATGAGAGATTTATAAAAGAGTTGAATTACTGTATATACTCGCATTTAAGTTCTCTCGCGGATAAGTCGGGAGTTGATTTCACTGTATAATTTCCGGTATTTCATAATGTCGATCGTATAAGTCGAATGCGGAAAACTCACACTATTGGTCCAAGAGATTATGATATGCTAACGCCCACCTGAGAGAGTAACCACGGAGCACACGGCCTTTTTTTTTTTATATATATTGTGCCTACGTGACCACACAGTAATACCTGAACTATTCCGAAGTGACGTTTGCACTGTTTTGTGTTTTTTGTATCTCACCCCCTCTTACACCTTTATCATAAGAGCATCCCTTATCTGCGATGGAGCGTTCGATCAGAAGAAACTATGAAGCTGGTTTTAAATTAAAAGTCATCGAAGTGGCGAAAGAAATTGGTAACTGAGCTGCTGCAACAAAATTCGATGTGTCTGAGAGACTGATGTGCGAGATTAGAGGAAGCAAGAAGACGTAAAAAAAAAATAATTTAACTGTCGCATTTTTCAACGGGCGTATAAGTCGGGGTCTGATTTTATGATCAATTTTTCTGGTTTCAAGACCCGACTTATACGCGAGTATATACGGTAGGTTGAGACGGCTACAAAGGTGTTTGCACAGACTTTTAGGGAAATCATAAGGCTGAAAACTACCATGAAACGGTGAGTAACCAAACAATAGCCTACAACATTAGAACATGAGAACAATCGAGACAGGAACAGGCCAGTCAGCCCAACAAAGCTTGCCAGTCCTATCCACTTAATTCTTCTAAAATAACATCAAGTCGAATTTTGAAAGTCACTAAAGTCCTACTGTCTTCCACACTACTTGGTCACTTATACCAGGTGTCTCTGGTTCTGTGTGTAAGGAAAAACTTCCTAATGTTTGTGTGAAATTTCCGCTTCACAAGTTTCCAACTGTGTCCCCGTGTTGTTGATGAACTCATTTTAAAGTCACCATCTCGATCCATTGGACTAATTCCCTTCATCATGTTAAACACTTCAGTCAGGTCTCCTCTTATTTGTCTTTTGCTTAAACTGATTGCACCGTCAATTGCATCAAAGTTTTTTCCACTTAACCCTGAAGTTTCAGATTTTTCACTAAATTCAGTTCACGTGTGCCTTATAAAATGAATGTGTCGTAAAATCCTAGATGAGAGTGAAATGCTTGTGTTGGTTCCGTGGAGAAGCGTGCCATGGAGAAAAACAATTCATAGCAAGTCAAACAAAGCAGAAGTCGCATTGATTCACGTACAAAGAATGTTAACTGTTGGACATCTGCTAAACCGTTTTAGTGGGAGTTGTGGTTCCAAAAACATTAAACTCATGTGCGCGTAGTGTAGCTCACAGGACGCAGTGCCAAAGTTTTTGCAGAATCTTAACACTGCAGGGAACACTGCACTGCACTGCACACGCTTCATTTCTGAAAGGCTTTTTGTGCTCCATCCGTGCTTATTGAGGAAGCAGTGAAGTGCATACAAACATATTGATTTGTGTACGTAAAGCAGTCAGTATATCAATGGAGAGCCGTTTGTCAAACTAAAAGGTTATCTGGCAGTGAAAGATTTTCCTTTTTATTCCCTGCTTCCTCCATCACTCTTTTCCATGATCAGTAGATCAGTTCTCCAAGTTGAGCCATGCCAGCAGCTCTCAGAGATGCACAAATATATTTCATTATTTTTGTACAGAACTCTTCACTCAGTAAATCCATAACTATGAAGCATAAACTCGACAACATTTCCTTGCATGAGTATTGCAAAAGGAGACCCAACCTCTTGACAAGTCTGGGGCACCACCAATGGTGGCAGTCTGTAGAAAACAAAAGCACATAACGAGCGGGCCAAAGCGTCTTTTCAGATATGAGTTCAAAACAGAACTGACCCCAAGATGGCCGAATTGCTGGTCACATGGCTCCCAGGCAGGAGTGGGGCGGGGCCAGGAGGGCGGACATCAGAGGTGGAATGGCTGGCAGTCTTTAACACTAGAATTACCAAAGCCTACAAAAAAACTCGTAGATCCGTCCCACCTTAAATTGCTTCGCACCTCTCCATCAGCTTCTTTTGTCCTGTAAATGTGTTGATAAGCAGCAAGGAGCAAGCAGCCTACTATCACATCCCCCCTACCCCACACAGTTTTCTCAGCTCAAGTCTGTTTACCTGAGTGTCAGTTGCTTGGAGTTGTATAGAGTGAGAAGTCAAGCAAAATGACACCTTTTATAAATACTATATTGTTATTTGGAACACATGCATTTCATGTGTGTTCCGTGTCTAAAGCAATCTATGTAAACACATCGTTAAAACAGAAACGTTGTTCATGTTTTAGTAATAATTGACAAAATGTAGACATGAAGTGTATAATGTGTGAAGCCTGAAGTCCAAATACCAAATAAACACATTTCACAAATCATAATCATAAATTCATAAATCATAAATTTCCACCGGCTGTTACAGACTCAAATCAACTGTATGTTTTTATTCTAAAATAGTAAGAATAAGAGCAGCTCACTTCTCGAAACGGCATCATCCGGGATCGAACCCGTGAAGTTTTGATTACCAGTCAACGGTTGTTACCGTTGCGCCACCTAAGTGGTCGTATCAAAAGGGTGTGAATGTCGCACCCTAACGTGGGTTCTTTTTCTGCAGTTATATTCTTGAATAGAAGCGTACTTGTTTCTGTTATATTTGTACCTTTTGTGAAAGTGTTTATTTGGTAATACTAGTGTTAATTCTGCAAAGGAAAGAAGAAAAGGTGGCACCTGGTCTGGTGGGTAACTACTACCATCACCAGAGCCCATGAGCTGTCTCTCGACACGCACGCATTAATAGTCTGTATACAGACTATTAATGTAACCAAAACATAATTATTTACAGTCCATTAGCATTGTAATTGAGATATGGCTGACAAACAGTGCAGGAAAGGAAAGCAATCATCTGTAGAAAATAAAGATCTGCTTCATCATTAATACAAAGCAAAGTCCAAAATATACTAAATTGTATTGTCTATTTATTTAAACATTTTATTTCTAAGTGAATTCACAATTTATAACTGAAAATTAAAGACAACATAGAACTATGAGAATGCCATCTAAAATGGCGACTTCTTTTTAGCCATTTCTTAAAGACTGGAAGTAAAGTGCAAGTCTGCAGGGATCAAGGGAGGGCATCCATAGTCTAGTATCACCTACACATGAATAGCCTCACCCTAAGCCTAACCCTGGATTAAATAACAGTATAGAAAAAAAAAACTCCAAGTCTGAGACTCCCTAAAAGAGTAAGCTTTAATATAAAAGAAAAATTTAAAGAATTACCCCAAAGGAGTAAATGTCAGAAAACATTTTTATAATATAAATCACAAAATCTGAGATGTCCCACTGTGCAACCACGCCGGGACTAACTGATTCATCCCAGAGTGTACTTTAGGATTATGTTGACTCCAAACTGATATGAGAGTGAAAATGTTGTGTGAGGGACGACCAGCACCCTTACCTATCTGGGATACCCTCAAAATGGAAGGACAGTGGGGAGACAGCATCAAATGGGGCATTGTCTCCCCCTGACTGCTAAATGGCAGCTCCCCTGGGTTTCCACAGAGCACCATGGGTAATTGGAGTTCTTCTACTTTGTCTTGTTGGATTCTGTGGGTATCATAAGGGGGTAGTGCAGGGAACTGCGAAGCCCTTCTTAGTCAGCCCTCTACCCTTACCTGGAAGTTCTCCTCCTGTGCCACGCCTTGGGAACACCAGAAGTACTTGCGGGGTGTAATATAAAAGGAGCAGCCTGCCATTGCTACTAGAGCCAGAGTTGGGAGGCAGGAGAATGAAGTGTGTGGAGGAGGCAGTGACCGGGAGACAGAGAGAGAGACAGCGACAAAGACAGAGAAAAGAAGACAAAGTATTGCTGTGGGCTTATAACTGTAGTGTGGGAAATGCTTGGAAAGGAAGAGTTTCCCACAATAAAAACTCTCTTGTTCATTTCTTACTTGTGTCACGTTTGGGGAGCTGGGCTGCCCCCTACAGACTTTGTTCCATCAACATGGCAGCGTGGACACATGCAGCGGCTTGGTGGCTGTCGACTTTTGGCTTCAAATGTATAGCTGTGGATCTCACCCATCCGGGAAATGGACTGTTTGTACCACTGCCTTCGGGAAAGCGGTACAGAAACATAAAAACACGTACCAGTAGACTGAAAGACAGCTTTTTCCCCAGAGCTGTGAAGTCCATCTGCCCCTGATGATACACACACATATACATCTATCTCTAACCTGCCCCTCTGGTAGACATGCACACGCACTTTCCCTCATAATCAAACACACACACTCGTATTCCTCCCCTGCAGACCCACACACACAGAACACTGGTCTCTGAAAGCGTACTACCTCAGGAAAAGTTTGGATTTGAAGATGTTTTATTGCTGCTGTCTTTTATACTTATGTTTATTTTATTATTTATTGTGTATTTAAGTATTCTGCCTTGAAGCCGAGTCCTACGAACAAAAAATTTCGTTATGTGTATGCATAATGACAATAAAGAATTCTATCTATCTACAGACCACAGCTGTTCATTGAATTTCCGGAAAGTTAAACAGCTTGGTAGTCACAGATTTGGGTTTAGTTGCTGCTACCCTCTACCCATCTTCCCAATAAGATGCACAGCGGCATAGATGAAGGTGCAACTTTTTAAAATAATCCCTTCATATGTGCTCAATGTTGTGTCAGTCTGCTGAAGTTACCGTAAATTAGACTTGAGCAAATATCTGGTTTCGAAGGCTTCTCAAATAATCAGTACTGGGGGGTAATCAATCCCCCCAGTTATTTTGTTTGAGTACACCTTATGAGAAGGATTTAGGAGTCGTAGAGGACTCAACACTATCAACTGACTGATAGAATTGAGAAGCCATTAAGAAGGCCAACAGAATGTCAGGTTATATAGCGCCTTGATGTGTGGAGTACAGGAACACAGAACATGAGAAATCTGACAAGTGAGAGGAGACCATTCAGTCCATCAAGCCCATTTGTTTAGCTAAGAGTTAAGCTGTCCCCATATCTCACCCAGATTCGTCTTAAAGGTTGTCCAGGTCTCAGCTTTAACTCCATGTCTTGGCTGGTTGTTTCAGAGTCTCACAACTCTTTATGTAAAGAAGAGCCTCCTGGTTTCAGTTTTAAATGCACTTCACCTTAATTTCCACTGATGTCCTCGAGGTTAGGATGTCCAAGGAGGTTCTGCTCAAGCTTTATAACACACTGGTGAGGCCTCATCTGGAGTGCTGGGTGCAGTTTTGGTCTCCAGGATACAAAAAGGACATAACAGCACTAGAAAAAGTCCAGGGAAGAGCGACTAGGCTGAGTCCAGGGCTACAGGGGATGAGTTATGATGAAAGATTAGAAGAGCTGAGCCTTTAGAGTTTAAACAAAAGAAGATTAAGAGGAGACCTGAGTGAAGTGTTTAAAATTATGAAGGGAATTAGTGCAGCGGATCCAGATGGTGACTTTAAAATGAGTTCATCAAAAACATGGGGACACAGTTGGAAACTTGTGAAGGGTAAATTTCACACAAACATTAGGAAGTTTCACTTTACAGAGAGAACCACAGACACCTGGAATAAGTGACCAAGTGGTGTGGTGGACAATAAGACTTTAGGGACCTTCACAACTCAACTTGATGTAATTTTAAAAGAATTTGTTGGGCTGAATGGCCTATTCGCATCTCGATTGTTCTCATGTCTCAGACTCGTAACGAATGTGCCTACAGTAACATGCAGCTATACGTGTGGATTGTAAAATCTTAGGCTGTTGTACAATTGTGAATTTCCTCTTGGGATTAATTATCTATCTATCTATCTATCTATCTATCTATCTATCTATCTATCTATCTATCTATCTATCTATCTATCTATCTATCTATCTATCTATCTATCTCAAAATGTTAAGACTCTGTGATGCCTTTGAACATTCTGAGAACGCCAGAAGAACACTGAACCATCCACTTTCTGCAAAATCTTAATTCAGTACACAGTCTAAAGGACTCGGAATTACTTCTGGGCGAATAAAGCACATGTCTAAAAGCAGCCCTGCGTATCACTTGTAAGGTGAAAAAAATAATAATAATAATAAAATAACATTCGATTACATCTTACCTGAAGAAGGGGCCTGAGTTTGCCTCGAATGCTTGCATATTGTAATCTCTGTAGTTAGCCAATAAAATGTGTAATTCTGCTTGACGTCTCACTACATTCATAATGGCTAACGTGGTACAACACCCTTCTACTACAGCTATGATCTTGAGAGTGGTTCATTTCTAAACAGCACAGGGACAGAAATTCACCACTAGATGGAGCCTCACATTCAAAAGAATCTGTATGAAAATGAACTGCGTCAAAAACCCAGCTAGTGTCATAAAATCTAACGGAAAATCATTAAAAAGAATAACAATTCCAGCATATCAGTTGTAGTTGATTGTTTGAAATTGAATTAGTGATGACTTAATAGATTAATCAATCACAGCACCCTGCTTTCAATAAAATCTATTATGAGAAATGGAAATAAATACAAGCTTCTTGTTTCTGCACCAAGGGCACAATCTCACCTGAGTGTTTAAAAATGGAAGTTTAGAACTTTTTTTGCAATTCAGCTGTTTTTTGGACTTTTGACAATTGCAAGCTGGAAAGGAGAGAAGTGTTGTGGCAAGGGACCAAGGTGGAATCTGATGACGTATGTATGTGGACAGAAAGGCACGTCTGCCTGGCGTCCGGCTGGTATTTCAGCATGAAGAAGAAGAAGAAGAAGGAGTTGAGTGTGTCAGACGTTGAAGTTGAGCCCCCCAAGCTTATCTGGGTTCGTCTGGGGGGTTTATGGTGTTAGTGAGAAGAGGACATGTTGGTGTCTGCTGTATTTTTTTCCTTGAAAGTATTCTATCTGAATTGTGTTATTCATTAGGTATTCCATATGTAATTTCACAGCTTTAATAAAGGTGTTTTTCTGCTCACTTTATTTAGATCTTTTAAAAGCAAAGTCTGTTTTTTTTGTTTTGGTCAAAAGTTAAATTACTAGGCTTTAAGTAAATTTTGTAATTTAAACTTATCATGTAGTAGATGTCGTGGTGGTGCCGTGCTGGGTGCAGAGTCCTGAGTTCATGTCGTATCTCAGTTGCTGTCAGGAGTATGCAAGACCTTTGTGTGTCCGCGTTTTTCTTTTTTTTTTTGCTGACCTTTTATTATATAAGAAAGTCAAAATGAGAAGGAATCAAAAGGTGAAATGAAGCAATGGCCCACCATCCCCAAACACACCTCATAACAATGCAACTGCCATTGCTGTGTCCTAAACATTATGGTGCCCTGAAATGGTGGGACCATGTAATAATAATAATATTAACAATTCTTTACATTTATATAGCGCATTTCTCACTAGTCTGCGGTGGGTTGGCACCCTGCCCGGGATTGGTTCCTGCCTTGTGCCCTGTGTTGGCTGGGGTTGGCTCCAGCAGACCCCTATGACCCTGTGTTCGGATTCAGCGGGTTGGAAAATGGATGGCTGGATGGATGGATTTCTCACTAGTCAAAGCACTTTTAGTGAGTGGGGGACCACTTCAACCACCACTAAGTGATGATAATAATAATAATAATAGAAAATAACAATTCTTTACATTTATATAGTGCTTTTCTCACTACTGAAAATGCTTTACATAGTGAGTGCTGAGCCACTTCAACCACCACTAAGTGATGATGATGATAATAATAATAAATTCACATTTATATAGCACTTTTCTCACTAGTCAATCCTTTTTTCCATAATGAGTGGAGAGCCACTTAATACAATACAATACAATACAATTTATTTTTATATAGCCCAAAATCACACAAGAAGTGTCGCAATGGGCTTTAACAGACCCTTCCGTTTGACAGCGCCCCACGGGGCATTGAATATCTAAGAAGACAAAAAAAATCCCCCAAAAAAAAACCACTTGTAGGAAAGAAAATGGAAGAAACCTCAGGAAAGGCAGTTCAGAGAGAGACCCCTTTCCAGGTAGGTTGGGCGTGCAGTGGGTGTCATAAAGAAGTGGGTCAATACAATACAACACACAGAACAGAACAAATCCTCAATACAGTATAAAAATAAAAATTTTACAAGTACGGAGCGGAATTTAACAGTAGATGATATCACATACTATGATTTGGATTTGTTTAGTGTCCTGGAGACCTCATCCATCAAGCTGCCTCCCCCATTTGGCCATTCCACGGCTGAAACAGTGCTGGGCCAGCCAAACCGATGGAAGGACCCCTCTACCCCACGATTCCTGTGATCCTCCATCAGGGATAACTTTACCTTAGGCAGGCAAAACAACTTGGCAGGTGGGCTGTGGCACCAAGTGCCACATTTGAGTACCAAGTAGAGAAACAGAATAGGTGAGGGTTAGTAACAAATTCTAACTATCATGTGACTTATGTTTTAGTGCTAATGACTAACAACAGAGATGCAGTCTGCACAGTTAATCAGCAGCTCTAGTCAGGGTGTGCTAAACTGGAGTAGTGAGTCTTCAGCTGGGATTTAAAAGCTGAGATTGAAGGGGCATCTCTTATAGTAGAAGGCAGACCACTCCACAGTATAACTAAAAGCTCAACCTCTCACTATTATTTTATTAATCCTTGGAATCATAAGCAGACTGGCATCTTCAGATCTAACACCACTAAGTGATAATAATAGTAATTTCTCTATTACATAAAAAGTCCTGGGATGAGACGAGACATTTTTCAAGAGATTTTTTCATCGTCCCGCGAGACGAGACTTTGGCCATGAGATTTTTTTTCAAGTCCTGCCTTCCTCTCAACCATATTCAACCTCGCACACGGCTCTCTCACCTCTCATTCGCGTGAATGCTTTTGTCAGACACAGTTCCTGCTCTCTTAGCTCTTATAAATTATTACATTTTCCTCACTTTAAGTTCCCAATTAAAGAAGACTTATTATGTCCAAATCTTATTGATGAATTTTATCCTGAGTACACGGGCAATCCTAGCACCGAGAAACGATGAAGGCAAACAAATTAACACAAAAATTGTCGATCGGTTACACGGCAAATTGATTAAATATGTATCAATAGACTATGCTGAAACAGTCGGTGGTGATGGTGCGGAAGATGAAAACATGAACTTACAATATCACGAAGAATATGTACAACCGTTCACACCGTCCGGTCTTCCAATGCAGAAGGATGTATCCAAGAAAGGTAATATAGTATATCTTCAGGAGATAACATTAGACCCCAAAGAAGATCTTGATTTGCCATTCGTATTAAAACGTTTACAGTTTCCCGTTAGAATAGCTTTTGCAATGACAACAAATCACAGAGACAAACATTCGAAAAAGTCAGTTGAACAGAGAAAAGAAACGATATTCACTCGCATGCATTTATACGTTGCGTTGTCACAATGAAAATCCAAACACGGAATCAAAACTCAGTGCAATGTTGACAAAAATTTTATTCAAAAAATTGTTTTTACTGAAGTTTTACTGTAAAAGTGTAAGTTTTTGCGTGTTAATTTCAAAGCCAAACAGAACGAAATCGTATTACTCAACAAATACCTCTAACGCAACATGAAACATAATTTACCCTAAGTTCTTGTCAATAAGCCGCGGCTTATCTAAGGAAAAAAGTTGTGAAAATGAAAAAATAGAATATCGGCTTATACATAAGTCCGGCTTATACATCCATCGCGGGGGTTGCGTTCCAGAGCCACCCGCGAAATAAGAATATCCGCGAAGTAGAAACCATATGTTTATATGGTTATTTTTATATTGTCATGCTTGGGTCACAGATTTGCGCAGAAACACAGGAGGTTGTAGAGAGACAGGAACGTTATTCAAACACTGCAAACAAACATTTGTCTCTTTTTCAAAAGTTTAAACTGTGCTCCATGACAAGACAGAGATGACAGTTCCGTCTCACAATTAAAAGAATGCAAACATATCTTCCTCTTCAAAGGAGTGAAGCAAACAAATCAATATGTCTGTTTGGCTTTTAAGTATGCGAAGCACCGCGGCACAAAGCTGTTGAAGGCGGCAGCTCACACCCCCTCCGTCAGGAGCAGACAAAGAGAGAGAGAGAGAGAGCCAGAGAAAAACAAAACAGTGAAAAATCAATACGTGCCCTTCGAGCTTTTAAGTATGCGAAGCACTGTGCAGCATGTCTTTTCAGGAATCAGCTTTACAAAAGATAGCAACGTGAAGATAATCTTTCAGCATTTTTAGACGAGCGTCCGTATCGTCTAGGTGTGCAAACAGCCCCCCTGCTCAATCCCCATACGTCAGGATCACAGATAGTCAGCGCAAGAGTGAGAGAACAGTAAGTTGGGTAGCTTCTCAGCCATCTGCCAATAGCGTCCCTTGTATGAAATCAACTGGGCAAACCAACTGAGGAAGCATGTACCAGAAATTAAAAGACCCATTGTCCGCAGAAATCCGCGATATATATTTAAATATGCTTACATATAAAATCACAATTTAAATGACCGCTACGCGCTCGTGTTGACTCGGCGACGCCCAGAGCAGAAAGAACGCGCTCCGGCCGCTCCAACCACGCCATGCGGGGAGTGAGAGAGACGGCAATATCTCACACTCTCTCCCCCCTTAAAGAAATTAAATGGGCGCGAGTGAGACCACTGACCTCCCTCCCTTCTATTAGTTATAGGTTATAGTACGTTCGGCTTATCCATGAGTCCGGCTTATCTATGATACGATTTTATTTTAAAAATTCGTATGATTTTTGGTCTCCGGCTAATACATGAGTCCGGCTTATAGACAAGAACTTAGGGTACTTTCAATTTATTACGTTTTACTATTTTTTACTATAGTTAATTACTCACTGTAATGTAAAATCGTTAGTTCTATTATGCATATGTAACAGTTCCCGTGAAAAATAAAAATCTGTTTAAATTGTACATCCGCTTCCCCATACACGAGCGGCAGAAACCGAGGGGTGAGAAATAAAATGTAAAAAGTTGAACTGAAATGTCTGCAAATCCCTGTAAATGAAAGTCTGCAGGTTGCGCTTTAATCCCGATGTCTGAATTGTTTGATTTTAATAAATTTAAACTGTGGAGCAGACTGGCGAGTCAAGGAAAGATTTGTCTTTGTCCCAAACATTATGGAAGGCACTGAACATCCGTAGCATCAGGCTCAAGACAGGGACCAACCCAGACCTGAGGGGGCCGATCCTTTAGTTGGGCTATTCTAGTTGGGGCTATTCTAGCCAACATAGGGCGTTAGGCAGGAACAAATCCTGAACAGGGTGCCAGTTCACTGCAGGATGAACACACACACACACCCACCACACACTTGGGCCAATTTAGTATCACCAGTCCACCTAACCTGCATGTTGTTGGGCTGTGGGGGGACCTCGCACCCTGGTCTCCTTACTGCAAGGCAGCAGCACTACCACTGCGCCACAGTGTCACCTCCGATGCACAAAACAGCAAAAACAAAATGACTGACTGTGCTCCTCTTTCTCATTCAACTATGGAGCAAGTCCAGCTTACAGAAACATTCTCTTATTTAGTTTCAGACCTCATTAGCTTTTTGTATAATTTGCTTAACTATTGATGACCTGCTTACATGAAAATGAAATTTTAGCATAAGGACAGCATGCAGAAGAGTGAAATATGTTGTGTTATAACAGTGGAGGGCCTTATTTTTTTTTTTCAAACGCCATACGTTTTGTTTAATTGAATTGATTGAGAATGTCACAGAGCCAGGCAGAAAATCATTAGCGGGGGGTTTGAACACATCGGCTGTTATCGAAAGTAAAAGGCTGGATGAATTAATTACGTAGCAGTACTCCAGGTGGACCATATTGTATCTGGTGATTTGTGGAGACCCCCCGGTTTTAAATCATGCTGTTTTTTTTTTCTCATTGGCTGATTTACCTTTGCAGATTAACGAGAAAAGCAGTGACTTTAACCCAAATCTCTTTCTGGTTAACACAAGTGTGTAGAATGGGAAAGGGTTATACACCAGTGATAAATAACATGAAATATTGTGTGGGTCCCCCCTCGTGCTGACCTTACCGAGACCTCTGAAGGGGTTCTGTGGTATCTGCACCAAGATGTTAGCAGCAGATCCTTTAAGTCCGGTAAGCTGCGAGGTGGGGGTCTCCATGGATCGTACTTGTTTATCCAGCACATCCATCTGTGGAATTTGGAAGCCAAGTCAACACCTTGTTCCTCAACAGGTTTTTCAGTGTGGTAGGGCACATCATCCACTGCTAATAGGAAATACTGTTGCCATGAAGGGTTATATGTGACCTGCAACAATCTTCACGTGTCAAAGTAACATCTACATGAATGCCAGCACCCAAGGCTTCCCAGCAGAACATTACCCAGAGCATCACACTGCCTCCACCAGCTTGCCTTCTTACCATAGGTCATCCTCCTTCTGTCTCATCCCCAGGTAAACAACACAAACACACCCAGCCATTCACATGTGATTCTTCAGACCAGGCCAACTTCTTCCATTGCTCCATGGTAAAGTTCTGACGCTCACATGCCCATTATAGATGCTTTTGACATTGGACAGGGGTCAGCATGGGCAGCCTGACTAGTCTGCTGCTATGCAGTAAGCTGTGATGCGCTGTATTTTCTGAGACCTTCCCCTCATGGCCAGCATTACACTTTTCAGCAGTTTGTGCTACAGAAGCTCTACCGTGGGATCGGACCAAACAGGCTGGCCTTCACTCACAACACTCATCAATGAGCCTTTGCCCAGTGCCAGTTCATTGGATGTCCTTTCTTGGACCACTTTTAGCAGGTAATAACAAATGCATGCTGGGAACACCCCACGAGACCTGGCGTTTTGGAGATGCTGTGACCCAGTGGTCTAGCCACCACAGTGTGTCTCTTGTCAGAGTCGCTCAGATCCTTACACTGGGCCAACACATCACCTTCAAGAACTAACTGTTCACTTGTTACCTAATATATCCCACCCCTTGATAGGTGTCATTGTAACGAGATAATCCATGCGATTCACATCACCTGTCAGCGGTGTGGCTGATTGGTGTAATATTAAGCGTGTTCTTCCAGTCTAAGCCACCAAGGCATCGGCCGCTTCGTATTTTATTATCTTATTATACACGCTTCTGCAAATTAGCCATACAGCATGTGTCTGATTTTTTTTTTTATTTTGATTGTTTTTTGATTTGATATACTTTGTCTCGTTACTTCTCAATCTCAATGAAAAAAATTATGGGATAGCCCTTATCTCATACGTACGTGAAAATATCTTGTACATATGAGATATTTTCACGTACATTTGAGATAAAATTAGATTTAAAAATTACAAAAGTGCTCTGCGGGTATCCCGTAGGTACGTAAAAACATCTTGTACGTATGTGAAAATATCTTGGACGTACATGAAAACATCTCATACATATGTGAAAATATCTTGTACGTATGAGGTATTTTCACGTGCTTACGAGATAAGGGCTATCCCATATTTTTCTTCATTGTGATTTAGAAGTAACGAGACTGTCCCTGTTTCTCCTTCATGGAGGCGAACGTGGGAATGCTGTGCAGGTGTTTGTGAATAGCACACATCAATGTGTGTGAATCTGTAGTTGGTCCGAAAATTAATTCACATTCGTATGAAATAAAGTTAGATTAAAAAATTACAACAGTGCACTTTGGGTATTCTGTACATATGTCAAAATATCTTGTACATACATGAAAGTATCCTGTAGGTATGTGAAAATATCCTATGTATACGAGATATTTTGACGTGGGTATGAGATAAGGGCTCTCCCATAATTTTCTTCATTGTGATTTTGAAGTAACAAGACTGTCCCTGTTTCTCCTTCATGGAGGTGGAGGTGGGAATGCTGTGCAGGTGTTTGTGAACGGCACGCATCGATGTGTGTGAACCAGTAGTTGGTCCGAGATTCTTTCATGTTCATACAAGGTAGAGTTAGATTAAAAAAATTACAAAAGTACACTTTGGATATCACTTATGTAAATGAATGCATATCATATATACTGTGTATACTCGCGGATAGGTTCTCCCGCTGATGAGTCAGGACTTGATTTTACCATGTAATTTCTGCTATTTCATAATGTCGGTCATATAAGTTGAATGCGGAAAACTCACGCTATTGGTCCAAGAGATTACGATATGGTAACGCCCACCTGAGAGAGTAACCACGGAGCACACTGCCTTTATTGTGCCTACGTGATCACACGGTAATACCTGAACTATTCCGAAGTGACGTTTGCACTGTTTTGTGTTTTTTGTATCTCACACCCTCATACACCTTTATCGTAAGAGCATCCCTTATCTACAGTACGATGGAGCGTTTGATCAGAAGAAAATATGAAGCTGATTTTAAATTAAATGTTGTTGAAGTATCGAAAGAAATTGGTAACTGCGCTGCTGCAACAAAATTTGATGCGTCTGAGAAACTGGTGTGAGATTGTTGGAGGCTAGATGATGTAAAAAAAAAATATTAAGTGTCGCATTTTTGAATGGGCGTATAAGTCAGGGTCTGATTTTATGATCGATTTTCTGCATTTCTAGACTTGACTTATACGCAAGTATATACGGCAAGTGAAAGTACAGTGGTACCTTGGTATACGTCCGCTTTGGAATAAGTCCAACTTGGTATACATCCTGTTTGGACACGAAAAATTTTGCTTGGTATACGACCTTTGTTTGGAATACTACTCGCGTACTAGAACACCGCGCGCTACCCTTGTTTACCTCTCTCGAGACAAAGCCACGACTGCCCACGAGCGTCTTTTGCCTGAAGAAGGGGCCTGAGTTGCCTCGAAAGCTTGCATATTGTAATCTTTTTAGTTAGCCAATAAAAGGTGTCATTTTAACCCCTTAACCGCCCTCTGCCGGATATATCCGGCATCGTAGCGTTATTGCTGACGCCTTACTGCCGGAATTATCCGGCACATTTGCCTGTGGTTATGTGAATGCCTGGCGCGTAGTAAAACTGACAGTTTGGCGTGGGTATTATTACTACATTGTATTTCGACAACTCTGCGGTTGTATTGGCCGCTCACGTGATGTGATTCGAAAGTGAAAGCTGTGAATATGGCGAAACGTAAACTGACTTCAAGTGAGGTTTTGCAGGCGATTTTGGAAAATAATTCTGATCATGATTGTAGCAGTTCTGAAGAAGATTTTAGCGACAATGATGATCAGCAACGTGCGCTGCATGATACTGTGAATGACGACGCATCGGATGATGGCGATGAGTGGGTGTATCCCCAGCATCTCAACTGGACTGCTGCCCGTTAACTGAGCCAGATAAGAAAGATCCAAACCGTGACCGCTTGTTCAAGCTACGTCCTTTGATTGACCATTTATTTGAAACATTTCAGCAGGTATTTCAGCAGGTAAATACTGCTTGAATAAATGTAAAGTAAAAAAAACGAAAATTGTTCAGATTTCTCCTGGCATGGGGAATATTTAGGGAGTTGGCGGTTAAAGGGTTAATTGATTGTTGAAAAGTATGAAGATGGCATGCGTATCCAGAACTTGGTTGCTGCATATCGTATGCCGAGAAACACGGTATCTACGATTATGAAAAACAAAGACGTTATTAAAAAGTAAAGTGAGGTTAAATTTTCATCTATTTCATCTAATTTTTTTTTGCATTTATGTATTTTAGTATTAAGCAGTGTTTATTTTATACAAACCCATCAATTTAAAATATGCCAATAACAATAGGATTTTTGTTCATTGGTACGGATTAATCATCCATCCATCCATTTTCCAACCCGCTGAATCCAAACACAGGGTCAAGGGGGTCTGCTGGAGCCAATCCCAGCCAACACAGGGCACAAGGCAGGAACCAGTCCCGGGCAGGGTGCCAACCCACCGCAGACGGATTAATCATTTTCCCTTTATTTCTTATGGGAAAAATTTGTTTGGTATACGTCCTGTTTGGTATAAGTCCAAGGATCTGGAACGGATTAAGGACGTATACTAAGGTATCATTGTATCTCGCACATATGTGAAAATATCCTTTGTGTATGAGATATTTTCATGTAGGTACGAGATAAGGGCTATCCCATAATTTTTTCATTCAGATTGAGAAGTAACAAGACTCTCCCTGTTTCTCTTTCATGGAGGTAGACCTGGGAATGCTGTGCAGGTGTTTGTGAACGGCACACATCGATGCGTACAAATCTGCAGTTGGTCTGAGATTATTTCACTTTCGTACAAGATAAAGTTAGATTGAAAAATTACAAAAGTATCCCCTACGTACGTGAAAACATCTTGTATGTACGTGAAAGTATGTCGTATGTACGAGATTAGGGCTATCCCATAATTTTTTTTCATTGTGCGGTTCAGAGCTTCCATAGTCTTCGTATGTAAGTGTTGAAAAGTTTTACATACGAAAGAACTCGGCGAGTTAAATTAGGTTCTCAGATTCATTTCCAATGACTCGACCCACAGTTGTCTCCTATTCCATTTAATCTCTGAAGTAACGGCACCATCGGCCATGTCTGGGTATCGCCGCTCCAATGCAGTTTCTTTCAGGCTATAAATGTTTTACAATTACATCATCTAACATCATTACTTAAAGTGTTTGGGGTATTCGGTTTCTTAAGGAAATGTTTGCTTCCTGCCTGGATGATGGCATTGTAGTGCAGCTCAAATTCTGTGGTCTCCCCGGGAGATTTATTTCCATGTGGTGCAGAGAATGAAAGAGGAAGGAGAAAAAAAAAAATCAATAATTTCATTGAGAATTTATCTGTTGTACTGCAGAATGGAGCGGCCTCACTGGAGAGTAAGTATCCATTACTGTGAATCACTTCTTTATTCATGTTCAGTGGAGAGAGGTCTATTTTTAGGCTGATTCTGCAACATGAGAGCCAAGATTTTACACAGCAAAACGGCGATATTGTATCTTGCTTTTAGTCATTCATTTTGCTGCTTTTCATTGTGTAGGGTGAAATGTGAGGAGGTGGTCTAACTTCGTTAAATCACATAGCCAGCAGAATCATGGCTATCTGTTAAAATATAAGATGTTTAAAAATTGCTAGGCCGTTACAAAAAAGGAGCTTTGTCCTTTACGTTAAATAAAGGAAATTTTAAAGACAGGTGCACTGAGATTTAAAGTGGACATTGCGGTGCTGCCCTGCTTACCTGGCATCTTGGGTTGGAATCACACACCCACTCTTTGTCCTTGTGCCATTTACACATTCTTCCCGTGTCTGTGAGTGTGTGGGGTTTGGAACACTGCAGTTTTCCAACCACATCCCCAAAGATCTGCAAGTGTCACCTCTACACTGGCCCCGGTGTGTGTGAAGTGGACTCTGCAATGGACTGGCATATGATTCCCACCATGCACCCAGTGCTGATGGGTGTCTTGTCTTGTGTCCCTTGCTATTGTTGATAGGCCTCCAGCCCCCCAAGGCTTTGAATTGGATTGAACAGCTTGTTTATATTCGGCAGTTATATTCATGAATAGATATTTTGTCTAAATCATTTTTACAGAGGAATTTTGGCTAAAGAATCTGTTACCTCATTTCAGACCATCATGCATGTGAATGGTTACTTTACGCTTACTTCTTCTTCTTCACCTTCTAAAGCTTTTCCCACTTTCATGTTAGGGTCACTATATTTGACCGGCCTTCACCTCTCTCGACTGTTGTACACTTTCTTGCTTGATACCCCTTTCTCCCTTAGAGCCCCATTCACACTCCCCATCCACTTTTTCTTTGGGTGTCCTCTTCTTCTCCATCCCAGACACCTCCAAATCAATAATTTGTTTCCCTACAGTGTTTACCTCTCTTCTCATTACATGTCCATAACACATTCTTCTTTCCTGTATGGATGTGTACATTCACCAGCCCCTTTATTAGGTACACCCATTCAACTGCTTGTTAACACAAATATCTAATCAGCCAATCACATTGGAGCAACTTAGTGCATTTCAGCCTGTAGACCTTGTCATAATGGGGAAGAAAGGTGATTGAAGTGACTGGTATGGTTGATGGTACCAGACTAGCTGGTCTGAGGATTTCAGAAACTGCTGATCTACTGGGATTTTCACGCGTAACCATCTCTAAGCTTTACAGAGAATGGTCCGAAAAAGGGAAAATATCCAGTGAGAGAAAATGCCTTGCCAGAGGTTCATTGGAGAATGACCAGACTGGTATGAGCTGTTATGTTTTCACTTCAGCACATGGAAGATCTGCTCAACAGGATTGAAATCTGGCTTGGCCATTCCAGAATTTTCCATTTTTTAGCTTTGATAAACTCCTGTGTTGCCTCAGCTGTCAGTTTGGATCATCATCTTGTTGTAGGATGAAGTGCCATCCACTGAGTTTAGAGGCATCTACTGGAAGTTGAGCAGATCAGATGTTTCTATAAACCTCAGAATTCATTGTGCCACAGCCGTCATCATTGAAGAGAAGTGTGCCAGTCAGGACCTGTGGCAGCCATACATGCCCAAGCCATAACACCCCCAAGCACCACCATGTTTAACAGATGAGGTGGTCTGCTTTGGATCTTGGGCAGTTGCTCGTCATCTCCACACTTTACTCTTGCCTTCACTCTGATCAGGTTCATCTTTGTCTCATCTGACCACAAAACCTTTTTCCAGAATTCTGCAGGTCACCACTGACAGGTGATGTGAATTGTGGTCTTCATCTTGCAGTGTGTCCTCTGTACTTCTGTACATGAAGTCTTCTGCTAATAGTTGTCGCTGACACCCACACACACACACATCGGCCCCTTGAAGACTGTTTCTCATCTATACACCAATTATATACCACATTAAATATTGTGTAGATCCCTCTGACCTGTTCAAGACCTCTGAAGGTGTCCTGTGGTATCTGCACCAAGACATTAGCAGCAGATTTTTTAAGTCTGGTAAGTTGCAAGGAGTTGGAGTCCTCTGCTGATAGTCATCTCTGACGCACACATCGGCCCCCTGAAGACTTGTACTGACCTCTCAGACAGGCATTTGGGGCTTTTTCTGTACCAGAGTGAGAATTCTTCTGTCCTCAGCAGTGGAGGTCTTCCTTGGCCTAGCAGTCCATTTGTGATTCCTGAGCTCACCAGTGTGTTCGTTCTTCTTCGTGATATCCTAGACAGTTGATTTCAGTCATCCTAAGGTCTTACTGATGTCTCTAGTGGTTTGATTCTTGTCTTCCAGCCTCATAATGGCTTCTTTGACTTTCAATGTCCTCATGTTGAACAATGGCAGCTAGAGAAAGGGTAGAAGCAGGTCGAGGTATCTTATGAAGCCATGAAACCCACCTGAGGAATCACAAGCACCTGTAACACCAAACATTATGGTGCCCTGACACGGGGGCCCATGTAGAAAAAGTGCTGTCATTTTACACGGTGGGACCAAAATGTCTGCAAATTCTCTTAAGTGAAAGTCTGCAGTGTGCACTTTAATTGCGATGTCTGAATTGTTTGATTTGATATTTTAAACTGTGGAGCTGAGGGGGAAATCAAAGGAGAAATGTTGTCTCAAATATTAAGATGGGCACGTTTTTAAGCTCTTCCTCCGTGTATCATACTCTCCATTGTAAAGTGGCAGAGTGGGCAAGATTTTTTTATTTTAATTTATAGAAAGCGCTTACCTTTAGAATACAATTTTGTGTGGCAAATTTATATATACACCATGTTTGTGAAGAAGTAACTTTGATTTGAAAAATGCTGAGTATATCCTTTAAAATGTAACGGTCGTATGTCTACCTTTAAAACTTTTAAAACAGGAAAAAAAACAAACAAGTGACTCTACAGTAACAAATAAAATGTTAATTTTGGGGTCATTTCTTCTGTATTGACTTTGATGTTATTCTTGGGCAAGACCCAGAAATGGAGCCCAAACTCGCCTACCAAACCTCTACATTACTGAAACTCATCTAACCAAGTAGTCAATCTTCCAAAGTGACGTGACCAGTGTTCATTCTGCGTCTTGTTGAAGATAAACAGTTGTGGCTGCTCCGTCAGTTGTCTGCATGTATTCTTTTGTTTGAATAGTCCGTTTTAGTCATTGACTCCTTTGACCATGCAAACAAACAAGCAAACAGTCTTTATATAGGACCTCCGTACCGAGATAAATTGCTTTGGGATAGTTTTAAGTACAGAGTGTGAACTGCAGCTGAGTGCCCACAAGAAAGACCCAAAGAAGCCAAGTGTATAAAAATAAGGATTTTATTATAGGGAAGGCTAAACGAAACAGAACAAACACGAGGCACAACAATAGGATCAGAATGACAAACGGCCTAAAGCTCCACAGGGCCTACCTGGAGAATGAGCAGAACTTAACTAACATGTCACATGGCTGGTCCACTTACCACAGCACCGGCTCACGTTCCTTGAAATTAATGCGATTTCTCCCCACCCTGGACCTTGTTCTTCCGTCAAATAGATGCCTAATGGGAATCTTTTATAATGTCCCTCTTTTTAGTAAAAACACAAAATGAGTCTTTTCAGAGGAGGGAATGCAATAAATATTTTGCATCACCTTGTTATTCTAACCATTTCTTTGTAGACAGGAAGTTACAAATTGTCCCTGCCAGGTTACAAATGATCCCTATGAGTTTCAAATGGTCCCTAACATCTATCTATCTACAGTGGTGTGAAAAACTATTTGCCCCCTTCCTGATTTCTTATTCTTTTGCATGTTTGTCACACAAAATGTTTCTGATCATCAAACACATTTAACCATTAGTCAAATATAACACAAGTAAACACAAAATGCAGTTTGTAAATGGTGGTTTTTATTATTTAGGGAGAAAAAAAAATCCAAACCTGTGTGAAAAAGTAATTGCCCCCTGAACCTAATAACTGGTTGGGCCACCCTTAGCAGAAATAACTGCAATCAAGCGTTTGCGATAACTTGCAATGAGTCTTTTACAGCGCTCTGGAGGAATTTTGGCCCACTCATCTTTGCAAAATTGTTGTAATTCAGCTTTATTTGAGGGTTTTCTAGCATGAACCGCCTTTTTAAGGTCATGCCATAGCATCTCAATTGGATTCAGGTCAGGACTTTGACTAGGCCACTCCAAAGTCTTCATTTTGTTTTTCTTCAGCCATTCAGAGGTGGATTTGCTGGTGTGTTTTGGGTCATTGTCCTGTTGCAGCACCCAAGATCGCTTCAGCTTGAGTTGACGAACAGATGGCCGGACATTCTCCTTCAGGATTTTTTGGTAGACAGTAGAATTCATGGTTCCATCTATCACAGCAAGCCTTCCAGGTCCTGAAGCAGCAAAACAACCCCAGACCATCACACTACCACCACCATATTTTACTGTTGGTATGATGTTCTTTTTCTGAAATGCTGTGTTCCTTTTACGCCAGATGTAACGGGACATTTGCCTTCCAAAAAGTTAAACTTTTGACTCATCAGTCCACAAGGTATTTTCCCAAAAGTCTTGGCAATCATTGAGATGTTTCTTAGCAAAATTGAGACGAGCCCTAATGTTCTTTTTGCTTAACAGTGGTTTGCGTCTTGGAAATCTGCCATGCAGGCCGTTTTTGCCCAGTCTCTTTCTTATGGTGGAGTCGTGAACACTGACCTTAATTGAGGCAAATGAGGCCTGCAGTTCTTTAGATGTTGTCCTGGGGTCTTTTGTGACCTCTCGGATGAGTCGTCTCTGCGCTCTTGGGGTAATTTTGGTCGGCCGGCCACTCCTGCCAAGGTTCACCACTGTTCCATGTTTTTGCCATTTGTGGATAATGGCTCTCACTGTGGTTTGCTGGAGTCCCAAAGCTTTAGAAATGGCTTTATAACCTTTACCAGACTGATAGATCTCAATTACTTCTGTTCTCATTTGTTCCTGAATTTCTTTGGATCTTGGCATGATGTCTAGCTTTTGAGGTGCTTTTGGTCTACTTCTCTGTATCAGGCAGCTCCTATTTAAGTGATTTCTTGATTGAAACAGGTGTGGCAGTAATCAGGCATGGGGGTGGCTACGGAAATTGAACTCAGGTGTGATACACCACAGTTAGGTTATTTTTTAACAAGGGGGCAATTACTTTTTCACACAGGGCCATGTAGGTTTGGATTTTTTTTCTCCCTAAATAATAAACACCATCATTTAAAAACTGCATTTTGTGTTTACTTGTGTTATATTTGACTAATGGTTAAATGTGTTTGATGATCAGAAACATTTTGTGTGACAAACATGCAAAAGAATAAGAAATCAGGAAGGGGGCAAATAGTTTTTCACACCACTCTATCTATCTATCTATCTATCTATCTATCTATCTATCTATCTATCTATCTATCTATCTATATTTAATTCATGGACAGACTTTTGTATATGCAGAGTTGCAGCATGGCGCATTTGGTTGTGTGTGGTGTTGTGCCTCAATGCCTTATTTTTATGTGTGGTTTGGAAGATCAGATTACAAGCCAAAGTGTGAAGTCAATGTCACAGTCCCTTCAATCAGCAGAAACAATGCAATGACTGCAGAGCAGTTTAATAAGGAACAAGTGATCATATAAGAGGCAGGTGTAACTCACAAGCTCCCAAAGGAGGAAGTGTGCAGGGGAAAAAGTCTTGAGGAAAAGTTTAGCTGGAAGCCGAGTAAAACCGGTCAACTCACATTCTCAGAATGCTAGTGAATTAGATTGACAAAGAAGACTCGTTGGCCTGTTGTGTGAGCTGAAGCAGGATTGCCTTTAATAACAAAGTGAATTGGTCAGAAAGGAGAATGGAGGAAAGATAGTCATGGCTCTTTTTATTTTGTATTTATTAGATTGTGAAACTAATTGTGTTTGTTTTTTTCCCATTGTAAATCTTTTATTCAGAGCAATTTCCATATTGTAAGTGCATGACATAATGCTTTCTATATTTTACAGTTTAGGTAACTTGTGTACAACGCCCTGAGGTAATAGTGGCTATTGAACATTTACAGTAATTGATTCACTCATATTATCAAACCTGTTTAATCCAGTTCAGGGTTGTCAGTATCAGCTGTGTGTCATTACATCACAGGATACACACACACACACCCTTACTTACTCGCATGGGGACAATTTCCAGTCCTCAATTAGAACAGCAGACAATTTTGGGGTGGGGAAATATAAATAAATAATTAATAATCATTAATTACATCTGTGAAGCAGTTTTCTTACTACTCAAAGCACTTTACACAGACAGAGGGGAGCCACTTCAGCCACCACCCATGCGTAGCACCCACCTGGAGGAGGCGACAGCAGCCATTACTGCACCATATGTTAGCTGCTAGGGTATGAAGGGGTGTGAGAGTTAACCAGTTAGGGTCAAGGGATGATTAGGGGGCCAGAATGGCGAGACCATAGTGGGCAATTTAGCCTGGACATCGGGATACACCCTGCTCTTTACGAAGGATGCCCAGGGGTCTTTAATGACCAGGGAGAGTCAGGACCTCAATTTTGCGTCTTATCCGAAGGACGGCACCATTTTTACAGGGCAGTGTCCCCCCACCATCACTGCACTGTGACATTGGGATCCACACTCAGAGCAATGGGTAAGCGCCCCCTGCTGGCCTCACCAACACCTCTCACGTGCAATGGAAAAACCTTGTAACTACCTTTTTTTTTTTTTCAAATTTTAGTTTTTTTGGTTTTTGGAGTTACTTGGTCTTTCCTGATTTTATACGGTCTTTGGCCGGATTAAGGTGGGTGCTATTGATGCTGCAGCATTAGGCCCATTCCTGAAATAGGCCCAGATGAAAACAGACGAGAATTTTCCGGAAGCTGAACAGTTTTCCTTTGCTATATTAACCTCAAAATAATTCTTAGAATGAAATTTGGAGTCCGACTTTCGAACGCCTAGACACAGCGTTACTTATTATACAGTTACTATTGTTCTTTGCGCAGTGACATAACTATAACGTCGTTGTGTTTATTGTTAACCGAAAATTTCAAGTTAATGCTATGTTTATGTTAAACAGTTTGCTTAGTAATTTAGCTGTGTTTTTTGCAATATCTTGGGGATTCTTGCCACTTTATTATTGTTCAGTAAGTGCCACGTAGTAAATTTTTCACCTTGAAAGTTAGTTGTACAGTAAAAATCGATGGCTAATTAAATGGTTATCTGTAAAGGTAAAATTAAAAGCCGGCCCACGGGCCCGGAGTGGATGTTTAGAATTTTTAAAATCCTCGACAGGATTCTGGTCTATTATGAAAATTAAATCGTGAACAAATTTTTACCCTCAAGAGCCTGAACTGAGTCACTTTGTCCCAATGTCTCTGCAAATTCATTTTTTCTTACTCTGTTTTATAAGAGAATTGCGAAATTTTGTGTATTTCATTGTTAGGTTTTCTGCATTAAGTGCACTTTTCAGACAAGTGCTATTGAATGTTGATGTTACATACTGTAGTTTGATGTTAATCTCGAGTTGTTACGATACTACGTTGTCATTATTATTCATGTTCAATAAAGGCTGGCTGGTTGCGTCACAAGCAATTAAGGCTCCTTGGTCCGTTTGAGTGCGCATGTACGGTGAGTGTCGAATGCACCAATGCCGAGAAAAAATAGGCCTTTTTTGCACTGCAGCATCAGGCCCAATTTCGTCTTAGTCCGGCCCTGTATACGGTAGTGATATGTCTTCATTCCAGTCATAGCACGATGGAAGAACCTCGTAAGTCCACAGTATTTTACATACTGCAAGACAAAAACCTAGCAACTCCACTGACCAATGAGGAAAGACTGCCTACCAAAGAAAACTTCGGATTACGATCATGTGATTTCAGTGCTGCGACTGCGTTCTTTAAATTGTAGTTGTTGTTGATTCGTGAAAGAAGACAATATTGTGTACGTGAGGGGCTCAGAGTAGAGCAGCTGCTCCTCCACATCGAGAGGAGTCAGATGAGGTGGCTCGGGCATCTGATCAGGAGGAGGCCCCGGGGAAGACCCAGGACACGCTGGAGGGACTATGTCTCCCGGCTGGCCTGGGAGCGCCTCAGGATACTCCTGGAAGAGCTAGAAGAAATGGCCGGGGAGAGGAAAGTCTGGGCATCTCTGCTCAAGCTGCTGCCCCCGCGACCCGTCCTCGGATAAGCGGAAGAGGATGGATGGATGGAAGTTCAGGAAAAATGAAATCTTCAGATCGTTAATTATAGGGGCGATATTACTTTCTCAGTTTGCCAAAAACTTGAAAGATGTGACATACCGGGCTTTTCCATAGTTGGTGAGACCTCTTCCAGCAGCAACTCGAGCTCTTCCTGGCCGGGTCTGAATGTGTTTAGCTGCAGATGGGTGACCTCTTCTGAAGTGCAGGTGGTACGGCTGCTGCTCCTGTGCTGCTGAAAGAAAACTGAAGCACCTGAGAAAGTAAAATCCACACAGAGTAGCAGTGTCCAGTTTGGCGTATGAGCCACGGCCTTGGGAGCTCTAAAAAAAAAAGTAAAATACTGTGCCACCATGTCATCCATAATTTCTGTAAATTATGGATTTACCATCTTGAGGTTCTTCACAGATAGAAGAAACAAGTTTTTCTGTGTCTGTAAACTGGCTGTTTAAGTGACTCTGTTAGGATCGCACAGAACTCAGAAGTGGGATTAAAGGTGAAAACTACAAATTGACCCTCATAACCAATGACTCTGTTTAGGGTACATCTCCTCAGTTAGGGTTTCTTAACCTCTTTTTTGTCACAACCCAATCTTGCCCTTTTATCTTTTCTTTTCCTCTTGTAGAAATGCCCACACAATTGTGCAACCCCCAAAAACATCACACACACCCCCCTGGAGAATTGTCACCTACTGTCACAGCGCAACCCCCTTGGAGAATCATGAACGATCATCAGTTCCTCTTGGGTGACTGTGGACAGTCATCCTGCAGTCCTCCTTGGAGAATCGTCAACAATCGTCGGGGCACATCCTCCATCAGGGTAGGGTGAGGTGGGGTGAGGGGGTCCCACTTGAAGAGCTGTCACCTTTTCACCAGAGCACTTCCCCCTTGGAGAATAATGGACGATTATCTGATTTATCGAGGGCCATCATCATGGAGTAGTGTCAATCGCTTAATCATCCCGCGGTAAACAACTTCACAAACAACCCATGACTCGTTTACATTAAACATAACAGTGACTTGTGCCCGAACAGCAGTGACCCATAGTTTTAGAAACCCTCTTTTGGAGTATTAATTTATTATCAGCTAGTTCTTCTTACTTTTGGATTTTAGATTATCAACTTAGTGTTAGCACTTTTTTGGGAAAAGGGAAGATGTAAAGTGTTATGAGGTGCTGGCAGTTTCAAGAAGAAGGCCTCCTTCTTCTTTTTGCTTTTGGCTACTCCCGTTAGGGGTCACCACAGTGTATCATATTTTTCCATATCTTGCTGTGCTTGTCATCTGGCTCTGTCACACCCATCACCTGCATGTCCTCTCTCACCATATCCATAAACCTTCTCTTACGCCTTCCTCTTCTCCTCTTCCCTGGCAGCTCTATCCTTAGCATCCTTCTCCCAATATACTCAGCATCTCTCCTCTGCACATGTCCAAACCAACGCAATCCTGGCCTCTCTGACTTTGTCTCCAAACCGTCCCACCTGAGCTGACCCTCTAATGTCCTCATTTCTAATCCTGTCCATCCTCATCACACCCAATGTGAATCTTCACATCTTTAACTCTGCCACCTCCAGCTCTGTCTCCTGCTTTCTGGTCAGGGCCACCGTCTCCAACCCATATAACATAGCTGGTCTCACTACCGTCCTGTAGATCTTCCCTTTCACTCTTGCTGATATCCGTCTGTCACAAATCACTCCTGACACTCTTCTCCATCCATTCCACCCTGCCTGCACTCTCTTTTTCACTTGTCTTCCACAATCCCCATTACTCTGTACTGTTGATCCCAAGTATTTAAACTCATCCACCTTCGCCAACTCTACTCCCCTCCTCCTCACCATTCCACTGACCTCCCTCTCATTCACACACATGTATTCTGTCTCAGTGGTCCTACTGACCTTCACTCCTCTCCTCTCTAGAGCATATCTCCACCTCTCCAGGGTCTCCTCAACCTGCTCCCTACTATCGCTACAGATCGCAATGTCATCAGCAAACATCATAGTCCATGGGGACTCCTGTCTAATCTCGTCTGTCAACCTGTCCATCACCAAGATGGAAGGACTCCTTAAAGAGCCAATTCTTTCCTCTGCTGCAGTAAATTCCTGCATGGTATTCTCAAAGTCTGCGGTGGGCTGGAGCCCTGCCCGTGGTTTGTTTCCTGCCTTGCACCCTGTGTTGGTTGGGATTAGCTCCAGCAGACCCCCGTGACCCTGTAGTTAGGATATAGCGGGTTGGATTATGGATGGATGGATATTCTCGAAGTGGGCGACATGGTGGCAGAGTGGTAGCTCTGTTGCCTCACAGTAAGGAGACCAGGGTTTACGTTGTGGTCCTCCCTGCATGAAGTTTGCATGTTCTCCCCATGTTTGCATGGATTTCGTCTCAATGGTCTGCTTTCCTCCCACAGTCCAAAGACATGCAGGTTAGGTGGATTGGTGATCCTAAATTGGCCCTGGTGTGCCTTTGGGGTGTGTGTGTGTGCGTGTGTGTGTGTGTGTGTGCTCGTCCTGCAATGGACTGGTGCCCTGTCCAGGGTTTGATCCTGCCCTGTGCTAGCTGGGATAGGCTACAGCATCCCCAGTGTAACCCTGGTCTGGATTAATATCACTGGACAGGGCGCCCATCCATCTTAGTGCCCACACAGATATTTACCCACACACAACCCACCGTTACACAGAGCTAATTTAGAATCACCAAATTACCTAAACTGATTTTTTTTTCAACTTACCAGTTGCATACTAACCATTTACCATGACATACAGACGTGGGCAATTGTGTTGGTAGCCCTCCACGAAAAAGAAGAACCCACAATTGTCTCTGAAATAACCTGAAAGTGGCAAAAATAATCGGCGCCCATCATTCGTTTACGCCATATTTAACCAAAATCAGACTTTAGAGTTTGGATTCTACAGAATATTTCAAATAATCACACAAATGAAAATGGCAAGGATAAAAACTGATGGGACCCTTCATCTCATATTTGGTTGCACCACCTTTAGAGTTTGCAGTCACTGCACACAAGCGATTCCTGGAATTCTCCATTTAGATGTCTGCTCCTATCCACAGTTTCGTTTGGCCCACTCGTCCTGAGTGAACTGCTCCAGCTGGTTCAGGTGTGAAAGGTGGTCTTCTTCAGACTGTATCTCTCAGGTCTTTCCATAGGTGTTCAATGGGTTTCAAATCAGGGCTCATAGGAGGCCACGTCACAGTAGTCCAGTGTTGTGTTCTTCATTTTCGCTGTGTGTTTTGGCTTCTTATCCCATTAGAGGGTCCCTGACCTGTGACTAAGATAGAGATTTCTGACACTGGGCAGTGCATTTCACCCCAGAATGTCTTGACAATCCTAAGATTTCATTGTTCTCCACACAGACTCAAGGCACATCAAAGCAACCACAAACATCACCGAGCCTCCTCCATGTTTCACAGTAGGGCTGGAGTTCTTCTCTTGGAAAGCTTCATTTTGTCACCTGTGGACACAGAGCTGACGTGACCTGCCAAATAGCTCCAGTTGTGTCTCATCTCTCCATAGGACGTTCTCCTGGAAGCATTGTGGCTTGTCAAGATGCATTTTAGCAAATTCCAGCCTTGCTTTTTTATGCTTTTCTTCAACAGCGGAGTCCTCCTGGGTCTTCTTCCATTGAGCCCAGTGTCACTCAAAAAGCGTTGGATGGTGCGGTCAGACACTGATGGACCTCAACCTTGGAGTTCAGTCAGCTTGTAACTCTTTAGAAGTTGTCTGAAGCTTTTTGTCTGCCATTCTGTACTTCTGCCCATTCTGGGGTTTGCTTTCCTGTTGCAGCCGTGTCCCCATGGACCTTAAACATCTTAATAGTGTTTGACACTGTTGTCACAGGGATATCAAGCTGCTTGCAGATGACGGTCTTCTAGCCGTTGCCTTTCACATGCTTGTCATTCTGCCCTCCTCAGACGACTCTCTCCTTTGATTTCTGTGGCCTGTGTTCAGTGTGCGACACACAAGATGACACCAAAACAGCAGAGTGACAACTTGTCTCCATTTAAATCGGCTGAGTGACCGATTGCACAATTGTGATACGAATTCAAGAAAATGGCGGGTTTGACAGATCCTTCAAATCCAATTTCTTGTGATCTTTTTTAGGGGTCCCACCAAATGTGTGCAGGCCATTTCAGCAGATCTTTGTGGATGAAGCAGCACTTGATCTCTTGTCACACTTGCTTTGCTTTACTCGATGACATCTCAAGGGGCGTGCAGGTACACACTGGGGGATAACTGCTTTTCATTTTGTCACTTTCTCAGGAGGCACGCAGGACTCTTTCAATGAGCTGTTTGTGCACCTCTGTAGCTGCCCACCGGTGCCCGAGGGGCTTGCCCCTACCGTATACCTGGCGTCTGCTCCTATCCCGGGTATTCTCTGCATTCAAGGCCGTCTGAACCAGAAACACGTAACTGTAGTTTGACCAACGAGTTGTCATTCGGACAGATCTCTCCCACCCTGTCCTTCAGTTGAAGGTAGAGGATGGCTAGAGGCCTCTCCACTGAGATCCATAATCCCACATATTTGTCGAGAGGTCATCTGCACATCCTGCTGGTCCTCGACTAACACGTACGTTTCACGACTCTAATCCTTTAACTGCCTGTTTGAGATCCAAACATCGTCTGTTGCCTTGTTAACACCACGGCGGCACTTGGCTGCATTTCTTTTGTTTCACCAAATGCTAAGGAATAATGCGTGTTTTATTTATTTTTTTTCTTTCTTTTTAAAAGAAATCAAAACACGCAAAGCTCAGAATGCTTTGCTGTTTGTGTTTTTTTTTTCTCTTTTCTCAATCCTGGCATCAGAGGATTTTAAAAGTGATGAAAATAAGCTTGCAGTCTGAGCGTGCCAAATGTTCCCGGCATGACGTTATCCCAGAGCATTCCTCCGGCCCTCTCAGGAGTAGTGCTGACTGTTCTATAACCTCTGCCGTCTTAAAGGAGTCACGCTGCAAGTGACTCCTGTCGAAAGAGAAAAAAAAAAGAAAACGCAGCAGGGGCAGCTGACATTCTTATCAAACCTACCAATTTTTTCAAATATGGCCGTTGTATTTTTATGCAAAAAATTAGAGGGCAAGCAGGGGAGTGTGCAGCTTGTGTTGTGGAGGAAAGAGGGGGGGAATTAAATGGGACGGTAGGTAACGAAAACCAAGCATCGGACTTGAAACGGGGGAATAAAAGACAAGAAAGGGGTGGGTGTGCCTGCCATCTATGGTGGGTATAGAAAGGAATCACCCGCCCCCCACACTTTGAAAAGATTCACATATTTGTTGCCTAAAATGAAAAGGCACACAAATATATTTTAAGTTTTCAGCTGTGTTTTCTCGATGCAACCAATAACATCCAAGTCAAAGATACGTGTAATAGCAACAGTTTGGAAAAATAATAATAAATAAAAAAACTAATAAGGTTTGCATTGATAAAGGATCTCCCCCCGTGTGGCAGTACTTTGTGGCACTTGATGCCACCTGCCAAGTTGTTTTGTTTTGCCTGCCAAAGGTAAAGTCATCCCTGATAGAGGATCGTAGGAATTGTCGGGTAGAGGGGTCCTTTCATCAGATTGGCTGGCCCAGCGCTGTCTCAGCTGTAGAATGGCCTATAGGGGGAGGCAGCTGGATGGCTGAGGTCTCGAGGACTCTAAACAAATCCAAATCATATTATGGGATATCATCTACTGTTAAATTCTGCTCCGTACTTGTATTTTTTTTTATTTTACTATTATATTCTATTGAGGATCACTTCTGTGTATTGTGTTATATAAGGCAGAGTGGTGGCTCTGAGGCTAGGGATCTGCACTGGCAATCGGAAGATGCCAAAAGGGACTCTGCTCTGTTGGGCCCTTGAGTAAGGCCCTTAACCTGCAATTGCTGAGCGCTTTGAGTAGTGAGAAAAGCACAAAATAAATGCAAAGAATTAATTTTTTTTATTGACCCCCCTTCTTTTTGACACCCACTGCACGCCCAACCTACCTGAAAAGGGGTCTCTCTTTGAACTGCCTTTCCTGAGGTTTCTTCCATTTTTTCCCTACAAGGGTTTTTTTTGGGAGTTTTTCCTTCTCTTCTTAGAGAGTCAAGGCTGGGGGGCTGGCAAAAGGCAGGGGCCTGTTAAAGTCCATTGCGGCACTTGTTGTGTGATTTTGGGCTATACAAAAATAAATTGTATTGTATTGTACTTTGTGGAAGCCCTCTTTTTCTGTGATTCCAGCTGTCAATCTGTTGGGTCTCGACTGTGTAATATTCGCCCCACGCTCGTCTTGACCGAACTGTTCAAGCTCAGTCTGACTGGACGGTGGGTGCTGGTGGACGGCAAACTTGAGGTCACTCCACAGTGAATGTGAATTTCCCCTTGAGGATTAATAAAGTATCTATCTGTCTATCATATAGGACCTTTCATATCTATCTATCTATCTATCTATCTATCTATCTATCTATCTATCTATCTATCTATCTATCTATCTATCTATCTATCTATCTATCTATCATATAGCACCTTTCATATCTATCTATCTATCTATCTATCTATCTATCTATCTATCTATCTATCTATCTATCTATCTATCTATCTATCTATCTATCTATCTATCATATAGCGCCTTTCATATCTATCTATCTATCTATCTATCTATCTATCTATCTATCTATCTATCTATCTATCTATCTATCTATTATCATATAGAGCCTTTCATATCTATCTGTCTATCTATCTATCTATCTATCTATCTATCTATCTATCTATCTATCTATCTATCTATCTATCTATTGTCATATAGAGCCTTTCATATCTATCTATCTATCTATCTATCTATCTATCTATCTATCTATCTATCTATCTATCTATCTATCTATCTATCTATCTATCAGTCTGACGAGGCCACCACGTGAGGATATTCACTTTTTCCTCCTTGAGCCACGGTGTGGTCAGTTTTGCTGTGTGCCTCGGGTCATTGTCATGTTGGAAGGTGAACCTTCTGCCCATTAACAACTTTCTGGCAAAGGGTAGCAGGTTATCTTCTAGAATATGACAGTACTTTGCCCCCCTCCCCATTTTTTGTTCTCTCTTGTCAAGTGAACCCCCAATTTTCCCAACAAGAGGGTACTACCACCTCCATGCTTTACTGATGGGATGGGCTGGTGTTCTTTGGATGATGAGCTGTGTTGGCTTCCCACCAGATACACCGTTGGCGCTGAGGTCGATTAGTTCGATTTTGGTCTCATCTGACCATAACACCATGTTTTCCATTTGGCCTCAGAATCTTCAAGGTGTGTTTTGGTAAAACTTAATTCGAGACTTGATTTGGTCTTTCTTGACGAGTGGCTTTTTATTGCAATCCCCCCATACAGGCCACATTTGTCACATACCCATAATGACCACTCTTTGTGGTCTGTAACTGCCTCAAAGTTGCCATTGGCCTCTCAGTAGCCTCTCTAACCAGTTTCCTCCTCGCTCTTCCATGCAGTCTTGGAGGGACGGCCTGATCCGGAAAGGGTCCTAGTAGTACCAAACACTGTCCACTCTTTGATTATGGACTTTATTATGGGCTCCTACAGACTGATAAAGCACTTTGAGATGTTTTTATATTCATCTCCTGACTTGTGCCTGTCCACAACTTTATCCCTGAGATCTTTTGCCAGTGCCTTGTTACCCATAGCTCATTGTTTGCTTTCAGTTGCACTTCCAAGCACTGGAATGCTCCGAAGATGGCTGAGCGAATCCGAATGATTAGGACTGATCATCCAATTGGCGTGGAGTGCAATGGAGAAGCTGATCACTTACTGTACACCTGATTGAGTTTACAAGGATAGTTTAGGTGATCCTTTAGCCACTTCACTGATTCTGGTCTTACAATTCCAATTGGAAGGAGTTTGGACAGTCCTGTAAAGACGAGAGGCAAATATTACACAGTCTACATGGCAAACTTGAGGATTGGTGGCAGGATTGGCACTCCAGCCACCATAGAAAAAAAAACCTTACACTGTTCTAGTATGTTGCTAAGGTGTCACCCGCTGCACTCAGGTCCCAACCCAGGTGGTTTGTCATGGGTGGGTGGGTGCGACGCGTGCAAAGCTGGTACAAAAGAACCCCAACAGACTCGATTCTGTAATTAAAGCAGAAGGAGGTTTCATAAATTACTGACCTGGATGGTGGGTGCAGTGGTTGGGGGGAGGCGGGGGAGGGGACGATCCCGTAGCAATTCAAACTGTTATCGTTTTTTTATTTATTATTATTTTTCCAAACTGTTGCTATTACACATATCTTTGACTTGGATGTTATAGGTTGCATCGAGTAAATAAAGTGAAAAAACATGTTTGTGTGTGTTTTCATTTTAGACTGTGAATATTTTTAAAGGGGGGGGGGGTTCTTTTCTATACCCCAAGTTATGCATTCTTTCAACCTGCTTGCAGGAGAGGAGGTTTGGTTGCAGCAGGCATTTGTATGGAGTGACAGGACACACACACACACACCAGCCCTATAAATGAACTCTCGTGTCTTCGGGGTGGAGGAGGACCCTCCAATGGAGTGCTGGGAGGAAAAACCTTCACAAAGACCACAAGAAATGGCAAACCCCACCTGAACGGCGGCCAAGCCGGGAATTGAACCGAGTCCCAGGAGTTGGCTGGCAGCACTAACCAACCACTCGGCTTCTGGTTTTTTTTTTTTTTCTGATATTTTAACCTCTAGCAAAATGAATTTGTTTTAAACGTATTAGCTCATCAGAACAGCTGTCCTACTCTTCATCATACTGTGACAGGCTACACACCTACATGCGAAATGACATAATGCGAGGAACATGTGTCAGCAGGGGCGCATATGGAGGTCCGATTTCTGTTAACAGCAACAACAACAACAAAAAAAAAAAATCAATGTGTGCGCCGTGTGTGTGAACAGAGAAGACTCCACACGAACTGCAGCTCCAGCGACACAACGCCGAATGATGAGCGTCTCTCTTGAAATCAAACAGATTTATGCCATGAAATGAGCCGATGGCGTAGGAAGACATGCATGAATTAAACCTGCCAAACAGAGCTAAAAATGGCCATTGTGGTGTTTTTGTCACACAAAATTGAGAATTGTGTTTGGCTTGTCCGGGGGGGAGTAGCATCAAGTACTAAACAACTACCTTACGGACATACTGTGACTCTTTATTTTCAGTATATTTTAATTTATTTGTTTAAGCTGGTAGGCAGTGGGGTGTAGTGTTTACGGCTTTGGACTTGAAATCCTCAGGTTGTGGGTTCAGATTCCACTACTGACACCACTGTGTGACCCTGAGCAAGTCACTTTTGATCTACCTGGGCTCCAGTTGCCAAAAACAAAAAGAAATTTAACCGATTGTATCTCAGATGTTGTAAGTCGCCTTGGGTAAAGTCTACAGTCAAATAATAATTTGTGCCCATCAGGTCAGAGTTAACCTGGCAGATGCATTGACGTCTGATACCTGCTGAGCCATCGCCATTACTTCCTGTTTGTTTCCTTCCCACATTTTGTGCTGGCAGTGGTTAAGGCTTTGGACTTAAAACCCTGAGGTTGTCCCACTGATGACATCATGGTGTGACTCTGTTCAAGTCAGTTCACCTGCCTGTGCTGCAATTGGAAAGTCGCAGTTGGTTTTATTTTCTGTTATTTCAAATGTCGTAAGTCATCTTGGATGAAGATGTCAGCCAAATAATAATAATAATAATAATAGTGATAGTTTAGCTGGCATTCAGCTACAGCCCATGAGAAGCACATCATGTTATAACCAGCTATTGAAATAAAGTCGGGGGATAACTATTACACAAACTATTTTACATTTCCAGAACGGTACATCTTAAATCTGAGTCATATAGTGGTGCAGCATCGTGTCGTCAAATCCCACACCAGGTCATTGTGATCCTCATGGGCCTTGAGGGCTTTCTCCCAGATCTCCAGTTGTCACTCGCACATCACCCAAAACATGTCTGGGAGGGTGACGGGTGACGTCATTTTGTATGAGTGTGGGAGCAAATGTGTGTGGGACCCTGCAATGAGCTGCTGTGATCCAGGATATGCAGGAGCCCCTCCGTTACTATGAATTGGATTAGGTGGGCATGAGAATATTAAGTAATGTTATGTTTCAATTCTCCTATGCCCTTTCTTGTTTTCTTATTATGATGTCATTTATTTTGCATCTAATAAAATATGCAGCAGGAATGAACCTGTGGTCTGACTGGAGAGTCCCTGATGAAAATACTCTGCCGTCGCCACTCTAGCCCATATGTTGTGTAGTGGTCACTCCCTTATGAATATTTTACCTCTTGCATTTTATTTTAATGACTAGAGGGGGATATGTGATGATAGCGTGGGGCCTTGATCTTCCACAGCACATGTTGCAAGGTGATGATGGCCCTGATGTGTCACACTCATTTAGAAACATGTGCTATTTCATTAGGGAAACTCCATTATTGTAGTCCATCTGTCTGTCCATTGGAGGGCTGGCTTGAGGAGTCCAAATCTGTCTGTCCGTCTATGCTGTATGTTGTTACATTATGTACTGCCAATGCTCTGTCCACCTGTCATTCTGTCCTGATGTTTTGTTGTGTCTTTGATTAGTTATCTATCTATCTATCTATCTATCTATTATATAGTGCCTTTCCTATCTATCTATCTATCTATCTATCTATCTATCTATCTATCTATCTATCTATCTATTATATAGTGCCTTTCATATCTATATATCTATGTATTATATAGTGACTTTCATATCTATCTATCTATCTATCTATCTATCTATCTATCTATCTATCTATCTATCTATCTATTATATAGTGCCTTTCATATCTATATATCTATGTATTATATAGTGACTTTCATATCTATCTATCTATCTATCTATCTATCTATCTATCTATCTATTATATAGTGCCTTTCATATCTATCTATCTATCTATCTATCTATCTATCTATTATATAGTGCCTTTCATATCTATCTATCTATCTATCTATCTATTATATAGTGCCTTTCATATCTATCTATCTATCTATCTATCTATCTATCTATCTATCTATCTATTATATAGTGCCTTTCCTGTCTATCTGTTTATTATATAGTGCCTTTCATATTTGTCTATTTTCTATCTATCTATTAAATAGTGCCTTTCATATCTGTCTATTTTCTATCTATCTATTATATAGTGCCTTTCATATCTATATATCTATGTATTATATAGTGACTTTCATATCTATCTATCTATCTATCTATCTATCTATCTATTATATAGTGCCTTTCCTATCTATCTATCTATCTATTATATAGTGCCTTTCCTATCTATCTATCTATCTATCTATCTATTATATAGTGCCTTTCATATCTATATATCTATGTATTATATAGTGACTTTCATATCTATCTATCTATCTATCTATCTATCTATTATATAGTGCCTTTCATATCTATCTATCTATCTATCTATTATATAGTGCCTTTCATATCTATCTATCTATCTATCTATCTATCTATCTATCTATCTATCTATCTATTATATAGTGCCTTTCATATCTATCTATCTATCTATCTATCTATCTATCTATCTATCTATTATATAGTGCCTTTCCTGTCTATCTGTTTATTATATAGTGCCTTTCATATTTGTCTATTTTCTATCTATCTATTATATAGTGCCTTTCATATCTGTCTATTTTCTATCTATCTATTATATAGTGCCTTTCATATCTGTCTATTTTCTATCTATCTATTATATAGTGCCTTTCATATCTATATATCTATGTATTATATAGTGACTTTCATATCTATCTATCTATCTATCTATCTATCTATCTATCTATCTATCTATCTATCTATCTATCTATCTATCTATCTATCTATCTATTATATAATGCCTTTCCTATCTATCTATCTATCTATCTATCTATCTATCTATCTATCTATCTATCTATCTATCTATTATATAGTGCCTTTCCTATCTATCTATCTATCTATCTATCTATCTATCTATCTATCTATCTATCTATCTATCTATTATATAGTGCCTTTCCTATCTATCTATCTATCTATCTATCTATCTATCTATCTATCTATCTATCTATCTATCTATCTATCTATCTATCTATTGTCACCTTCAGTGTTATTTTATTTGTTCTCAGTTTTGGCAGCATGGTGACCAGGGTGTTCTTTCTGAGATGTTTGCTGGTGCTCCTTTGTTGCCGCTGTAGATGTGCTTGTCTGTCCTTCAGCAAGTGTGGTCGCCCGTTTGAGAGCCGCTCATAAGAGTACCAGTGGAGTATTTATGACAGCTGAGGTGCTTCCTGTGTGTATTTGTCAGTTTGTTGTTTTTTTGTTCCTTTACCGAGTGATGACCGGGCACATCGAGAGTTCAGATAATGGGCTCCAGTGAATTCTGTTTGTCTGTTCAGCTCACTGCTGTGACATTCAGCAGGTTTATTATTTATTTTCTTTGCTTACACATAACTCTTTGGAAACGGAGTCTGGGTGCAGTCATTTTCGTTTAGCCTCATTGCATCAGTCGGCTGTAATGTTTAATGCAGTTCATGTTCATATTTGCAAAAGTGTATTTTTGTAGACATAAATGTTACGTTTGGGAAATCAGGACGTGATGCCCTTTAATCTCCCAACTCACATTCAGGAGAAACTCGCTTTGATTCCCATGTAGAATACTGAATGCGCTGCCTGCAATATAGCAGTGAATATAATGTAATAATGACAATACCAGCTCTGATGGAAGAGGGGAGTCCAAATGGTAAATGTTATAATTAAGCCGTGGATTGGTTCCAGCCCCCTGCGGCCTTTAATGGAACAAGCGGGTTCAGAAAATGAATGAGTTATTCAGCTGCAGGCCTTTCAGTCAGCACAGCATAAAGGATGGCAGTGAACACAAGCAGATGCTCTCTCTGCTTAGGGACGCTCGCCAGAGAAGTCATCAGTCCTCATAAGGACACAACCCCTGAATAGGCCTCCACCTGCAAGGGTCCAGCTCACTCACCTCAGGGCTCTACTGCCTTCTCAAGAATAAAAAGGAACATCCCAACTGGTCCCACTTTGGCCATTTTGGACCCAGTGAATGATTATTGTAGCCCTGCACCATTGTGCTTAAACTACAGCGACTTCCGTAATGTTTGGGACAAAGACACATTTCTCTTTGATTTACTGCTCCACAGTTTAAAATTACAACTCGTACCGTTCAGACATTGCAATTGAAGTGCACACTGCAGACTTTTATTTGCAAGGACTTGCATTTGTTTTGTTTGTTTCTTGCATGTAGAAATGACAACACTTTGTCTACACGGTCCCCCCATTTCAAAGTCAAAGTCAAGTCAAAGCGAACTTTATTGTTATCTCAGCCATATACAAGTATACAGATAGACAAAATTGCGAAGCTCAGGGTCCACAGTGTAACAACATGAAGTACAAATAAAAAAATTAAATTAAATTAAAAGTAGAATTAAAATTTTAATTTAAAATTAAAACAAAAACAAGTCAAGACATTCTGCAAAGACAAGACAAAGAAGTAGCAGCAATATGGACGTGTAGTAAGCAATATGAACATTGATGCAATGTATGGTATTATGCAATCTAGATACATAAATATAGTCAATAAATATCCATCCATCCATTTTCCAACCCGCTGAATCCGAACACAGGGCCACGGGGGTCTGCTGGAGCCAATCCCAGCCAACACAGGGCACAAGGCAGGGAACCAATCCCAGGCAGGGTGCCAACCCACCGCAGGACACACACAAACACACCCACACACCAAGCACACACTAGGGCCAATTTAGAATCTCCAATGCACCTAACCTGCATGTCTTTGGACTGTGGGAGGAAACCGGAGTACCCGGAGGAAACCCACGCAGACACAGGGAGAACATGCAAACTCCACGCAGGGTGGACCCGGGAAGTGAACCCAGGTCCCCAGGTCTCCCAACTGCGAGGCAGCAGCGCTACCCACTGCGCCACCGTGCCGCCCGTCAATAAATATGTAATATAATAAATAAATAATATGGACATGATCAGTGTATGATGATAATTGTTTAAAACATGTGTAAACAATGACAGGTCAGAATGTTTCACAGCAGAAGGCTATCAAGAACGTCAAAATCCTTAAAGGTCAGTAGGAGATTTTCAGTTCTTTTCTACCCGCACACTCATCTTTGCAGGACACTGGCTGGCATGTATAAAAGTTCTGTTTTTAGAGGTGGTTAAGGACGTGTGGAAGATCCCAGGGGGCAGCCAAGTCTAACAGCTTGGGGGTAAAAACTCTCCTGCAGCCTGGCACCATAATGTCTGGTATCACAGGTGTACTTAAAACTATCCTAAAGCAATTTATCTCAATACGGAGGTCCTATGTAAAGACTGTTTGCTTGTTTGTTTGCATGGTCAAAGGAGTCAATGACTAAAATGGACTATTCAAACAAAAGAATATGTGCAGACTATGGACAAAGCAGCCACAATTGTTCATTTTCAACAAGATGCAGAATGAACACTGGTCACGTCACTTTGGAAGATGGAGTTAAAAAGCTGGCGTCACTTGTCGTGGGTCATCGTGCCGACGTTGAACAGCTGCTTTGGACTACTTGGTTAGATGAGCTTCGTTAATGTAGAGGTTTGGTAGGCGAGTTTGGGCTCCCTTTCTGGGCCTTACCAAACAGTAACATCAAAGTCAATACTGAAGAAACGACCCCAAAATGAACGTTGTATTTATTACTGTAGAGTCACTTGTTTGTTTTTTTTCCCTGTTTTATAAGTTTTAATGGTAGAAACACGACTGTTACATTTTAAAGGATATGCTCAGCATTTTTCAAATCAAAGTTACTTCTTCACAGACATGCTGTATATATAAATTTGCCATACAAAATTGTGTTCTAAAGGTAAGTGTTTTCTATAAATTAAAAAATATATATATCTTACCCACTCTGCCACTTCACAATGGAGAGTATTCTGCGAAGCTCAGGGTCCACAGTGTAACAACATGAAGTGCAAATAAAAAATTTAAAGCACAGAGGAAGAGCTTAAAAACGTACCAAATACAGCACCCACCTTAATGTTTGGGACAACATTTCTCCTTTGATTTCTCCCTCAGCTCCACAGTTTAAAATATCAAACAATTCAGACATCACGATTGCAGACTTTCATTTAAGGGGATTTGCAGACATTTTGGTCCCACCGTGTAAAATGACAACACTTTTTCTACATGGGCCCCCGTGTCAGGGCACCATAATGTTTTGTGTCACAGGTGTTTGCAATTCCTCAGGTGGGTTTCATGGCTTCATAAGATACCTCGGCCTGCTTCTACCCTTCCTGTAGCTGCCATTGTTCAACATGAGGACATTGAAAGTCAATGAAGCCATTATGAGGCTGGAAGACAAGAATCAAACCACTAGAGACATCAGTAAGACCTTAGGATGACTGAAATCAACTGTCTAGGATATCACGAAGAAGAAAGAACACACTGGTGAGCTCAGGAATCACAAATGGACTGCTAGGCCAAGGAAGACCTCAACTGCTGAGGACAGAAGAATCCTCACTCTGGTACAGAAAAAGCCCCAAACGCCTGTCTGAGAGGTTAATAAAAGTCTTCAGGGGTCCGATGTGTGCGTCAGAGATGACTATCAGCAGAAGACTCCATGAACAAAAACACACTGCAAGATGAAGAACACAAAAACAGTATGGGCAGAATACAGTTTGTGACTTCAAAGAGCCTGTAGAATTCTGGGAAAATGTCTTGTGGTCCGACAAAGATGAACCTCATCAGAGTGGCAGCGAGAGCAAAGTGTGGGGATAACAAGGACCTGCCTGAGATCCAAAGAAGACCACCTCATCTGCTAAACATGGTGGTGCTGGGGGTGTTATGGCTTGGGCATGTATGGCTGCCACAGGTCCTGACTGGCACACTTCTCTTCATTGATGATGGCCGTGGCACAATGAATTCTGGGGTGCACAGAAACATCTGATCTGCTCAAGTTCCAGTGAATGCCCCCAAACTCACTGGATGATGATCTGAACAGAAGTCTAGATAGATAGATGGATGGATGGATGGATGGATGGATGGATGGATGGATGGATGGATGGATGGATGGATGGATGGATGGATGGATAGATAGATAGATAGATAGATAGATAGATAGATAGATAGATAGATAGATAGATAGATAGATAGATAGATAGATAGATAGATAGATACTTTATTAATCCCAAGGGGAAATTCACAAAGTCTGAGGCAACACACAAGTTTATCAAAGATTAAAAAATGGAAAGTTCTGGAATGACCAAGCCAGTCACCTGATTTCAATCAAACTGAGCAAGCCTTCCATGTGATGAAGAGAAAACTGAAGGGAACAAGCCCCCCAAAACAAGCAGGAGCTGAAGATGGTTGCATGAGAGGCTTGGCAGACCCTCAGCACCTGGTGGTGTCTGTGAATCGCTGACTTCAAGCACTCATTGCATGTGGGGGATATGTGACAAAGAACTAAATATGACGACGGCTTTAATAAACCTGCCATTGCTGTGATACCAAACATTATGGTGCCCTGAAATGGGGGGGGACCGTGTAGAGAAAACGTTAGGTGACCGAAATGTGCGCAAATCCCCTTTAATGCAAGTCTGCAGTATGCACTTTAACCACAATGTCTGAAGTGTTTGATTTGTCATTTTAAACTGTGGAGCAGTCGAGGAAAAAAAAAAAACGTGTCCTTGTGCCAAACAGTATGGAGGGCTCCGTACAGCTCAGGGCAGCCCACCCTAAAGGGACATTTGTAACCCAGAATGTTTGGCATTGCAGGATCTGAAAGACGATAGCCTGATTTGTCCTGGTGACTGAAACAGAATAGCATCCTTGGGGTTTAGTGGCTGCTTGTGCTACATTCTTGTTCTTTGCCGAGAGCTCCCATCAGGACCTGTTACTGAGGCAACATAACACAGTTTTCATGCCATCTTAAAATGGAGCAGGGAATCACCCCGACAGCTGCAGAGGATTTTTAAGTATCAAGTGCTTTCTGATTACAATCTCACTCCTCACCTCACTTCTCCTCTAGCAGAACCCAACCCCATAGTGTCGCCCACTGGGCTCTATTGCTTGGTTGCAGCTTTTGAACGTCCATTCTAATGAACATGTAAGCTTGATGCTTTTTATTTTTTCATCTGCGGTGAGTAGAGTTTTGTCAGTGTCTCGTAATTTAGTTTGTTTTAAACATTTTTTCATTCACCTCCATAAACTCATGCCCTTGTTTTATTATTCAGTCGCCTCAGGAATGGCATGGTAGCACAGTGCTTAGCGCCACCGAGCAGCGAGTGCTGGCCAACTCACCCTCTGTGTGTTCTCCTTGTGGACCCTGTGGGTTTCCTCTCTCATCCCAGACACGTGCAGGTTAGATTGAGTGACCCCTGTTAAGTTGTCCCCTTGTGTGTGAGCAGGGCTGTCTTACCAGCATAATAGGCCCCCCTGGGCAAAGTAGTGTACTGGGACCCCTATTTTGATAGCAAAACACAAACATACGTAGGCATTAGAAACAGTGTGGGCCCCCTCCACCGGCCTGTGCCCGTCCGTGTGTGTGAGTGCCGTATAATGGAGTGACACCCCATGCACAGCTGGTCCCTGCTTTGTTCCTGAGGCTGCTGGAGTAGACGTCACCTCTAGGACTCCCCTGAGCAGTCAAGCAAAATGACCCCTTTAATTGGCTAACCGAAAAAGATTACAATATGCAAGCTTTCGAGGCAACTCAGACCCCTTCTTCTTGTAATTACATTGTTATTGCCTGAAGAAGGTGCCTGAGTTTCCTCAAATGCTTGCATATTGTAATCTTTTTAGTTAGCCAATAAAAGGTGTTGGGCGGCACGCTGGCGCAGTGGTAGCGCTGCTGCCTCGCAGTTAGGAGACCCGGGTTCACTTCCTGGGTCCTCCCTGCGTGGAGTTTGCATGTTCTCCCCGTGTCTGCGTGGGTTTCCACCGGGCGCTCCGGTTTCCTCCCACGGTCCAAAGACATGCAGTTTAGGTGGATTGGCGATTCTAAATTGGCCCTGGTGTGTGCGTGTGTTTGTGTGTGTCCTGCGGTGGGTTGGCATCCTGCCTGGGATTGGTTCCTGCCTTGTGCCCTGTGTTGGCTGGGATTGGCTCCAGCAGACCCCTGTGACCCTGTGTTCGGATTCAGCGGGTTGAAAAATGGATGGATGGATGGATAAAAGGTGTCATTTTGCTTGACTTCTCATTACCTCCATAATGGCTAACACAGTACAACACCCTAGTACTACAGACTATGACATAAAAGACATAACCAACAGTAAAAGAACACAGTCTCTTAGTAACAGTCTGCTGTACTGCTTATATCTGTTTTAATACAACAAAACTTCTCGAAAGTGGGGCAGTGTTTGAAAGGGAAGAGTTAAGTCCCGTTAACTCAAGTAAGTGACTTCGTTTTTTTTTTTTTGGCATCATCTTTCTGGAGTGAGCAAAAGACAGATCTGAGTTACCGAGTCACATATAAGTCAGGACTTGAAACCCAAAAAATTGATCATAAAATCAGACCCCGACTTATACGCCCGTTTAAAGATGTGACATCTTCTTGCCTCCTCCAATCTCACACAGTTTCTCAGACACATCGAATTTTGTTGCAGCAGCGCAGTAACCAATTTCTTTTGCCACTACATCCATCCATCCATCCATTGTCTCCCGCTTATCCGAGGTCGGGTCGCGGGGGCAGCAGCTTGAGCAGAGATGCCCAGACTTCCCTCTCCCCGGCCACTTCTTCTAGCTCTTCCGGGAGAATCCCAAGGCGTTCCCAGGCCAGTCGAGAGACATAGTCCCTCCAGCGTGTCCTGGGTCTTCCCCGGGGCCTCCTCCCGGTTGGACGTGCCCGGAACACCTCACCAGGGAGGCGTCCAGGAGTCATCCTGATCAGATGCCCGAGCCACCTCATCTGACTCCTCTCGATGCGGAGGAGCAGCGGCTCTACTCTGAGTTCCTCCCGGATGACTGAGCTTCTCACCCTATCTTTAAGGGAGAGCCCAGACACCCTGCGGAGGAAACTCATTTCAGCCGCTTGTATTCGCGATCTCGTTCTTTCGGTCACTACCCATAGCTCATGACCATAGGTGAGGGTAGGAACATAGATCGACTGGTAAATTGAGAGCTTCGCCTTGCGGCTCAGCTCCTTTTTCACCACGACAGACCGATGCAGAGCCCGCATTACTGCGGATGCCGCACCGATCCGCCTGTCGATCTCACGCTCCATTCTTCCCTCACTCGTGAACAAGACCCCGAGATACTTGAACTCCTCCACTTGGGGCAGGATCTCGCTACCAACCCTGAGAGGGCACTCCACCCTTTTCCGGCTGAGGACCATGGTCTCGGATTTGGAGGTGCTGATTCTCATCCCAGCCGCTTCACACTCGGCTGCGAACCGATCCAGAGAGAGCTGAAGATCACGGCCTGATGAAGCAAACAGGACAACATCATCTGCAAAAAGTAGTGACCCAATCCCGAGTCCACCAAATTGGACCCCCTCAACACCGTGGCTGCGCCTAGAAATTCTGTCCATAAAAGATATGAACAGAATCGGTGACAAAGGGCAGCCCTGGCGGAGTCCAACTCTCACTGGAAACGGGTTCGACTTACTGCCGGCAATGCGGACCAAGCTCTGGCACTGATCGTACTACAATGACGTTTAATTTAAAACCAGCTTCATATTTTCTTCTGATCGAACGCTCCATCATAGATAAGGAAAGCTCTTACGATAAAGGTGTATGAGGGGGTGAGATACAAAAAACATCTCTTCAGAATAGTTCTGGTCTTACCGTGTGGTCATGTAGGCACACTAGAGACAGAGAAAGGTTAGGATCACACGCTGCTACAGCGCCTTGCCACACACCCACATGGAGAAACAAAGGCCGTGTGCGCCATGGTTACTCTCTCAGGTGGCACTAGCATATCGTAATCTCTTGGACCAATAGCAAGAGTTTTCCGCATTCGACTTATACAAACAACATTATAAAATGCCGGAAATTATACGGTAAACTCAACTCCTGATTTATCCATGGGAGAACTTAAACGTCATTTGTAACCCACAAAATCAGGTGATGTCCTGGCATTGCAGATCTGGCAGAACAATTTAAAGACCCCTTTGCATATCTGTGAGATGTCTCTTAAGCCTGACATACAGTAATGCTCTGGCCAGATGGGCCTTTTCAGTTTAAAGAAAAGAACATTAAGATGAGACCTGACTGAAGTGTTTAACATTATGACGTGAATTAGTCCAGTGGATCGAGATGGTGACTTTAAAATGAGTTCATCAAGAACACGGGGACACAGTTGGAAACTTGTTAAGGGTAAATTTCAACGCAAACATTAGGAAGTTTATCTTCACACCGAGAATGACAAACACTTAAGTGACAAAGTAGTGTGGTGGACAGGAGGACTTTAGGGACTTTCAAAACTTTCAAAACATTCTTTCTAAAATGTTATTTTAGAAGAATGAAGTGGACAGGACTGGTGATCTTTGTTGGGCTGAATGGCCTGTTCTCATCTCGAATGTTCTCAAGTCCACCTTATGAGAAGGATTTAGGAGTCGTAGTGGACTTGACACTATCAACTGCCAGACAGTTTGTAGAAGCCATTAAGAAGGCTAACAGAATGTCAGGTTATATAGCGCCTTGATGTGTGGAGTACAAGTCACAGGAGGTTCTGCTCAAGCTTTATAACACACTGGTGAGGCCTCATCTGGAGTGCAGTTTTGCTCTCTGAGATACAAAAGGGACATAGTAGCGCTAGAAAAGGTCCATAGAAGAGCGACTAGGCTGAGTCCAGGACTACAGGGATGAGTTAGGAGTGAAGATTAAAAGAGCTGAGCCTTAAGGAGATTAAAAGGTGACCTACCTGAAGTGTTTAAAATGATGACGTGAATTAGTCCAATGGATCGAGACGGTGACTTTAAAATGAGTTCATCAAGAACATGGGGACACAGTTGGAAACTTGAGAAGGGGAAAATCACACAAAGATTAGGAAGTTTTTCTTAACATAGAGAAGTACAGACACCCGGAATAAGTGACCAAGTAGCATGGAGGACAGTAGGACTTTAGGGGCCTTCAAAACTCAACATGAGAAATAAGTGGATAGGACTGGCAAACTTTGTTGGGCTGAGGGGCCTGTTCTTGTCTCAATTGTTCAAATCTTCTAAAAATCAGACATATCAAGATGGCCATTATGCACACTAGGAATTGTTTTTAAATCAATTTAATGATATCTTGATAAATAAAAGGTATCAACTTTTATCAAAAACATGAACATTTCTGGGTGATGCCAAATTTTTGACCGGTATTGTGTATTGGCCTTAATAACAAATTGAGGAGTTGAAATCAAAGGTTTTGTGTACTGACTCCACAATAATTGAAATATTTCAAAAAAATCTTAGAAGTCAAACAAATAACAGTGGTAATTTCCAGGCAGTGGTGGCTCTCTTGTGAATGGTCCCCTATTATGTAAAATTACATAAATACAAAGGGGGAGCCACAGCACTGGTCCCGATCACATGCCACAGAAAAGAGATTGTGACAAGACATCTGTCAATGGTGACCCAACATCTGGTCAGCCATTGACTTTGACAGCAGAATTTAATTACATTTATGTAATGCTTTTCTCACTACTCGAAGCACTTTACATAGCAAGTGGGGCACCACATCAGCCACCGCAAATGTGCAGCATCTACTTGGATGATGTGACAGCAGCGATTATTGTGCCAGTACACTCACAACACACGAGCTGTTAGGTGGTGAAATGGTGAGAAATAGGGAGCCAGTCAGAGACAGAGGATGATTAGGGGGCCAGAATGTCCAGGCCATGGAGGGCAATTTAGCCTGGACATTGGGATACATCCTAATATTTATGAAGGATGTCCAGGGATAATTTAGATTAAGGACTCTAATTTTATGCCTTAAATGAAGGACAACACCATTTTTACAGCACAGCAATGAGGTATTAGGATCCACATTCAGACCCCAGAGTTGGCCTCCCCAACAGCTCTTCCAACAGCAAGCCAAGCTTTTCCTAGATGACCTCTCATCCAAGTACTGGCCGGACACAATAGGAATTAGTTGTGAGTCACGTTAATCTGTTCTTCATGAACAGGAACATTTACATTTGTTCACTTAGCAGACACTTTCATCCACAGAGACAAGTAGCATCAGCCTGGGAATAGACATCAACCATCTAGACATGAGGTGATCTGAGCCTTCATCTTCAATAGGGTTTTTCTATATTGAACTTGGTGGCACAGTGGGCAGCGCTGCTGCCTCACAGTTAGGAGATCTGGGTTCACTTCCCGGGTCCTTTGTGCGTGGAGTTTGCATGTTCTCTCCGTGTCTGCGTGGGTTTCCTCCGGGTGCTCTGGTTTCCTCCCACAGTCCAAAGACATGCAGGTTAGGTGCATTGGCGATTCTAAATTGTCCCTAGTGTGTGCTTGGTGTGTGTGTGTGCGCGCCCTGCCCAGGTTTTGTTTAATGCCTTGCGCCCTGTGCTGGCTGGGATTGGCTCCAGCAGACCCCTGTGACCCTCTAGTTAGGGTATAGTGGGTTGGATAGTGAATGGATGGATAAAAATATATATACAGTATACATACATATATATATTCACGGCATTCGTAGTCTGAATCACAATCTGATTGTATGGGTGGTTACCTTCCAGGTAACGCTTGTAGTTGGTCAGCAAGTCGGCTTACATCCGCCATGGTGCCCTCTTTCAGTTGCGAGAAGCAGATCATAGAATGGTTGAAATAGTTTACTGTCAAATAATGCAAAGAGTACGCGACACGTGTTTCGCCCTAATTCTGTGCTCATCAGGCGTACACACTCACTGCACTCCCTCTCGGGAATCGAACCTCGGACGTCAGCGCTAGAGGCGAAGCCCCTAACGTTGCGCCACAGCATGTGGTTCGTTCATTTGACAGCATGTAGATCGGGGTAATTACATTCACGGCATTCGTAGTCTGAATCACAATCTGATTGTTCCAGGTAACGCTTGTGGTTGGTCAGCAAGTCGGCTAACATCCGCCACGGTGCACTCTTTCAGTTGTGAGAAGCAGATCATAGAATGGTTGAAATAGTTTACTGTCAAATAATGCAAAGAGTACGCGACACGTGGAAGGTAACCACCCATACAATCAGATTGTGATTCAGACTACAAATGCCGTGAATGTAATTACCCCGATCTACATGCTGTTAAATGAACGAACCACACGCCGTGGCGCAACGTTAGGGGTTTTGCCTCTAGCGCTGACATCCGAGGTTCGATTCCCGAGAGGGAGTGCAGTGAGTGTGTACGCTTGATGAGCCCAGAATTAGGGCGAAACACGTGTCGCGTACTCTTTGCATAATGCAAAGAGTCGAACCTCGGACGTCAACGTCAGAGATGAAGTCCCTTTATGCTGCGTCACAGCGTGTAGTTTGTTTATTTGACAGCCTGTAGATAATAATAATAATAATTCTTTGCATTTATATAGCGCTTTTCTCATTACTCAAAGCGCTCAGCAATTGCAGGTTAAGGGCCTTGCTGAAGGGCCCAACAGAGCAGAGTACCTTTTTTGGCATTTACGGGATTCGAACCGGCAACCTTCCGATTGCCAGGGCATATCCCTAGCCTCAGAGCCACCACTCCATCCTAGATATATATATATATATAAATCCTGGGGCGAGACTTTTTAGCCTGCAACGAGACATGATCTTTTGAAGTGAGATACTTTCACGAGACAAGACATTGTGTCAAGAGATTTAGCCACGCCTGGAGCTGGAAATAAAAGACAAATTGATAAATAGATGACACAGTAAAATGTTGCAAAGAATTCAAAAACATTGGCGTGGTACACATGCAGAGCAGGTTAGAGATAATGAAAGTACTAAAATTCGAAAATCTCAGAAAAATGATAGTAAAGATCGCATTAGCACAAACAAACGGAAATTATTACTCGGTGAAATAACGGAACAGCAAAAAGAGATTAAATATATTGTTTGGGTTTAAACTGCCATCAGGGGAAAGTAATGTTTCTTCCCAATGAAGAGGCCTATCCGCTAGAAATAAAAGATTGGTTGTTTGGTGAAAGTGAAATCCACATATGTGAGCAGGAAGAGATGTGAAGTGGCTGGCGCATAGCACAGGCCGGGGGGACTGGCGAGAGAAGCGAGCAGAGGGTGAAGCCCCCTAGTATATACATATACTGTATATATATATATATATATATAATTGTGAATGAACTGTGAATTTCCCCTTGGGATTAATAAAGTATCTATCTATCTATCTATCTATCTATCTATCTATCTATCTATCTATCTATCTATCTATCTATCTATCTATCTATCTATAAAATCCTAAGCCTAAAGTGCAACGATTTTATGTGACAATTTTTTGTCACGCTTTAAAGCTTCTTTTAAAACCTACATTTATATGTTTGGTATCATTCTTTTCAGAATTTAACGAACTTTAATGTAATGTTGTTAGATTTTCAGATTTTTATTCCGTTTTTAAATTATAAACTAAAAAATATCAGGAACTCAAGTCCCGTGAGACAAAACTTAACTAAGAGTGCCAAGAGATTTAACCAGGCCCGGGGCTAGAAATAAAAGGCAAAGAGTAAGACAGCTGCAGTACAGGCTTTTAAATGTTCGAAGCCCCCGCGCGAGATGCAGATCACACAGCATGGCAGCAGCAGCAGCAAGCCAGCAACAGATCGAGCAAAAAGGACGTAAAAAAAAAAAAAAAAAACTAATTGTTTCCCATTGTATCACCATTTAAGAGGGGGTTTCAGAGGAGCGACCGCGTCTCCTTGAGGTGTGGTCAGCCCCCCTCTTCACAACGTGAGTGGCAGACTGGCCGCAACTGGGTGCTGGGTGCCAAAGGTGCCGGGGGGTTGCCCCCCTAGTGTGCATATATATATATATATATATATATATAGAGAGAGAGAGAGAGAGTATCCATCCATCCATCCATATTCCAACCCGCTGAATCCGAACACAGGGTCACGGGGGTCTGCTGGAGCCAATCCCAGCCAACACAGGGCACAAGGCAGGAAACAATCCTGGGCAGGGTGCCAACCCACCGCAGGACGAGAGAGAGTATATATGGTATATATAGTATTTGTATTTTTTTTTTTTGCAATTTCAGAATAGGCCAGCTTATTAACCGATTTAAAGTGCACAGTTAGCCCCACACCACCAGAGCCTGTGTGCTTCATGCTGCAGTACCACTGGAGCCTCACTGAACTTGGAAACAGTGAGCCCCGCCATGGACTGGCGCCCTGTCCAGAGTTTGTTCCTGCTTTACAATACAATATAATGTAATTAATTCTTATATTGCCCAAAATCACACAAGGAGTGCCACAGTGGGCTCCAGCCCTCCAGACTTGACTCTGTAAGAAGACAAGGAAAAACTCTCAGGAAAAAAAAAACCATAAATGGAAGAAACTTTGGGAAGGGCACTTCAAAGAGAGACCCCTTTCCAGGTAGGTTGGGTTGTCAAAAAATGTGGGGGGTGAATACAACTCAATACACAGAACAGGACACAGTAATCCTCAGTGCACTATGACAGTACATTAGGAATATTACAAGTACAGTACAGAGCAGAATGCAGCCCTATGCTAGCTGGGATGGGCTCCAGCAGCCCCCCCCATGACCCTGTTCAGGACTAAGAAAGTGACTGACATGTAATGAGATTATACTGTAGCTTTAGAAATGCTTCAGACCTCGTCACATTTTCAATTCAACACCCAAGTGCAGATTATAGGGAGGCTTAAGCTCCTCTTTCCATCTTTTTTATTTTATTTTGTTTTTTTTTTTTTTTTTGAGTCACATTCCTCTACCTTTTCATGACTCTTGCTGTCCTGCCGGCACACCCCATGCAAATTCTCCTTTTTAATCCCTCTAAGTGAAAATATTTTCTGCGTTGGCTTCTGTTTCCTTATTTGCACTTTTCAGTGCTGTCTGCCAGCTGTTTATTCACGAACTGGCACGCAATAAAATAATTTATGTAGGAAAGTCTTTTGCGAGAACTCCTCCATTTATCCCAACCTAAACTACTCTTAGGTGGAGGAAAAGATGCCGCAGTGGGCCGCGATGTGCCACGAGCAAATCCACAGCGCTTGTGGGTAATTAAGGGTTTACTTGTTTGTTTTTCATAATTTGCGTTGAATTCGTAATGCGCCCGTTCTTACAGTAGAGAGGGATGAGCAGAGTTTATGTCTTATACAAGATAATGCCAACTGTGTATCATTTGAAGGCAGTAAAAAAAAAAAAGCAAAATCATTTTCCAGCCTGAATACTCTTAGGATTTTCATTCTTTTTTTTATTTTTTATTAAATTTGCAACAAGTTTCCCCAGTTGATTTCCTAAGAAATGTTACTGAGTAAAGTCGTTGAGCCCCCCGAGTGGGAATCTTAAAGGAAGATCTTTTTCCCAGCCTGTGTTGACTCTCCCTGTGACGACAGTAAAGCTGAGCCTGGGCCCATTTCCTGATAAAGTGTTTAAAGTTTCCATCCCGGCTAAGCTAAATTTGGATTTCCAGTTCATTCCAGGGGCTGTGAAAGAATGCAGACTTTGTCATCATTTCAACTGTTCCCAATAACAACAAGCCCTCCCACCGTCCAGCTTCCTCATACACACTCGTTTTACTTTTTTGCTGATGGCAAGCCCAGGGAAATGTAACAGAAATGGAGGCTTTATTTTATGACAACAAACGCACTGCCACTTATGAGCCCAGCACACTTTACGGTCGTTACAAATATACAGCGCCCTACATATTGTTTGGAACAAAGACACATTTCTCCTTGAATTTCTCCTGTGTTCCAAAGTTTAAAATTACAAATCAAACACTTCAGACATTGTGATTAAAGTGCACACTGCAGACTTTCATTTAAGGGGATTTGCAGACATTTTGGTCACACAACACTTTCTCTACACGGTCCCCCCATTTCAATGATTGGCATCACAGCAATGGCAGGTCTATTAAAGTCATCATATTTAAGACTTTGTCTCATATCCCTCACATGCAGTGACTGCGTGAAGTCAGCGATTCGTAGACACCACCAGGTGCTGAGGGTCTTCTCAGGTGCGTGCAGCCATCTTCAGCTCCTGCTTGTTTTGGGGGACTTGTCCCCTTTAGTTTTCTCTTCAGCATATTAAAGGTCTGCTCAGTTGAATTGAAATCAGGTGACCAGCTTGGCCATTCCAGAATTTTCCATTTTTTAGCTTTGATAAACTCCTGTGTGTCCTCAGCAGTCTGTTTGGATCATCATCTTGTTGGAGGCCTTTACTGGAATTTGAACAGGTGAGATGTTTCTGTACTCCTCAGAATTCACTGTGCCACTGCCGTCATCAATGAAGAGGTGTGCCAGTCAAGACCTGTGGCAGCCATACGTGCCCAAGCCATAACACCCCCAGCACCGCCTGGTTTAACAGATGAAGTGGTTTGCTTTGGATCTCAGCAGTTCCTTGTCATCTCCACACTTTGCTCTTGCCATCATTCTGATCAGGTTCATCTTTGTCTGTCCACAAGACCTTTTCCCAGAGTTCTGCAGGCTCTTTTCAGTCACAAACTATAATCTGGCCATCCTGTATTTATGGTCTGCATCTTACATTATGGCCTTGGTGTTTCTGCCCATGAAGTCTTCTGCTGATAGTCATTTCTGACACACACACATCGGCCCACTGAAGACTGTTTCTGGTCTCTTAACTCTTAACTTCATTGAATAACAGTGATTTGATTTAAGAACTTAACATGGCCATAGTTGTTAGTTCTCATTATGACCCTTGAATGTTTTAAATGGTGCAGTAGTCATGCTGATTTCAGAGCACCGTATTAATGTACAAAAAGTTCCATTTTTTAGCAGTGAAGACTCCACTATAAGAACTCAACTACAGTGTTGATCCCAGCTGCATAATACAAACTATGCTTTGTTTCTGCCACCGTACCACCTGCACTTCAGAAGAGGTCATCCACCTGAAGCTAAGCCTGTTCAGGCCTGGCCAGCACTTGGACGGGCGACCATCTTGGAAAAAGCTGGGGATGCTGCTGGGAGAGGTGTTGGTGAGACCAGTAGGGGGCGCTTACCCTGTGGTCTGAATGTGGATTCCAGTGCCACCAGTGCAGTGACAGGGACACTGGGCTGTGAAAAAAAAAAACGGTACGGTCCTTCAGATGAGACTTAAAACTGAGGTCCTGACTCTCTGTGGTCATTAAAGATCACTGGGCACCCTTCATAACCAGCAGGGGGTCTCCCGATGTCCTAGCTAAATTGCCCTCCACGGCTTGGTCATTCTGCATACCCCCAATCATCCCCTGTCTCTAATTGTCTCTTCCTGTCACCACTTCACCACCTAATAGCTGATGTGTGGTGAGCATACTGGTGCAAAAATGGCTGCCGTCACATCATCTAGGTGGTTGCTGCACTATAGATGGACCACTTCTGGAGTATGTGAATTTCCCCTTGGGGATTAATAAAGCATCTATCTATCTATCTATCTATCTATCTATCTATCTATCTATCTATCTATCTATCTATCTATCTATCTATCTATCTATCTATCTATTGTGGCTCCCCACTCACTGAAACACTCTGAGTAGTGAGAAAAGTACTATATACAGTAAATGTAAAGAATTATTTATTATTATTATTATTATGGGGCAGCACGGTGGCGCAGTGGGTAGCGCTGCTGCAATGCAGTAAAGAGACCTGGGTTTGCTTCCCGGGTCCTCCCTGTGTGGAGTTTGCATATTCTCCCTGTGTCTGCGTGGGTTTCCTCCCACAGTCCAAAGACATGCAGGTTAGGTGGATTGGCGATTCTAAATTGGCCTTTGTGTGTGCTTGGTATGTGGGTGTGTGTCCTGTGGTGGGTTGGCGCCCTGCCCAGGATTGGTTCCTGCCTTGCGCCCTGTGTTGGCTGAGATTGGCTCCAGCAGGCACCCGTGACCCTGTGTTCAGATTCAACGGGTTGGAAAATGGATGGATGGATGGGTGGACGGACTATTATTATCACTTTGCCATCCAGTTGTTGTGTGTTAGAAAAGCAGTGTGCGCAGAGTATCACGCAAAGCCAGTCCTTCCTGTTCCCTTGATGATAAACGTATTGTAGAACTAGCTGTCCCCTGTGACACCAGGACAAACTTTAAAATAAACAAACAGGTATCACTAGTTAAGCGGAGGGAAGGTACACTCCACTCCAAAACATGGCCAGAGGTAGAGGGACTCGAACGGAGGCTGGCACATGAGTGAGGATGGCCCTGCCCAGCTCCCCACTCGTGACGTCACGCTTCCCCCTCCCCTCGGATCTTCTTTCTCGGATTAGCGCAAATATATTGTTCCTGCAAATGAACTGTGATTCATAGCATGATGAGAGAAGTCGCAAAATCAACCGGAATGTTCTAGCAAATTCTAGAAAAAAAACCTGATCTAAATCCATTAGGAAGTTCCGTCATTCGCTAGTTAAGCAGATGTAAGATATGCCCAAAGACTGGCACATGATTGAGGAAGGCCTGCCCCCCTCCCCTCGGCCCACTGCGTCTCTCTCGGATTTGCACAAATAAATCGGTATCGTAAGTGAACTATGACTCTTAGCGTGATGAGAGACGTCGCAAAATCAAGCGGAATGTTCAAGCAAATTCTCGAAAAAAAACCCAATCTGAATCCGTTAAGTAGTTCTCTTGTTCGCTAACTAAGCGGAGGCAAGGTGCGCTCCAACACGTGGCGAGAAGTAAAACGACTCGAACAGAGGCTGGCACGAAATTGAGGAGGGCCCTACTACTGACGTCACGCGTCCCCCTCCCCGCGGCATGCAGCCTCTTTCTTGGATTAGAGCGAATACCCTGTATATCATTCCTGCAAGCGAACTGTGATTCATAGCGCGATAAGAGAAATTGCTAAATCAACCGGAATGTTCCAGCAAATTCTAGAAAAAAAACCCAATCTAAATCCATTAAGAAGTTCTGTCATTCGCTAGTTAAGCAGATGTAAGATACGCCCCGAGGCTGGCACATGAGTGAGGAAGGACCCGCCCCCCTCCCCTCGGCCCACTGCGTCTCTCTTGGATTTGCACAAATAAATCGGTATCATAAGTGAACTATGACTCTTAGCGTGATGAGAGACGTCACAAAATCAACCGGAATGTTCAAGCAAATTTTCGAAAAAAACCCAATCTAAATCCGTGAAGTAGTTCTCTCGTTCGCTAACTAAGCGTAGGCAAGGTGCGCTCCAACACGTGGCGAGAAGTAAAACAACTCGAACAGAGGCTGGCACATAATTGAGGAGGGCCCTACTACTGACGTCACGTATCCCCCTCCCCTCGGCCCACTGCATCTCTCTTGGATTTGCACAAATAAATCAGTATCGTAAGTGAACTATGACTCTTAGCGTGATGAGAGACGTCGCAAAATCAACCAGAATGTTCAAGCAAATTCTCGAAAAAAACCCAATCTAAATCCGTTAAGTAGTTCTCTTGTTCGCTAACTAAGCGGAGGCAAGGTGCGCTCCAACACGTGGCGAGAAGTAAAACGACTCGAACAGAGGCTGGCACGAAATTGAGGAGGGCCCTACTACTGACGTCACGCGTCCCCCTCCCCGCGGCATGCAGCCTCTTTCTTGGATTAGAGCGAATACCCTGTATATCATTCCTGCAAGCGAACTGTGATTCATAGCGCGATAAGAGAAATTGCTAAATCAACCGGAATGTTCCAGCAAATTCCAGAAAAAAACCCAATCTAAATCCATTAAGAAGTTCTGTCATTCGCTAGTTAAGCAGATGTAAGATACGCCCCAAGGCTGGCACATGAGTGAGGAAGGACCCGCCCCCCTCCCCTCGGCCCACTGCGTCTCTCTTGGATTTGCACAAATAAATCGGTATCATAAGTGAACTATGACTCTTAGCGTGATGAGAGACGTCACAAAATCAACCGGAATGTTCAAGCAAATTTTCGAAAAAAAAACCCAATCTAAATCCGTGAAGTAGTTCTCTCGTTCGCTAACTAAGCGTAGGCAAGGTGCGCTCCAACACGTGGCGAGAAGTAAAGCGACTCGAACGGAGGCTGGCACATAATTGAGGAGGGCCCTACTACTGACGTCACGTATCCCCCTCCCCTCGGCCCACTGCGTCTCTCTTGGATTTGCACAAATAAATCGGTATCGTAAGTGAACTATGACTCTTAGCGTGATGAGAGACGTCGCAAAATCAACCAGAATGTTCAAGCAAATTCTAGAAAAAAAAACCCGATCTAAATCCATTAAGTAGAGGTTATGTACATGCCTTGAGGCTGCCGCATGAGTGAGGAGGGCCCTGCCCCCCCTCCCCTGGGCCCGCTGTGTCTCTCTCGGATTCGTGAGAATAAATCAGTACCGTAAGCGAACTTTAATACTTAGCGTGATGAGAGAAGTCGCAAAATCAACCGGATTGTTCAAGCAAATTATAGAGAAAAACACGATCTAAACCCGTTAAGTAGTTCTCTCGTGAGAAGTGGACAGACAGACAGACGTTGGATTTTATATACATAGAGATGTGGTGAGCAGATGCCCCAGTATTACCAGAACTGCTCCAGTTAAGACCTTCATGAACTTGCATCTTCAGTAATCAACAGAAAATCGCAGAAGCCTTTGGTTTTCATCTCAGGATTTCCCAGCATGCCAGTTCAAAACCATGCCCAAGCAAGTTAATCAATTTAACGCTATGGTCATATTATCTGATTATATCTGACCATGCCATCCTGCTGTGCCAACATGAAAACTCTGAGACACACTGGCTATGATTCAAGCTCCCGACACTTACCATGTTCTAGTTTGGTGTTATAAAGATGTGGTTTCGCCCAAAGATGAGTGCATTCTTGACAGTGCAGTTAAATTCCTTACTTAAATATTCAGGGAGAAAACCAGCCGTCGACGTGACGTTCTTGTCTTTTTCATGTGTGATTTCTTTCCGGGATTCGTTTCTGGTCTGTGTGTAAAGCAGGGGTGGCCGGACACAATTCCAACTGTTCTAATGTGTCTGTTAAAATGCCAGGCGTGCTGATCGTGCACTGGCATGTCAACTGCGTCTTGGCTATTTGAACTGCAGGGGTGACCCTGTTTTAATCTTGAGAATGTGTTTATGGGAACTTAGGTTTTGTGGATCAAGTAACAATTTTGTCAGGATAATATTAGTTCAGCTAAGTGCGAACGAGCCTAAATATGCCAGAGTGGCGTTTCTATTTAGTGCGACTGACCAGACTATACTGCCAACCCCTGTTGGGCAAAGACATGCTTTTGTTACATGAGCTTTTATTTTTGTTGAATTTGCTTTTTTATTTGTATCCAGGTGAAGAAAAGTAAGTTGGTATAAAGTATTCCATGTTCAACAAAACCCCTGACAAAAGTGCAGTGATACACTCGCCGGCCACTTTATTAGGTACACCTGCCAGTGACTGGGCTGCGATATGAACTCGGGACTCTGCAGATGGGAAGTGGCAGCACTAACCACTGGACCACCATGGTCATCTTCACTCACTTTATTAAGTATACCTGTTCAACTGCTTGTTAACAGAATTATCTAATCAGCCAATCACATGGCAGCAGCTCAGTGCATTTTGGCCTATAGACATTGTCAAGACGACCTGCTGAACTTCAAACTGAGCATCAGAATGAGGAAGAAAGGGGACTGAAGTGACTGTGAACTCACATGGTTGTTGGTGTCAGACTGGCTGCTCTGAGTATTTCAGAAACTGCTGATCTACTGGGATTTTCACGCACAATCATCTCTACGGTTTACAGAGAATGGTCTGAAAAAGGGAAAATATCCAGTGAGTGGTAGTTCTCTGATCGAAAATGCCTTGTTGATACCACAGGTCAGAGGAGAATGGCCAGACTCGTTACAACCGAGGTGTGCAGAAGAGCATCTCTGAACACAAAACACATCAAACTTTGAAGCAGGTGGGCTACAGCAGCAGGAGACCACAGCGGGTGCCACTCCTGTCAGCTCGGAACAGGCAACTGAGGCTACAATTCACACAGGCACACCGAATTTCTTGATTTCTGCTGCGACATTTGGATGGTAGGGTCAGAATTTGGCATCAGGGATCTATCCTGCCTTGTATCAACAGTTCAGGCTGGTGGTGTGGGGGATATTTACTTGGCACACTCTGGTCCCATTAGTGCCAACTGAGCATCGTTTAAATGCCATGGCCAACCTGAATATTGTTACTGACTGTGTCCATCCCTTTATGACTACAATGTCCCCATCTTCTGGTGGCTACTTCCAGCAGGATAATACGCCATGTCACAAAGCTCAAATCATCTCAAACTGGTTTCTTGAACATGGCGATGAGTTCACTGCACTGCAATGGCTACCACAGTCACCAGATCTCAATCCAGTTGAGCACCTCTGGGATGTGGTGGAACGGGAGATTCACATCATGGATGTGCAGCCGACAAATCTGCAGCAAATGTGTGATGCTATCATGTCGATATGGACCACAATCCCTGAGAAGTGTTTCCAGCACCTCGTTGAATTATGGCAGTTCTGAAGGCAAAAGGGGGTTCAACCCGGTACTGGAAAGGTGTACCTAATAAAGTGGCCGCTGAGTGCATACGTATTTCTAAGACATTCTGGCAGTTTTATGTTGCTGCACCCCATGTTTGGTTAAGTATTGTTAAATGTAGTTAGTTTAGCTTACTTTGTATCTGCAGAGTTGACTTTGTTTTTTACTTAATGTGCTTCGTTTTGCCAGCAGCTTCTTTCTGTGGCTCTCAAGTTCAGTCCGGGGGTCTCTTGTGGCTACAAGCTTTCACACCAACCAGTTTCACAATCAGTGAGGCATTTTGGCCTTTATCTGGTCTCACTCTTGTTTTGAATTCAGAAATATACGTTAGTGGTCGATTTTCATTTATAAGAAATTAAGAGACACTTAAATCCCGTGATGCTTAACTGTCACTTTTTCTGTGGAGTTTGCTCTCTTTATGGTATCTGAATATTGACATTTAATGGCAGACATAGTAGACACCATGGTAGGCGACGACAGCTGCTGAAATGTGGCTATTTTAGTAAGGACGTATGAAATTTGTCAAACGAGAGGAGACCCTTCAGTCCATTTGTCACTCATTTGTGTAGCTAATAGCTAAGCTGTCCCCACATCTCCACCAGATTCTTCTTAACGGTTGTCCAGGTTTCTGCTTCAACTCCATGTCTCGCTAGTTTGTTTCAGAGTCCCACAACTCTTTGCATAAAGAAGAGCTTCCTGGCTTCAGTCCTAATTGAAGTTTCCTCTTAATTTTCACCAGTGTCCTCAAGTATGTGATTCACCCTGGATCTCCTTTATCAGCATCTTTGAGGATTCTGAAGACCTGCATGAGGTCCCCACACAGTCTCCCCAGCTCGAAACTAATCAGGCTTAATTCTCTGAAGCCATCAGATTACAAAATGCCCTTCAGTCCTGTGACACAATTGGCTGCTTTGTCTTTCTTGTAGTTTGTTGGTGACCAGAGGTCTCTCATTTATGAAACTTTGTGCATATTCAAGTGTAAAAACAGTACATACACCAGAAAAAAAAATGTCATATTTATGAAACCTGGCATATACACATTTCTACAGAATTTACCATTTATAAACCGCAGTCACCTTGTAAATGTCAAACGCTGGCCTGAAACATCCATATATGGAGCATACTAATCAAGCTCATGCATATGCAGATACAATGCTGCAGAACGTCACCTGAAACGTCCATATATGGAGCATGCTAATCAAGCTCATACATATGCAGATATGATGTTGCAGAACGTCACCTGAAACGTCCATATATGGAGCATGCTAATCAAGCTCATACATATGCAGATACGATGCTGCAGAACGTCACCTGAAACGTCCATATATGGAGCATGGTAATCAAGCTCATGCATATGCAGATACGATGCTGTAGAATGTCACCTGAAATGTCCATATATGGAACATGCTAATCAAGCTCATACATATGCAGATATGATGCTGCTGAACGTCACCTGAAACGTCCATATATGAAGCAAGCTAATCAAGCTCATATATATGCAGATATGATGTCACAGAACTTCACCTGAAACATCCATTTATGGAGCATGCTAATCAAGCTCATACATATGCAGATATGATGTCGCAGAACTTCACCTGAAACATCCATATATGGAGCATGCTAATCAAGCTCATGCATATGAAAATACAGTACTGCAGAACGTCACCTGAAAGTCCATATATGGACCATGCTAATCAAGCTCATGCATATACAGATACGGTGCTGCAGAATATCACCTGAAAGTCCATATATGGAACATGCTAATCAAGCTCATACATATGCAGATACGATACTGCAGAACTTCATTGGCTGGTAGAGCAGCCTCTCCCTCCTGCCGTGTCGAGACCCCACCCCCTGCTTTCAAGAGTATCCGCCTGTGCTCGGCTGCTGATGGCACAAGATCATGCACAGCACTACAGTGCCTCTCCTCTGCGTTCTGGTGATCAGGGGAGGGTGTGAGATGCCAGTGTCTGAGCAAGTAATGACATGAGTGCTGTTAAAATGAATAGAGCAGGCCGTTTGAAACACTGAGGGGTTAGCCAGTTACCTTACCCACAAGACAGTCACCACAGACAGCACCGTCACGTCTGTCTAAGGTACTTTGCCTCAGAGTAAATTAATCACGGGCTGACCCAGGCCGCCAAGACACAACATTTGTCAGTCTCATCTTAGCATTAGAGATGACTTGTGTGTTCATGGAATGTCACTTGTTATGGTTAACAAAAGCAGCATCATTCTCGCCAGGTGCCCTTAGTGTAATGTAAGTGCAGTCAGTTGCTCTGATTACACGGCTGCAAATTGCCTCTTTATGTTGGCAAAAAACATGTTAGGTTTTACATATGTACACCCAAACCTTACGAAACTGGATGTAACAGGCCACTGGTTGGTTAATGGCTTCCAGCACATTCTCCTGTTCCCAGAGAAGTGACTAAAGGTGGCCCATACAAAATGACGAAACACCAAAAAAGTTCTCCAGTGCAAATACGCAGCATTGACCCTCTGGGAAGGGAACTCCAAATGCAGTCTCTGTGCCTTATTCATCATTTTTAAGGTGTAATATGTTTGTCACACCAACGCACGTTATGATAACAGCTCGCTGATATGAATTGTTATCTGTGCGAGTCGTCATTTAGCTGGTTTGGCTGCGTTTCCCTACTTGATTGAGGGTGTCTCCATTTTCCCAGTTTGTAAATGTTGGCTACACATGGATCAGGGTTGCTGTAGATGTACACACTGTCAGGTCAAGTTTTCTTGTATACTTTATATTTTTTTTGTGCATACGCATGTGATAAAGTGAGCTCCGCGGCTGGACAGCAAGTTTTCAATAAATAAATAAATAATGAAATGGCCAGCTCATTCTCCGGGGTTGTGTGATCACACAAGTGCGGGAGGTTGGTGAAGCAATCAGTGTGAGGCACACCTGCATGTGGAGGTGTCCTGGTTACCTCATTGGCTTTCTGCGGTGCGCGTGAGGGAGGTGCCCCATCCCACGGAGTGAGATAAGGAGAGCCAGCACCAGAATCGAAGGGCTGATCTGGAAGAAAAGACAGAGAAAGAGAAGACGGCGGGAAGATGAGAGAAGGCCGATGCGGGAGTGAGTGAGTGAGCGAGTGAGCGGGCTCAGGAGAGAGAAGGCAGGTGGCTGGGAAGAGAGCTCCTGGGGAGGAGTGTGTGGCCAGCAATTTGACCGGTTGAAATCGGTCACACCAGTGGGATCCATTAACGTGGAGCCGACCCGTGCCGTCAGCTTTATAAATGAGGCCCCAGCCACCTGCTTCTCTCTCCTGAGCCCGCTCACTTGCTCAGTCACTCACTCACTAGTGCGTTATACAGTCTGAGGGTCACGTCCCTTAGGTTGTGCTGTAAAGGCTGCTGAATATAAACTAACATTTTATTTGCATTTTTAATCACTTCTGGACATTGCTTAGATGAGGAAAACGTGTCATCGTAAACCCTTAAATCAAAGATGTTCCTGGAGGGCCACACTGGCTGAAGGTGTTTGTTCCAACCCAATTGCTTATTAAGAAGCACTTACTGCTCAAGTGACACTTCTGATTCATTTTAGTGGTCTCACTCATTAAGATTTTGAACACTTATCGCTTATTATAGTCTTAAACAGCTGTATTCTTGTTTTCTAAATTGCTTCTTATTAGCAATAAGATGCAAATAACAAAATTAACCAGCATTTCTCCATTTAACGTGTTTCCATTGACACCTGTGTGTATTTATCGTGCACCATTTGGTTTAATGAAATATTTGGAAGGAAAGTGAAGAGAAAAAATGTGGACTGAGGATTACTCACCTATTTCAGGCCTCAAATCGTTTGGATGATATCCTTACATAGGATATGAAAATGACCTGGCATGGCAGAGAACTAACAAGCCATGAAATTAATGAGCTTGATTAGCATGCTCCATATATGGACGTTTCAGGTGACGTTCTACAGCATCGTATCTCCATATGCATGAGCTTGATTAGCATGCTCCATATATGGACGTTTCAGGTGACGTTTTGCAGCATCGTATCTGCATATGCATGAGCTTGATTAGCATGCTCCATATATGGATGTTTCAGGCCAAATTAAACTGCGGCCCTCCAGGACTGACTTTGCCCACCCCTGCCCTAAAATCCTTTTCAGAGGTGGCCTCCTGTTGACTGGTGTCTCCCATCTTGTATTTATAATTCACTTTCCTTATCACCCACCTTTTCTGCGTTAAATTCCATTCTCCATGTGTTCACCCACTTCTGAAGTACAGTCTGCAAATTTCACAAGCTTGCTAACCAAGCCTCGATATAAATCAGAAAAAGTAACAGCCCAAGGAGAGACCCCCCCGAGGGAGGGACTCCACAGATGACCCCATTCTCCCCTTATCTGTACTCTTTGTCTCCTGCCGGTTCACGAACGTGAGATTCAGTCTTGTAGGTCACCCCTGATGCCCATCGCTTCTCGTTTCAGGGCAGATCTTCAGAGCGGGCCTGGAGCAGTCGCTTGTTACTCACTTGTGGGCTTTTTGGAAAACAAAGTAATAAATAACCAGTCAGTCATTGTCCAACCTTCTATATCCTAACACAGGGTCAACAGGGGTCTGCTGGAGCCAATTCCAGAAAACTCAAAAGAGCAAAACGCTAAAACGTAAGATAGAATTGTTATACATCTAATTGTCTTCATCATTCCGTAAAAATGTAGCATGAGCAGTTTATCATTTCTGGATTGATACAATTGATATGAGCAAAACCCACAAGCTGAGAACTAACAGCTTACTTAATTAACAAATGGTGGGAGTCCAAGTAAATCAAGAAATGGGTTGGCATGAAAACCTGCAGCCACTGGGGGGCCTCCAGCCCTTCACGTATTTGATATCAGCACCAAGGTTATGCGTAGCGGTGCCTCGGAGCTTCAACCTGGCTGCCATTCCCAGCTGGAATGCATTCTGTAAAGAGTTTAAATATCCAACCCCCCCAAATGTCTGCCTGGGTTTCCTCCCACAGTCTACAAGCATACTTTAACATAAAGTAAAACATTTGCCTTTTATTAACCTCCTTGGCATTACATTTTTCTCAAAAAAACATGTAAAACATTTTTTGGCTTGAGAAATTACATTTTTATTAAATCTCATCTTTCTACTTTAAAACGTGTAAAACGGTAAAAGTCAAAAGTGTAAAAATGATACAAATAATGATAATAAGGATAAATAATAATATGACATGAATACTAAAAAAAATAATAATGGTGATGCTTATACCGTAAACCGTATATGCTTGCGGATAAGTCGGGACTTGATTTTACCGTATAATTTCCATCCATCCATTTTCCAACCCGCTGAATCCAAACACAGGGTCACGGGTGTCTGCTGGAGCCAATCCCAGCCAACACAGGGCACAAGGCAGGAACCAATCCCGGGCAGGGTGCCAACCCACCGCAGGACACACACAAACACACCCACACACCAAGCACACACTAGGGCCAATTTAGAATCACCAATCCACCTAACCTGCATGTCTTTGGACTGTGGGAGGAAACCGGAGCGCCCGGAGGAAACCCACGCAGACACGGGGAGAACATGCAGACTCCACGCAGGGAGGACCCAGGAAGCGAACCTGGGTCCCCAGGTCTCCCAACTGCGAGGCAGCAGCGCTACCCACTGCGCCACCGTGCCGCCCTCGTATAATTTCCGGTATCTTATAATATCGGTCATATAAGTCGAATGCAGAAAACTCACGTTATTGGTCCAAGAGATTATGATATGCTAATGCCCACCTGAGAGAGTAACCACGGAGCACACAGCCTTTTTTTAACTATGTATTGTGCCTACGTGACCACACGGTAATACCCAAACTATTCCGAAGCGACGTTTGCACTGTTTTGTGTTTTTTGTATCTCACCCCCTCATACACCTTTATCGTAAGAGCATCCCTTATCTACGATGGAGCGTTCGACCAGAAGAAAATATGAAGCTGGTTTTAAATTCATTAAAAGTCATTGAAGCGGCAAAAGAAAATGGTAACTACGCTCCTGCAACAAGCTTCGATGTGTTTGGGAAACTGGTGCAAGATTGGAGGAAGCGAGAAGATGTAAAAAAAAAATAACTAAATAAATATTTAAGTGTCGCATTTTTGAACGGGCATATAAGTCAGGTCTGATTTTATGATCAGTTTTTCGGGTTTCAAGGCCCAACTTATACGCGAGTATATATGGTATGCTGTCCCAGATATGTCTCTTTTGTGGTCATGGTTCTTGAACATGAAAACTGCTTAGATGTGCGGTCACTATTCAACATAAGTGTTCATCTCAACAACAATTTTTTCGATCACATCATCTTCAAGAAATAACTTCAGGTAAGTTAGTGGATCTTGGCTTTCAACGTTCACTTTTACTCCTAGCTGCCCCAGAAAATTAAAACGAAGCGGTTCTGGTTTATTTGAAGCAGGGTCAGCACAGATCCAAACACGAGCATCACTTTCAGATTCATCAGAATCGCTTTTGGTTTCACTGTCTGTTTCAATTTCACTGCCTGAAGAGAGATTCACTTCGTCATCACTGCCGATGAGAGGCTCCTCAACATGACTGTTGGTATCGCTGTCAAGAGCGTGCAACACCTGGGCTCTTATGAGACGACATTATGAGGCGTGGAGAAGACGCGTCTGCACCGTTGCCCGGATAGCACTCGGGCCTGAGGCTTACGTGAGACGCACCTACACTGTTGCCAGAGTAGCGCTCGGCACTAACGCTGTTAGCACTTTTACAGCCCAAGTAATCCTTATGCGAGACGCGTCTATACAGTTCTCACCAGCTATGGGAAAACCTCATATGTCACATCTTTCAAGTTTTCGGCAAATTGAGAAAATGATGTCACCCCTATAATTAACAATTTCTAGATTTCATTTCTCCATAAGAATTTTTTTTTTACACAAATCAACAACATTTATATCACGTGATCATAAATCAAGGTTTTCATTGGTAGGCGGTCTTTCCTCATTGGTCAGTGGAGTTGCTGTGTTTTTTCTTGCAATATGTAAAATTCTGTGTACATAGGAGCTTCTTCTATTGTGCTATGACCGGAATGAAGACATATTTGGCCATCACCACTACCTTATAACATCAGGAAAGACTCAGTAACTCAGTTTTGATAAAACAAATGGCAGTTACGAGGTTTTTCCAATGCACGGAAGAGTTGCCCAAGTGATGCTCAGGACTAACGCTTTTAACGCTGTTTTCAGAGCCTGATTGACGCTCGGGTCTAACGTTAAGGATGTTAAAGGCCTCTTTTGCTCCAAAGATTAATCCTGAAATTAATTCTGACATTGCAGATTGGAGATAACTTACAAAACTGGATCTTGGCTTCAGTAGCACAGATCAAAGAGTTTGGGTAGAGAAGAATGCTGTGGAAGAGGTGAGGTCATCCGAATGATCTGTCCTCGTTTTAATTTATAATACGAACATTCCGAGAACTTCACCGATAATACAAAAACAGGAGGGGTAAGCAAAGCTGAGGATGCAGAAAAGCAATTCTGATAGACCAGGCCCATCATCAAATGGAGCGAATGTGGTTGGATATGAAGAAGGACAAAGTGCTGCTGTATATGCAGACAACAGCAACATTCATTTTAAAGGTAAGGTGAGTGACATTTTTCTAAAGGAAGCCATTTTTAAGACAGGGATCCCCAATTAGCAGCTGCAGGTTTTCATTCTAACCCTTTTCTTAATTAGTGCCCAGTTTTTGTTGCTAATGAACTCCTTTTGAATTAATTTCAGTTGAATTGTTTTTAAGATTTGTTTCCTTAAATGGCACCCAAACAGAAATGAAATGTGAAGTGAGGGAGCCAACAGAAGACCAACTAAGTCAGGGCCTCAAACTCCAACCAATTTCACTCCAACCAGTTGCTTAATGAGGCACCGAATCTTGTCGTTAAATAAACTCATTCTTTAAATCCATAGCTTGTTGCTGCTCTCATTGTGTAAAGCAGACATTTCTGAAATTGCTGATCTTCTCTTTTCTAAGAGCAGATCAGCATTCCTGAGACCTTCATCTTTCTTTATTTTCAGATATTGTATGATGGTCACAGTTTGCTGCTCATGTTTTGGCTCATTTTGTATCTCATTTTTGTTTGGCTGCTAATTAAGGAAAAAGAAACAGTTAAGGGGTCCGAGTCTTCAAGAGCAAGTCAAATAAAATGAATTCAAAAGAAGTTCATTAGCAAAAAAAAAAAACAGGTCACTAGTTAAGAAAAGGGTTAGAATGAAAACCTGAAGCCACTGCAGCCTTCCAGGACCGGTGTTGAGGACCCTGCTGTAAGGGTTTACGCTGATACAACCTTTTTAGAGCCTACGTAATGTGTGGAAGCAGTAAATAATATAATGTCAGGAAACAGTGGAAACCGGGTGAGTATAAATCAGGGGATTTCATGCTCAGGTGGTATAATGTGTTAGTGAGACGGCATCTGAACTCCTGTGTGCAGGTCATGTTCAGAGAAAACAGCATCCTGGGACTACGGGCATATCATACTCTGAACAAGTTAAGAGAATTAAATAAGGATGGAGGCCATCACATTCCAATACACAGTCTTATGCTGGGTATACATTGTGCGATTTTTAGAAATCACGATGAAACGACTACTCACACTGCACGATGGGAGTCGTCGGTCGTCCAAGTGCTCAAACTGTATGAACACATTCAGTCCGACTGACGTGCCATGATGTGGGCGCACAGGCTCTGTGTATGTGGGCCTAACGTAGAGATCAAGCCTATTCAAAAAAAATCATCATGGCCTCAAGCTTCTCCAAATGTCAACCAAGAGGACAACTGCGTTCCAGGCTCTTGCCGTACTGTGCTTACTACAGAATTAGAGGCACATAGTCTACACAGATTATTGCTGTGTGTGTTTAGTTTGAATTCTTTCGGTAAACGTTTCCTAAGATGCTTTTGCCATCTGCCATTTAGTTGTATGTGCATTGCTGAGTGATATTTAGATTTTTTAAATCAAAAAGGTTTGAAAAATGAGCCTGACGACGGCAATACCCAGGGAATAATATCCAATATCCTGCAGTCGATGCACAATGAAATGTGTTAGAGACATCAGAAAATCGGCTTGTGAGACTTCACACACTATGTACAGCTACCTGAACTCTCTGACATAACAGAACATCTTCAGATTATACGACAGCCCAATCGTAACATGAAATCAATCAGGCATCGTAAACCCCACTCATACTGTCATGAAACGACGGCCGATGAAGCTGAAATTGATGGCGACTCCCAAAAAATCAGTCGCAAAATCATTCAATGGGGGGCCAGCAGTCTGTCCTTTTATTTCTCCTTCAATCTGGATGGTGGTGATTAAGTTCTTAGATGATGTGTATGTAGCATTTCATAGCAAAGGTTAAAGGCCATCTTGGTTTATTATTATTATTTTCTGATTTTTTTTCTGCATGTATTTTTATTTTTTTGCCGTCTTTAAAAATATGGAAAAATTGATGAACATTAATATGTAAGGTTAATGGTGGTCTTGGTTTATTCCAGAGCTTTTTTCTGATTTTATTTGTATTCTTCTGCTGTCTTTAATAATAATAATAATAATTCTTTGCATTTATATAGTGCTTTTCTCACTACTCAAAGTGCTCAGCAATTGCAGGTTAAGGGCCCAACAGAGCAGAGCCCCTATTGGCATTTACGGGATTCGAACCGGCAACCTTCCGATTGCCAGAGCAGATCCCTAGCCTCAGAGCCACCACTCCGCCTTTTTTAATAAAAATACATTTTATTTATTCATAGGCACCTTTCTTAACGCCGAACAATAGATAAAACACACATTATAAGCAAAACTAAAAAAATACAAAAATCAAAAACAGGCAGAGCAATTATAATCAAAGAGAAAAAGCAGAATTAAACAGATGAGTTTTAAGTTTAGACATGAAAAGTGAGAATGAATCAATGTTTCTAAGCTCAGATGGTAATGAGTTCCAAAGATTTAAGTCACGAATCTAGCAAAATGAACAAAGAGTAACACTTACATAAGCAAAATATAAAATAACGTGCAAAATTAAAAACAGTATTTAGTTGGCTGTCTATTATAAATTTATATATATATTTTTTTATTCATACATAAAATGTTCACATGCCATTTCCGCCTGTAGGCTGCATGTTATTTCACCCTAATCAGTTTTTAATTCAAAAGCATGTCAGCGGATGCCACTTTATTTAAAGCTGTGCTGACAACCCGTGGTGTCAAAAGTGATTTGCTGGTAAGCAACTTGTGTTTAGCAAACCAGTAAATGATGTGGACATAGAAAATTAACTTTGACATTTATCTTATGTGTAAGGAAAATATGATATGTTTACTATTTAAGAATCAGAGAGCTGCTCACTAAATATCTCTTGGATATTTGTCATCAGAGGTAAAAAACAGCTGCTCTTTTACATGTTGCTGTATATTTTCAGGTATATTAAAAGGGTCAGACCAAAAGTAATAAGAGTATTAATGGTATGATCCCATAAGGCTACATTATACATGTCAGTCAAATTTTTCTTTTATATTTATATAAAATTCCCATCTCAATGGATGGTGTTTTGCCACCTTGAGAAGTTCTCATTGTGTTTGATGTTCACTCCAGGCCTGCATGAACAGCCCTCCTTGGTCTCATAGTGGTGGTCTTGTATGTGACCTTCATGAGCCCAAAATGATGACACAGCAGAGCCATTCTAGGTTTAATCATCTGACTACTTCATCTCACTTGTTGATTTTGTTCCCTCTGCATAGAACTCTGAAGAACATCATCCATGTGTAGCTCTAGCATGTCAGCCACTGCAACAGAGTGTTTCCTAAGCAACCTTTATATTCTCCCTTCAGAAAGGGTGGCACCCAGCTGGCCAAAAAACTGTCCTGCATCCCCATGGAGGGATAGATAGATAGATAGATAGATAGATAGATAGATAGATAGATAGATAGATAGATAGATAGATAGATAGATAGATAGATAGATAGATATGAAAGGCACTATATGATAGATAGATAGATAGATAGATAGATAGATAGATAGATAGATAGATAGATAGATAGATAGATAGATAGATAGATAGATAGATAGATAGATATGAAAGGCACTATATGATAGATAGATAGATAGATAGATAGATAGATAGATAGATAGATAGATAGATAGATAGATAGATAGATAGATAGATAGATAGATAGATAGATATGAAAGGCACTATATGATAGATAGATAGATAGATAGATAGATAGATAGATAGATAGATAGATAGATAGATAGATATGAAAGGCACTATATGATAGATAGATAGATAGATAGATAGATAGATAGATAGATAGATATGAAAGGCACTATATAATTAAAAGAAAGATAGATGTGAAAGACTATATAATAGATAGATTGATAGATTAATATGAAAGGCACTATATAATAGATATGAAAGGCACTATATAACAGATAGATATATAGATATGAAAGGCACATTATAATAGGTAGATAGATAGATAGATAGATAGATAGATAGATAGATAGATAGATAGATAGATAGATAGATAGATAGATAGATATGAAAGGCAGTATATGATAGATATGAAAGGCACTATATTATTAAAAGAAAGATAAATGTGAAAGACTATATAATAGATAGATAAGGAAAGGCACTAGATAGATAGATTATCCATCATGTACTTCCTTATCTATCTATTAGATAGTGCCTTTCATATCAATCTATCTATTAAATAATACTTTCATATCTATCTATCTAGTGCCTTTCCTTATCTATCTATTGTATAGTCTTTCACATTTATCTTTCTTTTAATAATATAGTGCCTTTCATATCTATCTATCATATACTACCTTTCCTATCTATCTATCTATCTATCTATCTATCTATCTATCTATCTATCTATCTATCTATCTGTCTATCTATCTATCTATCTGTTACATAGCGTCTTTTATATTCATTTATCTATCTCAGTTCTCATGTGCTGATTCTCTTTGCTACGCTCGTTCCTCTTTGTCTTTTTGATGTCTTCTGGTGACCAACACAAGGCTGAACAGTGACATCGCTGTGACTTCCCGATTTCAAATGGCCTGCCCATCGTCTGACACTGCTAGCCCCCCTACACTCGTCTCCATGTGCTCAGTGAAGTCTTACGTGAATGTCAGCTGCTGGAATTTCCTTCGTCTAAGCAAAGGCCAACACTGACGCTGCAGATTATTGAAACATTGCGCTCCTGTCAGTCATTTTCTCCCACTGATTACATAACTGAGGCTGATGATGTCGGTTCTTTTCGATGTGAGATTACTGATGGAACATTAGGTTCTGACGATGTACATTTCTGGGTAAACTGAATATTCTCACTCCCTGTGGTATGAACCTTGTTTGAAGCTCATATTTCACGTATAAACTTTTGTGTTGCTTTTGATGCTTGGATCATGTAATCATTGTTGAATGTACTATTGTACAATGTGCTTGATTGAAGGTGTCTGCTAAATAAATAAATAGCAATTATTATTATTATTATTATGATGATGCTGCAGACAGCTGGATCATGTCTAGCGTGTGTAGTGTGTGCTGGGAAATGACGTACAGTCCTGTTGATTTTTTTTTTTGGGAGATGGTTAATTTATCATCATAATTTAATAATCAAATTCTTAATTAACGCGTCACTAGAGAGCAGACACTGAACAATCAATTGTAATTTTTGTTTTTCTGTACCTTAAAAAGTGCAATCAAGTGGCCGCTTGATAAAGTGAGGGCAGTGAAACCATTGGCTGGCCTTTATATTGTTTGCTCAGACAATTAACTTAGGCTACCAATGGCTGATCATTTCATTAAAAAAGAACTTTCTAAGCCCATACCCTAAAATCGGCGTCTCAGTTTCCAGGTTTGTTCAGTGAATGGTCAAAACCTATTTATATATTTTTGTTTTATTTTTTTTTTCATTTTTGAGTTGAAAACTGCAATAGTAATATTTTATTTCAGTGTTTTACCCGGTTTTATAGACGCATCCTCATGCAGGAAGTAAAAATGTGAGGTCTGAATACACAATAGGGATCTGATAATCAAAAGTACCCCTCATGAGAAGGACTTAGGAGTCATGGTGCACTATCAACTGCCAGCCAGTGTTCAGAAGCCATTGAGAAGGCTAACAGATTGTTAGGTTATATAGCGCCTTGATGTGTGGAGTACAAGTCACAGGAGGTTCTGCTCAAGCTTTATAACACACTGATGAGGCCTCATCTGGAGTACTGGGTGCAGCTTGGGTCTCCAGGCTACAAAAAGGACACAGCAGCACTAGAGAAGGTCCAAAGAAGAGAGAATAGGCTGAGTCCAGGGCTACAGGGGATGAGTTATGAGGAAAGATTAAAAGAGCAAAAGAAGATTAAGAGGAGACCTGACTGAAGTGTTTAAAATTATGACGTGAATTAGTGCAGTGGATTGAGACGGTGACTTTAAAATGAGTTCATCAAGAACATGGGGACACGGTGACTTGTTAAGGGGAAATTTCAACACAAACTTTAGGAATTTTTTCTTCACACAGAGAATGATAGACACCTGGAATAAGTGATCAAGTAGTGTGGTAGACAGTAGGACTTTACAGGCCTTCAAAAGTCGACTTGATGTTATTTTGGACGAATGAAGTGGACTGGACTGGACCTTATGTACATTTTTGGATTTACATAAAGTGGAAGATAATTTTATGCTTATTGGCAATGGGAGCCCAGTTGTAATTGGCTGAAATGAAAACCTGCAGGCGTCCAGAGCTGAGACTGAGCAGCCCGGTCCATTGGGATTGCTTTTCATGTAAAAAATTGACTTGGAAAATGATTGTGCTGAAATCTTTAATCCTGTAGCCTTCCATGGTGTGTGACCGTGTCTCCTGTCGTGTCTCTGTGGTCTGCTCCGTGTTCTCTCGCTGATGGACTCCTCCTCCTCCTCCTCCTCAAGTGTCTTTATGTAGTCCTGCTGTTAAGAAAAACCACAGCAGTCTAAAGGTGTTCCCACTGCAGGTAATTCATGCTGTGAATCCAACTGAATAGGCGACATGAACCCACTCTGTGAACTTCGGTCCACCATTGGCCACAATAAGAAGATGACGATGACAGCTGAAACAGAGCAGGCCACAAGCAGACTTCGCCTCCCATGCAAGTAACGCGGCTCCCATTTCTGTTGTATTTTAAACGCAGTCGGTGCTCTACGTTGGGTGAAGGCCTTGGAAATGGCGTGTTTGAGTATCGACTGTCAGCCTTTTAGCAGTTTTGAGGGTTTGAATTTGCTAAAATGGGCGTGGGCCGAGTCACTTTACAGAACAGACACCTGAAAAAAGGCTTTGAATTTGTTTGAGAATGATTTAAATTTTATGGTAAATCAAGTCAGAGTTTGTAAGGAATATACAGTACAGTCTGGTCAGCAGTGTTTAGTCTAAGGAAGACCTGAAACTAATGAAATGAACGACTTGAACCTTTTAGGTGCCGAATGAATAGCAGTGTACTGTTAAGCCAATCACAGTTATTGTGCATCTCGTTAGCCGGTGCTTCCATCCAGAGAGGTCTATAACACACGCGTGTTCATTACTGCAGCTTCTGCAATATCAGAGTTGAAGCTGTGGCAGCTTTGGTGACTAGTTCAGCCAGCCTGGCAGACACTGGCAGAGACTTGCAACTGGCAGAGTGGAATGAATGGCTGACCCTGTGCCATCTGATATGCTGCTGTTCAGTATTAAAGTACAGCCAAGCACAAACAACAAGACATGAAACGTGCAAGTCGATTACTGATAAGAGACAGGAGTGACGTAACAATAATCACAACCTGAGACCACCAAACAGACCACCGAATGGTGAGGATTCTCATTGAATAATCATCTCAAAAAAAAACAGGTTAGCTCTGAAATGGAAATTTATTTGGATTGCTGATCTTGTATAATCGCTTTCATATCTATGATATACTGACTTAAATTAATCTGTGTATCTGTTATATAGCACCTTTCAGTATCTATCTGTCTGTTATATAGTGCCTTACATATCTATCTATGTATTATATAGTGCCTTATATATTTATCTATGTATTATATTATATAGTGCTTTTCATATCTATCTGTCATATTGTGCCTTCTATCTATCTTATATAGTGCTTCTCAGATCTATCTATCTATCTATCTATCATATAGTGCCTTTCACATCTATCTATCTATCTATCTTGTATAGTGCCTTTCAGATCTATCTATCAAACATATAGTGCCTTTCATATCTATGATGTAATGACTTAAATTTATCTGTGTATCTGTTATATAGTACCTTTCAGTATCTATCTATCTTATATAGTGCTTTTCATATCTATCTATCTATCTATCTATCTATCTATCTATCTATCTATCTATCTATCTATCTATCTATCTATCTATCTTGTATAGTGCCTTTCAGATCTATCTATCAAACATATAGTGCCTTTCATATCTATGATATAGCGACTTAAATTAATCTGTGTATCTGTTATATAGCACCTTTCAGTATCTTATCTGTCTGTTATATAGTGCCTTACATATCTATCGATGTATTATATAGTGCCTTATATATCTATCTATGTATTATATAGTGCTTTTCATATCTATCTGTCATATTGTGCCTTCTATCTGTCTTATATAGTGCTTTTTAGATCTATCTATCTATCTATCTATCTATCTATCTATCTATCTATCTATCTATCTATCTATCTATCTATCTTGTATAGTGCCTTTCAGATCTATCTATCAAACATATAATGCCTTTCATATCTATGATGTAGTGACTTAAATTTATCTGTGTATCTGTTATATAGTACCTTTCAGTATCTATCTGTCTGTTATATAGTGCCTTACATATCTATCTATGTATTATATAGTGCCTTTCATATCTATCTGTCATATTGTGCCTTCTATCTATCTTATATAGTGCTTTTCATATCTATCTATCTATCTATCTATCTATCTATCTATCTATCTATCTATCTTATTGTCCTTTACATATCTATTTATTATATAGTACCTTAAATCTATCTGTGTCATCTTACTTAAAATGGAGGTATAAGCAGGCTATAATAAGGAATTGGCCTTTTAATATTTCAGAAAGCGTGTGCAGTGCTTTTGATTTGTTCTTGTTTGCCTCTTTAAGGTGAGTTAGTCGTTCCTGTAATGAGAGTTAATGTGTTTGTCTTCCTTCACGGCGCCACCGTGCACATTACAGGGTACGAGTGATTCACTTGCGTGTCAGTAAACAGAAAGCAAGTTGTTTTGCAGTTATTTCCTCTTTTGAGGCTGCACTTATTATACATGAATGCAGGTTGGGATAAGTTGAGTTATCTGTGGCTGTCCATTTCTGAATTGGCAGACACACAATCTGCAGAGCCTTCTGAGGGTATCCAGACCCCCTTTTGTTTTGACCGCTCCATATGTTGAGGCCTCCCTCTAAAATCATTTAAATTCATCTTTCTCCCTCATCAAACAACACTCAGTAGCTCAAAGTGACACAATGAAAACAGGATTTTAGATTTATTTAATACATACATACACACACACACACACACACACATGCACACACACACATATGTATATATATATATATATGTATATATAATGCCCTTTTCCAGACCTGTTCAATTTTTCCCTGACCCCAGCAAATAGCAAAATAAAGTTAACTTAATTAAGTTAGGTTTAAGTTACATAAATTCATATGAACGTTTGGTTGTTATGCCAGTCAGTGAAAGATGAAAGGCTAAAAGTGTTTGTAGTACAGTTCTCACTTTGACAGTTTTAAATGTACTTTTCCATCACCAATAAAATTCATTTACTTTATTCCAGTTCTACCTGTGTAACTGTGCTATTCAAATTAATTTAAAGATAAGCCATGGACTTGTTTGTTGATATTGAAACTTCATTTTAAGTTACTGTATGTCCGTGTGTCAGGGTATACACACAGAGTACCTGGGTTTTGGGTTTTCAGTCTGCAGTTTCTGTGTTTTACTGAAATGTCATCTGTGTTTTAAGTATATTATGTAGTATGTGATGTTTTTTTTTTCCTTGTCAGTGGCTTAGTCCAGTTTAAAATTGTATTATTATTGTTATTATTATAAGGCTTCAGTGGTGGCAGATCACATCTCCGTATCACTTGGCACAGTGCAGGGCCAGACTTGGAGGGGGGGTTGGGGGAATCAGAGAGCCCAGAGAAGACCTCCACAGACTCTGGGAGACCATGCAGGCACCACACAGACCCCGACCAGGCCCAGGGTTTGAAGTCCCCCCGATGCTGGATCCTTGAGGCAACCACAGTAAGCACTGCCACACCGTGTCACCGTCTATTAAAATACATTTAATCACAAATAAAAGATTAGTCTAAATTTTTAAAAGGACTGCAGTCCTCGATTAGTCTATGATTGTCCTCATTTCATGTGCCTTATTCTGAAACTGCTACAGCGCTAATGATTAAAGTACATTCAGTTTTGGACAGAAGTAGAACTGTTGGTCTTTTTCTCTATTAAATAATTGGAATGAACCAAAAATAGTTAGCCAAACACACTGACTGGACAGAATGTTCTCCTTCTTCTTCTTAGTATGATGTCTTCTCCTCCAGAGGTGCTGATGGTAATGGTGATGACGACATTCTAAAAAATCCCATTGAAGAAAGGATGAGGTCATTGAATGGAAGAATTCCTGCTTTTAGAGGCCATGCAAAGAAAAAAAAATGATGTTTACTTTGGGTCTCTTTTGCTGCCTCCCATCATCTGATATTCCTATCTAGGGCTCCAGTTGTAGCTTAATTGCCATCAGGCTCCATCATCTTCAATCGCAAACCACATACTCAAGCTGAACCGTCAAATAATGTTATTAAGTGCCAGCGGATTTGTTTCTTTGTGAAGCCCATTAGGCTGATGTGTGTGTGTGTGCGTGCATGCACTTACTACAGTGACATAATGATGTGAGTGCACATCACACTGTACAGCAGGGCCCAGCGTTATTACAGTAGTTAAAGTGACGAGTGACACACTGACTCGGGCTCATCATGGAAACTGAAGGTAAATCAGGCCAGAGAGCCATTCGACTTCAGTAGGGACAGCAATCTTTTAATGTTCTTACTTTTAAATCATTTTGGTGTGTGTTCAGACCATAGTTTGTGTATATTTATTTATTTACCTATTTATATATTTAAAGAGCTTCTGTAAAAAATCAAATTTCCCACTGGGGACAAATACAGTTCTATCTATCTATCTATCTATCTATCTATCTATCTATCTATCTATCTATCTATCTATCTATTATATAGTGTTTTTCTATCTATCTATCTATCTATCTATCTATCTATCTATCTATCTATCTATCTATCTATCTATCTATCTATTATATAGTGCCTTTCATTCAATCTATTATATAGTGCCTTTCATATCTATTTATCTATTACATAGTGCCTGTCTGTCTATCTATCTATCTATCTATCTATCTATCTATCTATCTATCTATCTATCTATCTATCTATCTATCGGGGACAAATACAGTTCTATCTATCTATCTATCTATCTATCTATCTATCTATCTATTATATAGTGTTTTTCTATCTATCTATCTATCTATCTATCTATCTATCTATCTATCTATCTATCTATTATATAGTGCCTTTCATTCAATCTATTATATAGTGCCTTTCATATCTATTTATCTATTACATAGTGCCTATCTATCTATCTATCTATCTATCTATCTATCTATCTATCTATCTATCTATCTATCTATCTATCTTATTATATAGTGCCTTTCATATCTATTTATCTATTACATAGTGCCTATCTATCTATCTATCTATCTATCTATCTATCTATCTATTATATAGTGCCTTTCATTCAATCTATTATATAGTGCCTTTCATATCTATTTATCTATTACATAGTATCTATCTATCTATCTATCTATCTATCTATCTATCTATCTATCTATTATATAGTGTTTTTCTATCTATCTATCTATCTATCTATCTATCTATCTATCTATTATATAGTGTTTTTCTATCTATCTATCTATCTATCTATCTATCTATCTATCTATCTATCTATTATATCAGGGGTAGGCAACGTCGGTCCTGGAGTGCCACAGTATGTGCAGGTTTTTGTTCCAACCTAGTTCCTTAACGAGAACTCAATTATTGCTGATGAAGCACATATTGCTTAAGTGACATTTTAATGCTTCATTTTAGTGGTCTCGCTTGTTAAGGTTCTCCAACCTTAATTGCTTATTTCAATCTTAAACTGCTGCATTCAGTGTTTTAATTGCTCCTTATTAGTAATAAGATGTAAAGCAGGGGTAGGCAATGTCGGTCCTGGTGAGCCGCAGTGGCTACAGGTTTTCATTCCAACCCAATTGCTTAATTAGAAACCAATCATTGCCAATCTCAGACCTTATTTAATTTTATGGCTTGTTAGTCTGTGCAATGTAAGGCTTTTTTTTTTTATCATAGATTTTTTTCCTTTCCAAGGATATCATCCAAATGATTTGAAGCCTAAAACAGATCATTTTCAGTCTGTCACATTTTTCTATTAAGTGTTTTATTAAATCAAACCGTGCATGATGAACACACACAGATGTAATTGGAAAAAAGCTAGCTGGAGAACTGCTGGCTGCTTTGTCTTTTACATCTTATTGCTAATAAGGAGCAATTAAAACACTGAATGCAGCAGTTTAAGATTGAAATAAGCAATTAAGGTTGGAGAACCTTAACAAGCGAGACCACTAAAATGAAGCATTAAAATGTCACTTAAGCAATATGTGCTTCATCAGCAATAATTGAGTTCTCGTTAAGGAACTGGGTTGGAACAAAAACCTGCACATACTGTGGCACTCCAGGACCGACGTTGCCTACCCCTGTATTATATAGTGCCTTTCATTCAATCTATTATATAGTGCCTTTCATATCTATTTATCTATTACATAGTGCCTGTCTATCTATCTATCTATCTATCTATCTATCTATCTATCTATCTATCTATCTATCTATCTATCTTATTATATAGTGCCTTTCATATCTATTTATCTATTACATAGTGCCTATCTATCTATCTATCTATCTATCTATCTATCTATCTATCTATCTATCTATCTATCTATCTATCTATCTATTATATAGTGCCTTTCATTCAATCTATTATATAGTGCCTTTCATATCTATTTATCTATTACATAGTATCTATCTATCTATCTATCTATCTATCTATCTATCTATCTATCTATCTATCTATCTATCTACTCCCCCAGTGCCACACTCTTGCTCTCCATGTCTTTCTCTCTGTTTTCCTCTCGTCCTGTGCCAGCCCGTACTTCTAGAGTTCTGTGGACACAGCGTCTCAGTCACACACCGCAGGAAGCCGATGAAGCAGTTGATAAAGATGGCACCCTCATGACCCAGTGGGGTCTCGCCTCCCAATTATTTGACCAGCTCCCCCAGCTGTGTGACTGCGCCCACGGAGACTGACTGACACGGCCGAGGGGTGATTCTTTCAGAGCTGCAGTACCACAGTGCTGTTAGCCAGTCCTTCAGCCATCCCAGTGTGTCTCTGGTCAGAGTCGCTCAGGTCCTTACTTACGCTTGGCCATTTTTGCAGTTTCCAAGCCCATCACCTTCAGACGCGACTGGTCACTTTTTCTACGTGATAACATCCCACCGCTGGACAGGCGCCACTGTAACGAGAAGCTCAGTGTGATTGACTTCACCTGGCAACGCTTTCCTTGGATGTTGTTCATAGAAAATGAAGTGCCCTCTATACTGAGCAGTGAGACCCTCGGGGTAACACCCGGCCCACCTTAGGTGTCACTGTGGTGATGCGATGACACAGCAAGTGGGCCATGTGTAAAAAAGGAGCTCAAAAAATAAAAAAGCTCAATATGAGCTGAATTGACAAAGTAGACCTTTATTGGCGAGGGAAGCCGTGTTCGCCTCTTCATGTTATCCCAATTGAAGGGAGCATGGATGAGGATCTGCTGAGGAAGCAAGTAGTGAGGAAGTGTAGAGTTTTCCAAGGGGGGGGGGGGGGGGGGGGCCGGGGACATAAGCAAATGCACAAGGACAAAATGGATGTGTCATCACTTGGAGGGTCTCCGCCTCATACGTTATGTGATGCAGCAGCCCGGTGTCTCTGTCGCAGGGTCAAACGATGAAGGAGTAGCGCAGAAGGGTCACCCTTCCCTGTCACCTCAATGATAATCAGATGGAGCTGAATTAAAGGAGGCGATGAAATAAACATGAGCAGAGCACAATGTTCAATCAGCCTCACCAGAAAAGGAAAGCAAAAACCAAGAGAGAATTTTAGTGTGTGGAAGACGAGAATGTTGGGATGGGGCCAGCTTGCACTGATCATTGTTTTGTGTTATGTGGGGGTGTTTGAGGGTCTGTCTGTCTGTCCATCCATCTCCTGTCCCAACATTCCTGCGGGCGGCAAGAAGAAACTTCTGCTCCTTTGTTTAACTCTGTGATAAATTCAAACCAAAGAGTACAGTAATATAGCAAGGCTGTTACCCATAAGGAGGGCTGCAATAGTAGTAACTCGGGAGATCATTTACTGGACCGATAATTGGAAACTTGTCAGGCGTCAGACTGGAATGCTGCGAGATCAGGCGGTGGGGTGGTGGCCAAGGAACGGGCATGTAAGCACTGTAAAGGTGTTAAAGAGCCCCCCATGTCGTAGTGTAAGCACTATAAAGGTATAAAGGAGCCCCCTGTCTCATGGTGTAAGCAATATAAAGGAGCCCCCCCCCCCCCGTCTTGTAGTGTATGCACTATAAAGGTATAAAAGAGCCCCCTGTCTCATAGTGTAAGCAATATAAAGGAGCCCCCCCCCCGTCTTGTAGTGTATGCACTATAAAGGTATAAAAGAGCCCCCTGTCTCGTAGTGTAAGCAATATAAAGGAGCCCCCCATGTCGTAGTGTATGCACTATAAAGGTATAAAAGAGCCCCCCATGTCGTAGTGTAAGCACTATAAAGGTATAAAGGAGCCCCCCATGTCGTAGTGTAAGCACTATAAAGGTATAAAGGAGCCCCCCGTCTCGTAGTGTAAGCAATATAAAGGTATTAAGGAGCCCCCCGTCTCATGGTGTAAGCAATATAAAGGAGCCCCCCCCCGTCTTGTAGTGTATGCACTATAAAGGTATAAAAGAGCCCCCTGTCTCGTAGTGTAAGCAATATAAAGGAGCCCCCCATGTCGTAGTGTAAGCACTATAAAGGTATAAAAGAGCCCCCCGTCTCGTAGTTTAAGCAATATATAGGAGCCCCCCATGTCGTAGTGTAAGCACTATAAAGGTATAAAGGAGCCCCCCATGTCATAGTGTAAGCACTATAAAGGTATAAAGGAGCCCCCCATGTCATAGTGTAAGCACTATAAAGGTATAAAGGAGCCCCCCATGTCGTAGTGTAAGCACTATAAAGGTATAAAGGAGCCCCCCGTCTCGTAGTGTAAGCAATATAAAGGTATTAAGGAGCCCCCCGTCTCATGGTGTAAGCAATATAAAGGAGCCCCCCCCCTCGTCTTGTAGTGTATGCACTATAAAGGTATAAAAGAGCCCCCTGTCTCGTAGTGTAAGCAATATAAAGGAGCCCCCCATGTCGTAGTGTAAGCACTATAAAGGTATAAAAGAGCCCCCCGTCTCGTAGTTTAAGCAATATATAGGAGCCCCCCATGTCGTAGTGTAAGCACTATAAAGGTATAAAGGAGCCCCCCATGTCATAGTGTAAGCACTATAAAGGTATAAAGGAGCCCCCCATGTCGTAGTGTAAGCACTATAAAGGTATAAAGGAGCCCCCCATGTCGTAGTGTAAGCACTATAAAGGTATAAAGGAGCCCCCCGTCTCGTAGTGTAAGCAATATAAAGGTATTAAGGAGCCCCCCGTCTCATGGTGTAAGCAATATAAAGGAGCCCCCCCCCTCGTCTTGTAGTGTATGCACTATAAAGGTATAAAAGAGCCCCCTGTCTCGTAGTGTAAGCAATATAAAGGAGCCCCCCATGTCGTAGTGTAAGCACTATAAAGGTATAAAGGAGCCCCCCATGTCGTAGTGTATGCACTATAAAGGTATAAAAGAGCCCCCCGTCTCGTAGTTTAAGCAATATATAGGAGCCCCCCATGTCGTAGTGTAAGCACTATAAAGGTATAAAGGAGCCCCCCGTCTCGTAGTGTAAGCAATATAAAGGTATTAAGGAGCCCCCCGTCTCATGGTGTAAGCAATATAAAGGAGCCCCCCCCCCTCGTCTTGTAGTGTATGCACTATAAAGGTATAAAAGAGCCCCCTGTCTCGTAGTGTAAGCAATATAAAGGAGCCCCCCATGTCGTAGTGTAAGCACTATAAAGGTATAAAGGAGCCCCCCGTCTCGTAGTTTAAGCACTATAAAGGTATAAAGGAGCCCCCCATCTCATGGTGTAAGCAATATAAAGGAGCCCCCCCCCCCGTCTTGTAGTGTATGCACTATAAAGGTATAAAGGAGCCCCCCATCTCGTAGTGTAAGCACTATAAAGGTATAAAGGAGCCCCCCGTCTCGTACTGTAAGCAATATAAAGATATAAAGGAGCCCCCCGTCTCTATTAAATGAAGTCACATCTATCTAAATGAGTCGTGTCCCATCCTGGAAGGCTGCACAGGTGACCAGTGTTTCCATTAGATGCCACTGTTTGCTGTTAACTGAATTTGTCATTTAATCGTCTGGCTTTATAGACGCAGGCTAGAAAAGTTAATAACAATGACGGAGATTTCTATTGTACTAGCCGTCCCCCGTGGCTCCACCCGCGTAGAAGTGAAGCAGGACAGTGAGGAGAGCCCTGCCCAGCTCGCCACTCCTAACATCACTCTTCCTCCTCCCCTCGGCCCACAGCCTCTGTCTCAGATTAGTGTGACTATATCACTTCTGCAAGCGAACTATGATTCTTAGCGTGATGAGAGAAGTCGCAAAATTAACTGGAATGTTCAAGCAAATTCTAGAAAAAAAACCTAATCTAAATCCGTTAAGTAGTTCTCTCGTTCGCTAGCTAAGCGGATGTAAGGAACACCCCAAAGCTGGCATGTGAGTGAGGAGGGCCCTGCTGTGTGCCTGTCGGATTTGCTCAAATAAATCACTGCCGCAAGTGAACTATGATACATAGCACAATGAGACAAGTCACAAAATTAACCGCAATGTTGAAGCAAATTATGGAAAAAAAAACAAACAATCTAAATTCATTAAGTAGTTCTCTCGTGAAAAGCAGACAGACAGACGTTGGACTTTATATATAGATGTTCACTATAATGGTCACTGGTGCCATAACATGTAGCAAACAGGAGTCACATTTCTTCATATACAAGGGGGCTTCGCTCGCCTACCTCCGGAGTTGGGTAACCCGAAATACATTGATGAATGTATGAGATATATTGGAGTGTAAAGGTGTAGATGACGAACAAAGGATGTATATTCATTAATCCTAATGAATGTTCACTAATAGTGGACTCATTACAGAATGCGTTGTCAGCTAATTGGCGGAACTGTTTAGCGACCATCTGTCGTTCCTTTCTTTGCCGTTTATCTATTGACTCCGCTGTTTGAGAGGCGCGTTGTAGGCGCCTACGTTCATTAATTGTATTCAGGTGGGCTCGCTTCTGTATGTCCGTAAGTTGAGATGTTTCGTTTTGGAGCCGTGACTCGTTTGGTTGCGTTGTTTGAGAAGCACGTTGTAGGCGCCTGCGTTCATTTGTTTTATCCAGGCGGCCTCGTTTTTGTAGCCCCATTAGTCGAGCTCTTTCTTTTTGGAGCCGTGCCTGCTTTGCTTGCGGCATTTCAGACACACGCTATAGGCGCCTGCGTTCATTGATTCTATGGTCATTGCATTTGTCCATGCGGGCTCACTTTTGTAGTTCCGTTAGTCGAGCTGTTTGGTTTTGGAGCCGAGACAGTTTTGCTTCCGCGGTTTCAGACGCACGTTGTAGGCGCCCACGTATCCGTGCATGCGCCCTCCGTACTATCTCAGGTTTGACTATGCTGTGTTTTGTGGACGTTTGGGGACTCCATACTTTGTCTGGTTTGACTGTGGGGAGGGACGCCGAAGCCTCTTCTGTTTGTGTTCTCTGTGAGTACTTATAGTATTGTATTACTGTAATGTGATTCACATATGCTGTGGAGTCCAGATCTTTGGGGCTTCTGTACTATCTCGGGTTGTTGCCTGCGGTGCTTTCGAAGCGCATTGTAGGCGCTTGCACCTTCCGTACTATATCGGGTTTGACTATGCTCTGTAGTGTGCACATGTAGGGTTCTGTACTCTCTTGAGAGGGCTACATACAGTTGTCCATGTGTAAAGTGCTTAATATTGTATCACTGTAATGTGATTCACATATGTTGTGGAGTCCAGATCTGTGTGGTTCTCGTGTTTATGCTTGCGGTGTGTTAGAAGCACGTGGACCATGCTGTGTAGTGTGGACGTTTAGTTCAGAAGCGCCTTTTGTACTTTCCCGCACCTTATGTACTATCTTTGTGGACCTGTGGGGCCTCCGTAGCCTCCTCCGTTTGACTCTGGGGTGCAGCGCAGAATCCTCTTTTTTGTGTGGCTGTGTCGTTAGTCGTTAGCTATGGGCGCGTTGTTGCTTCATTTCTCATTCACGTTAGTTGAGCTCTTTCATTTTTGGGCCGTGACTCCTTCGTTCACGGTAGATCAGACTTCGCTTGCGGTCTATGAGACGTGCGCTGTAGGAGCCTGCGCACTATGTCTCATGGTCCCATCGCCGTGTACCTGCGTCCATGCCTTCCAGTTTACCATTCTCGGTTAGTAATATGGATATTTTTGTGTTGTATCATTTTAATTCTCTCTCAATTACAGCATCTTATGTTCAGTTTCTGTGCTCCGTCACCTTCTCTTTGCAGTGTGCACGTTCACCCGAACTCTGTGTGGATTTTCCACTGTTGCCCGAGTTCTCCTTTCACATCCCTCAGATGTGTGTGTATGATGTGCGCCAGCAGCTCTGCCATCTTGCTGTGTGTTTTGAGATGGACTGGTGCCCTGGAGCACCACGGGACTGAAACTGAACTCCAGTCCCCTGTGGCCCTATTTAGGGCTGAGGCTGATTTCTACTTCTGCGTTGAGTCTACACCATAGGTACACTGTAGGGACGGCATGATCTGCATCGCCTATGGCGTTTTTTTGGGGTAGCCTGACCCGCATATCCTCACATCACCACAATAACTCTATTCAGATCCCTACTGCTGTGATTGGCCAGTTTGGTAACGACATATTTCCTGAATGCATTTCCATTAGTCTTCCAGTTGGGAAGTTAAGGATCGTAGGAAACAGTGGAAAAAATGTGAGGGACAAATACATTGGCCTACAGAAGAAAATGTGTAGCAAGAGGAACAGTGATACCAGAAGGCAAAACCTGCCTGCATTTTCATGGATCATTGGCTTTTCTTGCATGCTGCAGATGTGGCCAACTAACATTTAGGCATGAGCTGCAACGCGGAAATATAAAATGCTTCTGACGGCGTAGCCTACATGTATAACTACATTGCAGGCTTGACACAGAAGTATAAATCAACCCTAATTCTCTGTGGCTAAGGATCTGGAAGGCTGCCGGTTCAAATCCCATTACCGCCAGAAGGGATCCTACTCCGTTGGGCCCTTGAGCAAAGCCCTTAACCTGAAAGTTGTTCCAGGGTTGCAGAACAATGGCTGACCCTGTGCTATGACCCCTAAAAAGTCCTGCGACAAGACAACTTCCCCTCAGGGATTAGCAATGTATATCAAAAATCATTCAAATATTAATAATTTAACTTCTTAGACATTTCTTTTTTCATCAGACCACAACCTGTCTTTGTCAGTTTCTCCCATCTAACTAAAAAGTGAACTGCCAGGCCTTCTTAACCGATAAAAATGGCCAATTGGGTTCATCTCCAGATTTGGTTGCGCGGATTGCAGTGAAACCCTGAACCAGGACTTGGATGCCCTCAATTAACTGAAAGACAAGTTAAACTTTTGCGGACCACCCACTTGTCGTCGTCTTGACATGTACTCCCTCTGTACTTTTGTTTCTTCTTTACCATATGAATCCCCCACACGTTTTACTGCTCTGATGTCATTCAGTGGACGTTCCCAACTTCCCCACAGAATTGACAAAGACGCTGCTTGTGAAGTCTCCCCTCATTCCGCTCTGATTATATGACTCGGAAGGACGGCTATAATGATGTCTTTGATAGAGTGTTAACATTCCAGGCCCATTATATGAGTGGCTGTTCAAACAGCACCTCTGATATTTAACTCCGCCACACTCGAGTCAAGTTAAAGGGCCCTCTGTTATAATCGCATCTCTGATATGAGGTTACGCGCCACTCCACCCTCCTAATGCTGTTTTAACCCTGACTCTGATGGAAGGTCCGCCACACAGCCCGCTCGTGATCAAAGCCTCTTTGTTCAGGACGTCACCCCTTGTGTGAAGCAGCGACTACAGCAGAGCAAAGGCTTGCCCTGTTAACCACGGGGACTGTGATTTGGAATTGGCAGACTTCAGTGCAAGGCATCTCCATTTTTTCCAACGGGACAGTTTGGTAAACTTGAAAAAGATGGACACTAGTAGCAATACTTTTATGAATAGTTAAGCGGACAACCTTAAATCTTGAATATAACAGGATTTCACGTCTCTCCATTTTTTTGCAGATATGGCAGAAAGTAAACACATTATTGTGTCCGTTCTCCGAGCCCCTTAATCCAAACCGAGAGTTACAGTGAACTGGAGCAGACCCTATCAGAGAGCCCGTCCATCACTCACTCATTAATTCAGACAATTTAAAATCTAATTGGGATGTGGGAGGAAGAAATCCATTCAGACATGTGACAGTGCAGTCCCTCTTCTCATTTGGGAGCCTCTTGAACCCGACACCGTGTTTAGTCTGAGTTGTGAGGACAGCAAACAAAGCAAGGGGAAGGTGCAAAAGTGTTAAGTTTATCTGTGTATACAGTCATGGCCGAAATTATCGGCACCCCTGGAATTTTCCTTGAAAATGCACCATTTCTCCCAGAAAATTGTTGCAATTACAAATGTTTTGGTATCCACATGTTTATTTCTTTTGTGTGCATTAGAACAACACAAAAAAACAGAGAAAAAAAGCCAAATCTGACATAATTTCACACAAAACTCAAAAACCGGGCTGGACAAAATTATTGGCACCCTCAACTTAATATTTGGTTGCACGCCCTTTGGAAAAAATAACTGAAATCAAGCACTTCCTATAACCATCAACAAGCTTGTTACACCTCTCAACTGGAATTTCCGACCACTCTTCTTTTGCAAACTGCTCAAGGTCTCTCAGATTTGAAGGGCGCCTTCTCCCAACAGCAATTTTGAGATCTCTCCATAAGTGTTCAATCGGATTTAGATCCGGACTCATTGCTGGCCACGTCAGAACTCTCCAGTGCTTTGTCTTCAACCATTTCTGGGTGCTTTTAGAGGTATGTTTGGGGTCATTGTCCTGCTGGAACACCCATGACCTCTGACGCAGACCCAGCTTTCTGACACTGGGCCCTACATTGCGCCCCAATATCTTTTGGTAGTCTTCAGATTTCATGACGCCTTGCACACAATCAAGGCATCCAGTGCCAGAGGCAGTAAAACATCCCCAAAACATCTTAGAACCTCCACCATGTTTGACTGTAGGTACTGTGTTCTTTTCTTCGTAGGCCTCATTCCATTTTCTGTAAACAGCAGAATGATGAGCTTTACCAAAAAGCTCTACCTTGGTCTCATCTGTCCACAAGATGTTCGCCCAGAAGGATTTTGGCTTCCTCAAGTACATTTTGGCAAACTCCAGTCTGGCTTTTTTATGTTGCTGTGTCAGCAGTGGGGTCCTCCTGGCTCTCCTGCCATAGCATTTCATTTCGTTCAGATGTTGACGGATAGTTCAAGCTGACACTGTTGCACCCTGAGTCTGCAGAACAGCTTGAATATGTTTTGAAGTTGATTGGGGTTGTTTATCCACCATTCGGACTATTCTTTGTTGCAGTCTTTTATCGATTTTTGTCTTCCATCCACGTCCAGGGAGATTAGCTACAGTGCCATGTGTTGTGAACTTCTTGATTATGTTGCGCACAGTGGACAAAGGAACATGAAGATCTCTGGAGATGGACTTGTAGCCTTGAGATTGTTGATATTTTTCCACAATTTTTGTTCTGAAGTCCTCAGACAATTCTCTGCTCTTCTTTCTGTTCTCCATGCTTAGTGTGACACACTCAGACACACAACAGAAAGGTTGAGTTAACGTTTCTCCATTTTAACTGGCTTCAGGTGTGATTGCTATATTGCCAGCACCTGTTTCTTGCCACAGGTGAGTTCAAATGAGCATCATATGCTTGAAATAAAACGATTTACCCACAATTTTGAAAGGGTGCCAATAATTTTGTCCAGCCCATTTTTGGAGTTCTGTGTGACATGATGTCAGATTTGGCTTTTTTCTCTGTTTTTTTGTGTTGTTCCAATGCACATAAAGAAAATAAACATGTGTATACAAAAACATTTGTAATTTCAATAATTTTCTGGGAGAAATGGTGCATTTTCTGGGAAAATTCCAGGAGTGCCAATAATTTCGGCCATGACAGTATACAGTGGTGTGAAAAACTATTTGCCCCCTTCCTGATTTCTTATTCTTTTGCATGTTTGTCACACAAAATGTTTCTGATCATCAAACACATTTAACCATTAGTCAAATATAACACAAGTAAACACAAAATGCAGTTTGTAAATGGTGGTTTTTATTATTTAGGGAGAAAAAAAAATCCAAACCTACATGGCCCTGTGTGAAAAAGTAATTGCCCCCTGAACCTAATAACTGGTTGGGCCACTCTTAGCAGCAATAACTGCAATCAAGCGTTTGCGATAACTTGCAATGAGTCTTTTACAGCGCTCTGGAGGAATTTTGGCCCACTCATCTTTGCAAAATTGTTGTAATTCAGCTTTATTTGAGGGTTTTCTAGCATGAACCGCCTTTTTAAGGTCATGCCATAGCATCTCAATTGGATTCAGGTCAGGACTTTGACTAGGCCACTCCAAAGTCTTCATTTTGTTTTTCTTCAGCCATTCAGAGGTGGATTTGCTGGTGTGTTTTGGGTCATTGTCCTGTTGCAGCACCCAAGATCGCTTCAGCTTGAGTTGACGAACAGATGGCCGGACATTCTCCTTCAGGATTTTTTGGTAGACAGTAGAATTCATGGTTCCATCTATCACAGCAAGCCTTCCAGGTCCTGAAGCAGCAAAACAACCCCAGACCATCACACTACCACCACCATATTTTACTGTTGGTATGATGTTCTTTTTCTGAAATGCTGTGTTCCTTTTACGCCAGATGTAACGGGACATTTGCCTTCCAAAAAGTTCAACTTTTGACTCATCAGTCCACAAGGTATTTTCCCAAAAGTCTTGGCAATCATTGAGATGTTTCTTAGCAAAATTGAGACAAGCCCTAATGTTCTTTTTGCTTAACAGTGGTTTGCGTCTTGGAAATCTGCCATGCAGGCCGTTTTTGCCCAGTCTCTTTCTTATGGTGGAGTCGTGAACACTGACCTTAATTGAGGCAAGTGAGGCCTGCAGTTCTTTAGACGTTGTCCTGGGGTCTTTTGTGACCTCTCGGATGAGTCGTCTCTGTGCTCTTGGGGTAATTTTGGTCGGCCGGCCACTCCTGGGAAGGTTCACCACTGTTCCATGTTTTTGCCATTTGTGGATAATGGCTCTCACTGTGGTTCGCTGGAGTCCCAAAGCTTTAGAAATGGCTTTACAACCTTTACCAGACTGATAGATCTCAATTACTTCTGTTCTCATTTGTTCCTGAATTTCTTTGGATCTTGGCATGATGTCTAGCTTTTGAGGTGCTTTTGGTCTACTTCTCTGTGTCAGGCAGCTCCTATTTAAGTGATTTCTTGATTGAAACAGGTGTGGCAGTAATCAGGCCTGGGGGTGGCTACGGAAATTGAACTCAGGTGTGATACACCACAGTTAGGTTATTTTTTAACAAGGGGGCAATTACTTTTTCACACAGGGCCATGTAGGTTTGGATTTTTTTTCTCCCTAAATAATAAAAACCATCATTTAAAAACTGCATTTTGTGTTTACTTGTGTTATATTTGACTAATGGTTAAATGTGTTTGATGATCAGAAACATTTTGTGTGACAAACATGCAAAAGAATAAGAAATCAGTAAGGGGGCAAATAGTTTTTCACACCACTGTATATATATATATATATATATATATATTTATATAAAATCCAGCATCTGTCTGTTTATCCACTTTTCACGAGAGAACTACTTAACAGATTTAGATTGGGTTTTTTTTCTAGAGTTTGCTTGAACATTCCAGTTGATTTTGCAACTTCTCTCATTGCTCTATGTATCATAGTTCGCTTGCGGTACCGATTTATTTGCACGAATCCGAGAGACATGCAGTGGGCCGAGGGGAGGAAGGCAGTGCCAGCCTTGGGGCGTACTTTACCTCCGCTTAGTTAGCGAACGATTGAACTACTTAACGGATTTAGATTGAGTTGTTTTTCTGTAATTTGCTTGAACATTCCAGTTGATTTTGCAGCTTCTCTTATTGCGCTGTCTATCATAGTTCGCTTGTGATACCGGTTTATTTCCCTGAATCTGAGAGACATGCAGCGGGCTGAGGAGAGGAGGGCAGGATCAGCCTTGGGGCGTATCTTACCTCCGCTTAGCTAGCGAACGAGAGAACTACTTAACGGATTTAGATTGTGTTTTCTTCTAGAATTTGCTTGAACATTCTGGTTGATTTTGTGACTTCTCTCATTGCACTATGTATCATAGTTCGCTTATGCGCAAATCCGAGAGATACGGAGGGGGGCGGGGCTGTCCTCACTCATGCGCCAGCCTTGGGACATTCCTTACCTCCGCTTAGCTAGCGAACGAGAGAACTACTTAACGGATTTAGATCGGGTTTTTTTTTTTGCTAGAACACTCTGGTTGATTTTTGCAACTTCTCTCTCGCTACTCCGAGACAGAGGCTGCGGGCTGAGGGGAGGGGGAAGTGTGACGTCAGGAGTGGGGAGCCGGCCAGGGCCTTCCTCACTGTCCTGTTTCACTACTACGCGGGTGGAGCCACAGGGGACGGCTAGTTAAACAATAAGAATCGAAACGAGTGTTTTCAAAAGTGCAGTGCTCTCAAAATGTTAATAGATAAATAATCCATAAAATCAGATGAAGTATGGAGGTAAAAATCTAAATAAATAAATCCATTAAAAGCAGAGGTTAAAAACACAGTCACTGGCTCCGTCATGCTCTTTTTTTTGTTCTTTATTTCGCCTTATACAATTTCTTGTATTAGGAATTTGTTAGTTTTCGTATACCCCTTGGGGTCAGAGCACAGGGTCAGCCATTGTACAGCGCCCCTGGAGCAATTACAGGTTAAGGGCCTCAGCAGAGTAGCATCTCTTTTGGCAGTGATGGGGATTCGAACCGGCAACCTTCGGGATACCAGCGCAGATCCTTAGCCTCAGGGCCACCACTCCGCCTGATGATCTCAGCCCACCTTCTTTTTCGTCTCCCCGGATCACTAACTCGCACAGCTGGCAGAGACTCAGTAGCCATGATCTTCATCTGCCGGACCGTCAGAGGTCGGATCTCCTCCCGTTATCCTTCACGCACCCACAGTCGTACCTCGGATCCCTGGAGAGGTCATCGGTCACGCTCGCCCCACTCCACAGTGGGGTGAACCAGCCTCTAGAGCGCCACGACTTACTCTCCTTCACAAGGCCTCTGTTCGTGCTGCCTTTCCTCTCTAGGTGGCTGGGTCAATCAGCCCGAGACTGTTCTCCCGCCGCATTTGAACTTCTCACCTTTTTCTCATTCTGTTTTCCTCCGCTTCTCCTTTTATATAATGGGGACATGGCATAAGTCGGGTGATTAGCAGCTCCCAGCATCAATTACGGACACAGATGATTCCACACTTGTGCGCTTCAGTGCAGAAACATCCGCACCGCATCGCACCCAGGATCCGCGCCCACAACACTACTACGACCCCTCCTTAAAGTCACGAGTGCGATGATTATTTATTTAAAAAGGGAATCAGCCGCGGACACCGCTTTACCACAGGACACGGAGGGAAGATGCAGACGAAACAAAGAAAGTGATGGAGCCAAGGTGTTATCCCTGGAGGCAGGAGCATCAAACAGCTTTCCCCACGGTAAAAAAAAAAAAAAAAAATTGCATTTCATTTCTATTATAATTGCAATTTAGAATTTTAATTTACCTGTTTTCATGAATATGAAGAATTTTGTGATCTCACTGTTTCTTAAATTGCAATGCAAGTCAAGTCAAGTGGCTTTATTCTCCTACCATCCATACTAGGAGTTGCATGGTAAGGTCCTGAAAACCTCAAATTTCAAAACATTATGGTTGACAGCATTTCAAGATTTTTGCCACTGGAAGTAAATGTCGGCTTTCCTCTCCTTCCCAATCCCCTTCTCCTTCCCTCGAGACTCGTATTGCAGCAGTCGTGGAAGCATATTTGTTTGGTAGGCTTTGCGAAATTAAAATGCATGCTTCGAGGCGATGAGAACTTCACGGGGAGAAACCTCTTCTAAACCCCCTAACACCCCCCACCCCTTTACTTTGACACAACCAGAACCCCCTAACAACCCCAACCCATTGCTATGATGAGATCAGAAGTTCTTTACAAAGACCCCCCCCACCACCACCCCATACCCCATTGGATTGACTCAATTAGAACTTCACAAAGATCCTCAAATTGCTTCAAAATGATTAGAACTTCACAAAATAACAGCAGACCGACCCCCTCCCATCCCGCATTGGTTCAACACAATTAGAATTTAACACGATCAAAAGTCCCCCGATCCCCATTGCTTCAATTTGATCAGAACTTGACAGCCCCCACCACCCCATTGTTTCAATGACATCAGAACCTCTTCACGAAGAGACCCCCCCCCCCCAAATTCCATTGGTTCGACACTATTAGAACTTCACATGGACGGTCAAATTGCTTTACCACAATCAAACGTTCATCAAGGGCCCCCCCCTCCATTGCTTTAATGTGATCAGAACTTCACAGCTAGATTTCCTTCCCCCAGTGGCTTCATTGTGATCAGAACATGACAAGGAGCCCCTACCCAATTGCTTTGATGTGATCGGACTTTCACGTCTTTGAAGGGGGAATCAGCGCATAGTGCAGCACAATGACGGAGCACACCAGGGAGACTAGAGTAAGATTGGGGGGTTTGGACTTATCTGCTATTTGCTTCAGATCCGTTTAGGCACCGGTGCTGAATTCCGAAGCTTGTGTCTAAATTTTAGTGCCATTCCAACACAAATCCATACACTGTAACACAGCGTACAGTGGCATGAAATAACGTTCCCCAGGATGGTGTTGCCACATATACGTAAAGTAAGGGTACATATATAACATTACACAGGACTACGAATAATAATAATAATAATAATGCTTTTCTCACAACTCAAAGCACTTCAGCCACCACTAACCCTTTAACCGCCAACTCCCTAAATATTCCCCAAGCCAGGCGAAATCTGAACAATTTTTGTTTTTTTACTTTTTTACATTTTTTTTACATTTTTTACATTTATTCAAGCAGTATTGACCACTAAATGTTGTGCAAGTTGCCAGTGTATACACGAAATTTATAAATGTAACCTGAATTCTCAGCTAAGCAAAACATCTTGATACCAAACCGTGCCCTTTTCAATGGTAGATACTGTCGAAACTGTAAGCGGCCCTTCCACGACAATAAACTTTCATCAACTGCAACTGACGGTCCTGGCATGTAGGGCAACTGAAATGCTTCAAATAAATGATCAATCAAAGGACGTAGCTTGAACAAGTGGTCGCGGTTTGGATCTTTCTTATCTGGCTCGTTTCTGTTGTCATTCAAATGAAAGAATTTCAGCAGCAAAGAGAATCGGTTACGTGTCATGACAGCTGCAAAAATAGGTGTTGCATACATAGGATCTGTAGAACAGTACATCTCAATATCTGGTTTTCTGATTATTCCCATCAACATCAAAATCCCAATGAATTTTTTCATTTCGTTTTCATCAGTGTCAAACCAAGCACGAACACGGTAATGTGGAGGTAAATTGGGATTTTTCTCAATAAACTGTGCTGCATACAGATTTGTCTGATGAACAAAATGTCTAATCAAATCAGGTGACACAAACAGCTCATAAAACTGCTCAGCAGTGTAATTGTTTACATCAACAATAAAGCCACACGTTCCCTCAAACGAATGCAGAAAAGGTAGTTCACCACGGGCAGCAGCCCAGCTGAGATGCTGGGGATACACCCACTCAGCGCCGTCATCCGATGCGTCTTCATTCACAATATCATGCAGCGCACGTTGCTGCTCATCACTGTCACTAAAATCTTCTTCAGAACTGCTACAATCATGATCAGAACTGTCCAAAATCGCCTGCAAAGCCTCACTTGAAGTCAGTTTACGTTTCGCCATATTCACAGCTGTTACATGCGAATCACGTCACATGACAGGCCAAAACAACCACAGACTTGTCGAAATACAACGTAGTAATAATACCCACGCCAAACCGTCAGTTATACTACTTGCCAGGCATTCATATAACCACAGGCAAATGTGCCGGATAATTCCGGCAGTATGGCGCTAGCATTAAAACAGCGGTGCCGGATATATCCGGCAGAGGGCGGTGAAGGGGCTAATGTGCAGCAAGTCACCTGACTGATGTGACGGCAGCCATTTTGTGCCAATATGCTCACCAAGAAGAGGTGCTGGTGAGGCCAGCAGGGGGCGCTTTCAGACATCACAGTTATTATGTTTCAGCCAGAGTAGCCCACCACCCCACCCCACCCCACCAGCTATCATTCATTCATATGCCGTTTTTATGTCCTTTTTGATCGTTTCGACTCTTTTGTTGACGTTAAGATTGTTGGCTGTTTAATTTCAGTGTATTTGTGAACTTCCTGTTACATTCCATGTATTGTGGTTCCCCTAAGAGGCAAAGCTACCTGTCCATCACTGCAAGGCACTGCCCTCACTCCTGTACGGGCAGAGGAAAAAACAAAAGCCGCAGTCCCTTGCGGTTCATTGTAAATGTGCTCATGGTGTTGGTGAGTTTCTCGAGTGATTATTGTTACTGTGCTTTTTTTGTGATTTCGTGGATTTTTTTGAAGCGTTGCTCTGTTTTTTTTATTTCTCCTTTGGATTGTGTATTAGGACTTTATTTGCTTTGAATCGCCTTTGTTGTTTCAGGGCAGCTCCTTTGCCGTCCTCAGAGCATATGAGGGATGTTCAAAAAGTTTTTTTTTTTAACTCTATTTATTAGGAATTTCAAAAACAATTGACATCACTTTTCTACCTAGTCACTTTCCTTTTCGTTGCAATTTTCCCCGCGTCATACCAACTTTTTAATGCCATCAGCAATAAATGTTTTAGGTTGAGAGCATAGCCACTGATGCACCGCTGCTTGTGCATCATCATCACATGGCTGTAGCTGTACGTCCGGAGCTCTCTGCATCCGTCACAGTATTACGGCCATTTTTGAACATTTCAATCCACTCATAGACGACTCTGTCTACAAGAGAGAACTTTATCCCCATACTGAGCTGAGATGAATTTGTGCTCCCGGCACCCCCTTCTGTCCACAAAAAGCGTATGAGACAGAACGCTGTTCCTCTTTGATGCAATTTATGAGTTTCGCAGTCATCTTCACCACAGGGTGACAACTCTTATACTATACTGCAAGGGCAGCCGGCTTGCCAGACAGAATTAGTCACATGACCCTCTCAGACACGACCAGTCACTACTCCTCCCACCTTCACTGTTTCCAACGATAATATAAAAGTGCGGAGACTTTTTAAACGCCCCTCGTATTTTGTGCCACAGAGTATTTTTGCAAAAAAGAAATATTTTTTAAGTATAAAGATTCCATATTTGATTTTTTTTTTGTTGTTACGCTCAAGCACCCCCAGTTTCATAACAAGAGTCCACCTCAGGAAGAACCGCCAGAAGTGGGAACTTTAATACATAAGTGAGTCCTCATTTTTAGCAAGTAGAAAGAAACTTGGAGGACCAGGAGGAAAACAAAAAAAAAAAACTCCTGCAAGCGATCTGGGCCTGCTGTTGAACCCCTGACCGTGAAGCTGTGAGGCCGCAGTGTCAGCCATCTGTTTGTTAGAAAGCCATTTGGGTGGGCAATTAGTCACCGTTGTGATGTGGAAGTGGAGTTGGGGACGGCCTGGGATTCCCGTGCTGCGTGCCTATGAACTGCCAGCCAGTCACAACAGTGCGTGTGCCTTGTTTGGTTTGCTTTGGCATGTGAACAGAGCGAGACGATTAGGAAATTAAACAGAGAGCGAATTTCGCTGTTTAGGAAAGCAGTGATGTCACTTGTTTGACTTGTTCTTTATCATTTCAGTTTTTCCCTTTTTTAATGGCTGTGACGGGGTGGGGTCTGCTGTGGGTTCATGGTGCTGCCGTTCAGCTCCAGTGCTGATGATTCACGTTCCAGCCTCGGTGGCACCATGGATTTTCTGTGGACACTCCTGTGTATCCCACCCTACAGGTTTGGCTCATTGGCCGGTTTGCGTGACAGTGCTCTGGGATGACTTGGCTTCCCATCAAAGACTGGTTCCTGTCTTACGTCTGATTCTTTAGGATCGACTCCAACTTCCTACAAACATGTAAAGGAAAAAGTGTGTTTGTGTAATGAAATTTATGGAGCATCTTCAACATTTCTTACTACATGTCCTGGTAAATGCCCTGTAACAGCTAGTGTTTAGCACTGAATAAAGTCCATCCATGTTATAATATCTGTGACCTGTAAGGGGCGTAAGCAGCACCCCAAACCCCCGACACAGCTCCTGAATTCAAACAAACACAGATACCTCCACCATGCTTCTTCTGTATTTGTGACATAACAGCACCATCAGATCTTCCTTCTTCCTTCTCTCTGTCTCTCTTTTCTCCTCCGCACCTCCTAAGTGGGCTTTGTCCATCTCCCACTCCCGATTCCAGTTTGCCTGGCTGAGGCACACTGGCTCATAGACCCTGAAGTGCTTCTGGTGCTAGGCCTTCTGGGTCAGGAGGAGATTTCCTAAAACAGGGATTATACACTTATCAGGTACACCGTGTTGGACCCCCTTTTGCCTTCAGACCTGCCTTAATTCTTCATGTCATCAATTCAACAAGGCACTGGAAACATTCCTCAGTGATTCTGGTCCATATTGGCATGAGAGCATCACACAGTTGCTGCAGATTTGTCAGCTGCACATCCATGATGCAAATCTCCTGTTCCCAAACGTGCTTTGTTGGATTGAGATCGGGTGACTGTGGAGGCCATTTGAGTCCAGTGAACTCATTGTCAGGTTCGAGAAATTAGTTTGAGATGATCTGAGCTTTGTGACATGATGCTGAAAGTCACCATCAGAAGGTGGGGACACTGCAGTCATAAAGGGATGGACATGGTCAGCAACAATACTCAGGTAGACTGTGACATTTAAATGTTGCTCAGCTGGTACTAAGGGAACCAAAGTGTGGCAAGAAAATATCCACCACACCATTACACCACTAGCACCACCAGCCTGAACCGTTGATACAAGACAGGGTGGACCCCTGCTTTCATGTTGTTGACGCCAAATTCTGACCCTACCATCCAAATTGTCACAGCAGAGATTGAGACTAATCAGAGCAGGACACGTTTTTCCAATCTTCTGTTGTCCAGTTTTGGTGAGCCAGTGTAAATAGTAACTTCAGTTGCCTGTTCTTAGCTGACAGGAGTGACATCCAGTGTGGTCTCCTGCTGCTGTAGCCCTCCTGCTTCAAGGTTTAACGTGTTGTGTGTTCAGAGATGCTCTTCTGCACACCTCAGTTGTATGAGTGCTTATTTGAGTTCCTGTTGCTGTTCTATCAGCTCAAACCAGTCTGGACATTCTCCTCTGACCTCTGGCATCAACAAGGCATTTTTGCCCAGACAACTGCCGCTCACTGATATTTTCCCTTTTTCGGACCATTCTCTGTAAACACTAGAGATGGTTGTGTGTGAAAATTCCAGTATATCAGCAGTTTCTGAAATACTCAGAGCAGTCCATCTGGCACTAACAACCACACCACGTTCAAAGTCACTTCAATCCCCTTTCTTCACCATCTTGATTCTCGGTTTAAACTTCAGCAGGTCATCTTGACAAAAGTCTACAGGCCGAAATGCATTTAGTTGCTGCCATTTGATTGGCTGACTAGATGTTTGCGTTAACAAGCAGTTAAATGGGTGTACCTAATAAAGTGACCAGTGATTGTAAATCCCTGTAGCACCCACAGAACCCAACAGGACTACACTCCGGGACTCCAATTCCCAGCATGCCCTGTGGGTGACAGACAAGAAAGTACTCAGAATCTGTTGCCTCCCACAGTCCTTTCCAGCCAGATAAGGGTCTCTTGTTGTGTGTCGTCTGTTAGACATGCACATTCAGTTCAGGCTTGCTACTTTGCCAGTGCCTGTGCCAGAAGATTGGTGTCCAGTCCACCAGAGAAACTATTAAATAATAAGCAAGTTTAAATTAATTTCTTGTTTGCCTTCATAAAACACACCAGACATTTTGGACAATTATAAGACATAAGCTCTTTAGCCGTGGAAACTGCAGATAAGGTGTGTCAGAAGTACTGGAGATTTACGTAACAGATACAGAAAAGCATGAAAACATTCTTGGTTTAGCATTTCTGCAGACAAAGACAGACATCTGAAGTCATTTCCACTGCTCGGGTGGCTTACAAAAAATGTAGGACACACATTCCTTAGGCCAAAATGTTAGCTCAAGGGAAACTGTAGGCATTCAGTCAGAGTGAAACGTAAGTAAGAATTCCAATGAACTGGTTATGTAAGTGCCGATGGTGGAGCAGCCTTACTAACTCAACAATATTAGCAGCTTAGCTCGGTCCTTTCATTTCTGGAGTTGTGTGATTATTCTCAGGATATGCTGTGCTATGATTTGGTAAAAAGGGTGTGAGGCCTCTAAAATGAACAACCCCGAAGTAACCCTGAAGTTTCACAGGCCTACCCCAGCATACCCTCAATCCAAACCTGCAGGCTTCGGCCTACTCAAGTCAATAAATGGGGAGCTGACTTTAAAAGTTCAAAATGCTAAGAAGGCATAAAACCTCAATCACAACAGAGACAAACGGTGAAAACTCTGGCTTATAGCGGTAGGTCTCACCGAAATTCCTTATAAATGAAGGAATGTATTATGAAAATAGAAAAAAATACTCAAAAGAGTGAAAAAGGATATGTCAGCAAGGTCATCTGAATGTGAACAAAGACAAATCCAGAAACAGAGCAGAAAATATTCAGCAATTTTGTGCTCTGAGCCCCAACCGTCGTGCAAAAAGACAAATTGCTCCACAGGGATTAACAGAGTATATCAAAGTCAAAAAAAAAAACAAAAACACCATAAATTCAAGTGACAAGCGATACTAACAGTAAGACCCCTGACCCCACTCAATGAACCACTGCTGGGGCCTTCGATCTGTAAAACCAGAGTGAGGACCCAGCAGTAGTGATGTCAGGGTGGCCGAGCCTATAAAGAACAAGGAATCAGTGGCTCTTTAAAAAATGATGAATAATAAACAAAACACAGAAATATGAAAAACTAGGGGGCTTCACCCCCAATCCCCCCCACCGTTGTGAAAAGGTGGGCTGAACGCACCCCAAGGAGACGCGGTCGCTCCTCCAAACCCCCTCTTAAACAGTGATTCAATAGGAAACAAATGCAGTTTTTATTTTTACCTCCTCTTTGCTCGATCAGCTGCTGGCTTGCTGCGTGATCTGCACTTCGTGCGGCGCTTCCAACGTTTAAAAACCTGTACAGCACCTGTCCTTTTATCTCACTGCCTTGTCTCTCTTGTCCCCCATGCATCCTCAAACACTATGCGATCTCTTTTCACTGTTCCGTTATTTCACCGAGTAATATTTTCCGTTTCTTTGCGCTAATGTGATCTTTACTCTCATTTTTTTTGAGACTTTTGAATTTTCCTACTTCCAATATCTCTAACCTGCCGTGCATGTGTGCCGTGGGACACGCTTCCAAAGGTTGTAAGTATGACGTGACTTGTCCATCTCGCGGGACGTGAAAGTGTGTCTCTTCCAAAGATCACGTCTCGTCGCAGGAAGTAATAGAGAAATAATAATTCAAAGTTAATAAAAGCAACAAGCCAAGGAGAAAAAACCTTATTGTAATGTAACACACTGGCTTCCTCCCCTGACACAAAGATGCAACATAACATTCACAAACTCTCTTAAAGAATAAGTTTGGAAACATTAAATCGTGGTGTTCATTAATTTACCATGGAGAATTGTGTTCTTAAGTGAAGCATTTTTTATAATCTTTTTACAAATGCAGTGCCCACGATACCATTTTATGGGACATGAGCCCAAAAAGCCCTAAAAGCCTTAAAATTTGCCAACTGCATCCATTTTCAATCCAAGAATGTCCTCACATCTTACGATGGACGCTATCCAGTGACCTGAGACGAAGACTGGTGTCTCTTCAGAGAATCCTTGGGTACCGCTGGTTTGACTTTGTGTTGCTCATGGAGTCCCGAATGAGGCACATGACCTGCATTGTGAGGGAGCGTCAGTTACAACACTATGGCCATATGGCATGATTACCCAAGGGTGATGTGGCTTGCAGGACCTTCATTGTTGAAGACCCGAGTGGCTGGACCAGGCCAAGGGGATGTCCACATAACACCTGGCCATGGCAGACAGAGGGTCATTTCCAGGGGTGGGATTGGACTGCCTGTCTGCCTGGGGGTTGCCAACCAGGGTCCTGAGCTGTTTCATTGTGTGGTGGGTGCAGCAACGAGCTATACCAGTGCATGATCCCCAAGCTGACGTGACTTTTCGTTTCTGTCTATCCTTCTACAGTCAGGTCCCTAAGTACTTGGACTGCGACACAATTCTTGTAATTTTGGCTCTCTATGCCACCACAATGGATTTGAAATGAAGCAATCATTATGTGACTGAAGCATAGACTTTTAACTTTAATTTAAGGGGTTTATGAAAAATATTTCATGAGCTGTTTAGGAATGATGGCCATTTTTCTCCATAGCCCCACCTCCCACCCAACATTTCCAAGGGGCTCAAAAGTATTTGGACAAACCTAAGTTAATCATAAAATGATCCGACTCACAGTACCCTCATTGCTGAGGACCTGAGTGGCTGGACCAAGACAAGGGGACACCCAGGTAACACTTGGCTGCAGCAGAAAGATGGTCATTTCCAGAGGGTGGGACTGGACCGCGTGTCTGCCTAGGGGGGTTACCAACCGGGACCCTGAGCTGTTTCTGCATGTGGTGGGTGCGGCAATATGATGTACCAGTGTATGGTCCCCAACCTGCCCTGACCTGTGTGGCCGTAGCCTGTATTAAATTCCTGAATCTGGATGTGTTTGAGAGCAGAGTGGAGAATGGAGTAGCTAAAGCACACTTTTATACACAACAAATGATAAATTTTCCTGTTCTTCACGTGTGTTTTTTTCATTCTTTTACCAAGAGCAAAGCACATTGTGTACCATTAGGCAATTCAAAGTGCTTCACACAATAAGGATAAAAATACAATATAGAGCTATAATACAACCAAATACAGTCGACACTTGATATACGACCGGCCTGACTTTACGACCAAAATTTTTGTTTTGAATTACGACCAACGTCTTGCTTTACGACCCGAATACAGTCACGTATATCCGCTTGTGCGATTGTAAACAAACAGCCGAGAGTGTTTGTAAGCATCATTCGGAGCCCAGATACATGTGTTTGTGGACGTAATTTCGGTCAGTGCAGTGATTTATATAATTTATTTCGATAATTGCTAAGGAAGGAAGCGAAGGTAACGAAGGAAAAATAAGCGATCACAATCGAAACGAAGAAGGAAATTGTGTGGGAATATGAGAGTGGCGTTCGTGTGACCGATCTCGCTAATATGTACAGCATGTCGAAATCCACCATCTCGACAATTTTACAAAGAAAAGATTTGTATAAGGAGGCTCCTTCCAAACAATAACCACCTTCCATTTCATTCTCCTCCTCCTTCCTTCCTGCCAGCCAAAGATGTCAACTTAAATGGTGAGTACAGTATGAAATTGTTGTTTCTGGTAGGCTAGGCACTTTTTATAACTTTTTGGTTAGTACATTAGAAAAATTATTGGTGTTTTTGGTAAATTATGCACATTATACAACCCTTTTCTATTAAAAAAAAGTTAAGTAAGTGTTGCTGTGGGCAGTTTGGAACACATTAAGGGTATTTCCATTATTTCTTATGGGAAAAATAGTCTTGACTTACAACCAACTTGAGTTACAACCAGCCCTCGCGAACGAATTGAGTTTGTAAGTCAAGGGTCCACTGTAATAGTTAGAGAGACAGTGAAATAACAGAAAATGAAAACAATGTGTAAACTGAGCAGCAATTCAGTTTAGTTATAGTGTAGCCCCGCACATAATCAGTCAAATGCACAGAAAAATTTGAATGTCTTTAATTTTGACTTGAAAGCTTCTACTGCTGTGGTATGTCTAACCTGTTTTGCATTGCATAATGGCTAAAAGCCACTTCACGTGTTTCGATGTCACTCCGGGTGTAACCGGCTGTCCGGCCGCGTCTAGAAACAGTTAGCATCTCTGTGATGTATTCTGGGCCTAAGCTGTTTAGTGACTTGTGCACTTAAACCAGTCTCTTAACATCAGTCCTATAGCTGCCTGGAAGCCAATGTAGTGATCTCAGTACTGGAGTAATGGCAAGCATTCTGAACAAATTGCAATTTTGTAATAGTCTAATTGGACAGGCCTGATAAAAGGAGCCATCCATCCATCCATCCATCCATTGTCTCCCGCTTATCCGAGGTCGGGTCGCGGGGGCAGCAGTTTGAGCAGAGATGCCCAGACTTCCCTCTCCCCGGCCACTTCTTCTAGCTCTTCCGGGAGAATCCCAAGGCGTTCCCAGGCCAGTCGAGAGACATAGTCCCTCCAGCGTGTCCTGGGTCTTCCCCGGGGCCTCCTCCCGGTTGGACGTGCCCGGAACACCTCACCAGGGAGGCGTCCAGGAGGCATCCTGATCAGATGCCCGAGCCACCTCATCTGACTCCTCTCGATGCGGAGGAGCAGCGGCTCTACTCTGAGCCCCTCCCGGATGACTGAGCTTCTCACCCTATCTTTAAGAGAGAGACCAGACACCCTGCGGAGGAAACTCATTTCAGCCGCTTGTATTCGCGATCTCGTTCTTTCGGTCACTACCCATAGCTCATGACCATAGGTGAGGGTAGGAACATAGATCGACTGGTAAATTGAGAGCTTCGCCTTGCGGCTCAGCTCCTTTTTCACCACGACAGACCGATGCAATGCCCGCATTACTGCGGATGCCGCACCGATCCGCCTGTCGATCTCACGCTCCATTCTTCCCTCACTCGTGAACAAGACCCCGAGATACTTGAACTCCTCCACTTGGGGCAGGATCTCGCTACCAACCCTGAGAGGGCACTCCACCCTTTTCCGGCTGAGGACCATGGTCTCGGATTTGGAGGTGCTGATTCTCATCCCAGCCGCTTCACACTCGGCTGCGAACCGATCCAGAGAGAGCTGAAGATCACGGCCTGATGAAGCAAACAGGACAACATCATCTGCAAAAAGCAGTGACCCAATCCTGAGCCCACCAAACTGGACCCTCTCAACACCCTGGCTGCGCCTAGAAATTCTGTCCATAAAAGATATGAACAGAATCGGTAACAAAGGGCAGCCCTGGCGGAGTCCAACTCTCACTGGCAACGGGTTCGACTTACTGCCGGCAATGCGGACCAAGCTCTGGCACCGATCGTACAGGGACTGAACAGCCCTTATCAGGGGGGCCGGTACCCCATACTCTCGGAGTACCCCCCACAGGATTCCCCGAGGGACACGGTCGAATGCCTTTTCTAAGTCCACAAAACACATGTAGACTGGTTGGGCAAACTCCCATGCACCCTCCAGGACCCTGCTAAGGGTATAGAGCTGGTCCACTGTTCCGCGACCAGGACGAAAACCACACTGTTCCTCCTGAATCCGAGGCTCGACTATCCGACGGACCCTCCTCTCCAGGACCCCTGAATAGACTTTTCCAGGGAGGCTGAGGAGTGTGATCCCTCTGTAGTTGGAACACACCCTCCGATCCCCCTTCTTAAAGAGGGGGACCACCACCCCGGTCTGCCAATCCAGAGGCACTGTCCCTGATGTCCATGCGATGTTGCAGAGGCGTGTCAGCCAAGACAGTCCTACAACATCCAGAGCCTTGAGGAACTCCGGGCGTATCTCATCCACCCCCGGGGCCCTACCACCAAGGAGTTTTTTGACCACCTCGGTGACCTCAGTCCCAGAGATGGGGGAGCCCACCTCTGAGTCCCCAGGCTCTGCTTCCTCATTGGAAGGCATATTAATGGGATTGAGGAGGTCTTCGAAGTATTCCCCCCACCGACCCACAACATCCCGAGTCGAGGTCAGCAGCGCACCATCCCCACCATATACAGTGTTGACACTGCACTGCTTCCCCTTCCTGAGACGCCGGATGGTGGACCAGAATCTCCTCGAAGCCGTCCGAAAGTCATTCTCCATGGCCTCCCCAAACTCCTCCCACGCCCGAGTTTTTGCCTCAGCAACCACCAAAGCCGCATTCCGCTTGGCCTGCCAGTACCTATCAGCTACCTCCGGGGTCCCACAGGACAAAAGGGTCCTGTAGGACTCCTTCTTCAGCTTGACGGCATCCTTCACCGCCGGTGTCCACCAGCGGGTTCGGGGATTGCCACCACGACAGGCACCGACCACCTTACGGCCACAGCTCCGGTCAGCTGCCTCAACAATAGAGGCACGGAACATGACCCATTCGGACTCAATGTCCCCCACCTCCCTCGGGATGTGGTTGAAGTTCTGCCGGAGGTGGGAGTTGAAGCTACTTCTGACAGGGGGCTCTGCCAGACGTTCCCAGCAGACCCTCACAACACGTTTGGGCCTACCACGCCTGACCGGCATCCTCCCCCACCATCGAAGCCAACTCACCACCAGGTGGTGATCAGTTGACAGCTCCGCCCCTCTCTTCACCCGAGTGTCCAAGACATGTGGCCGCAAGTCCGACGACACGACCACAAAGTCGATCATCGAACTGAGGCCTAGGGTGTCCTGGTGCCAAGTGCACATATGAACACCCCTATGCTTGAACATGGTGTTCGTTATGGACAATCCGTGACGAGCACAGAAGTCCAATAACAAAACACCACTCGGGTTCAGATCGGGGGGGCCATTCCTCCCAATCACGCCCTTCCAGGTCTCACTGTCATTGCCCACGTGAGCATTGAAGTCTCCCAGCAGAACGAGGGAGTCCCCAGAAGGTATGCCCTCTAGCACCCCCCTCCAGGGACTCCAAAAAGGGTGGGTACTCCGAACTGCTGTTCGGTGCATACGCACAAACAACAGTTAGGACCCGTCCCCCCACCCGAAGGCGAAGGGAGGCTACCCTCTCGTCCACCGGGGTAAACCCCAATGTACAGGCTCCAAGTTGGGGGGCAATAAGTATACCCACACCTGCTCGGCGCCTCTCACCGGGGGCAACTCCAGAGTGGTACAGAGTCCAGCCCCTCTCAAGGAGATTGGTTCCAGAGTCCAAGCTGTGCGTCGAGGTGAGTCCAACTATATCTAGCCGGAACCTCTCAACTTCGCGCACCAGCTCAGGCTCCTTCCCCTTCAGAGAGGTGACATTCCACGTCCCAAGAGCCAGTTTCTGTAGCCGAGGATCGGACCGCCAAGGTCCCCGCCTTCGGCCACCACCCAACTCACACTGCACCCGACCTCCTTGGCCCCTCCCATAGGTGGTGAGCCCATGGGAAGGGGGACCCACGTTGCCTCTTCGGGCTGTGCCCGGCCGAGCCCCATGGGTGCAGGCCCGGCCACCAGGCGCTCGCCATCGAGCCCCACCTCCAGGCCTGGCTCCAGAGTGGGGCCCCGGTGACCCGCGTCCGGGCAAGGGAAAACGCCGTCCAAAATTGTTTTTCTTCATAGGAGGTTTGTTTAACCGCTCTTTGTCTCATCCCTCACCTAGGACCAGTTTGCCTTGGGTGGCCCTACCAGGGGCATAAAGCCCCGGACAACAGAGCTCCTAGGATCATTGGGACACGCAAACCCCTCCACCACGATAAGGTGACGGTTAAAGGAGGGGTGATAAAAGGAGCATTGCAGTAAACTACTCTGCTAAAATAAAAGACATGGAAAAGTTTCTCCAAGTCTGTTTTTTGGAGAGCAAACCTCTGATTTTTAGAAATGTTTTTTCAGATGTTGAAATGCAGATTTAGTTGCTGTTTTAATATGATTACAGCAACCCAGATATGCAATCCAGAAGTACCCCAAGAGTTTTGACTATACCTTGAGGCCATCAGGGGGCACTCCCGCTCCCCAGACACCCGACACAAAGCCTCGAACACAAGTATAAAATGAACAGAAGAGTTTTATTGTAGGGAAACTCTTACAGAAATCGTTTCCCACGCCGCAACCATAATATAAGACTCAAAGTAGCACACAGCAATTCTTTGTCTTCCTTCTTTCTGTCTCTATGTCGGTCTATTACTACCTCCTCCGCACTTCCCAGCAGGCGTTGTCCTCCTTCTTTCTGACTCTGACTCTTTGAATTGTGGCAGGCAGCCCCTTTTGTCCAATCCCCAGTCAGTCATAATCCAGTCATGTGAAGCTGCGGCTCCGAAGCACTTCCGGGTAAGGTTGGAGCCCCACAGAGTAGGTACTCCCAAATCCTGCAGTTTCTCTCTGGTGGACCCTACAGGACCCAACAAGGCTGACCCCCAGGACTGCAATACCTGGAAAGCCTTTGTGGGCACCCCGGCGGGGGATCCCAGCCATCTAGTGTCCTGGGAGAGACAAAACCCTGCAAGGATGCCAGCCGTCCCTCACAACCGATAGGCTCTTCTAAGTGTTGCACTTCCTCCGTATTCACTTTATGACACTTTGCTCTGATCCTTGAATACGTGTTCTCCCTTTTCAAGCACAGGGGGACAAAGGCAGGGCTTCAGCATGGCATCTGCAGGGTTAACCTGACGTTTCATGTGTGCTTCAGGCCCGCATCAACCTCCCAAATTAGTAACAATGTTGTCACTCCACTTGTTTTTCTCCAATCTATAATTACAACAGACAGTTCTCAGGCTAAGATTTAACGACTGGGCGGGTTGTGCCATTTCCGTTTAAGCGGAAAATAAGATTCTTTTTAATTTATAAAGACTCATTTGACAGCTGATGGCACCACGGATCAAATTTAGGCAGTGGCATCTGCACCTGACAATTGGCATCGTTTCCAGGTTTCAGCCTTTTTTTTTTTATATACCCTTTGCCCTGTTTTTTCCTTCCATAAAATCAAGCTAAATGCAGCCTGTCATCAAGTTGATTGGTTGCCTGAATCACCTGCATGTGTGCGTGGGTGGGCACAGGCACAGTGGGAGACCTCGTCCATTGGCCTCTTTTCATTTTTTTTTTTGTTTTTCTTTTTCATCTGGCACACTTGGGAAGTGAATGTCAAAATGCAGCTTTTGATCATTTTTGCATCTTTTAGCTACTTGGCAAGATTAAGGTGTCTTGTTGTCTCAGCCAATCTCTTGAAAATGATGCAAACCCTAACCTACATAACCTCCTCAAACCTTCTTACTCCATTTGAGGGTCAAACCCTGTCATGGCAGTCATGGATGTGAGGCAGGGAGCCAATCCTGTATGGGATGCCAGTGCTCTGCCGTGAGCACCCATTCACACAGGGACAATTTGGATTTGCTACTTAAACATAATCCACATGGCTTTGAGCTTGCGTGAGGAACACCAGAGGACCCAGTGGAAACCCCACCAGGCGAGGGGGGGACTCCACATGGACAACATCCTGGCATGAGATGTGAACCTAGGAGACAGAGACACTTCCTGGAACTTTGAAGTGATTAAATATGTATTGTAACCAGAAGGACACCAGCAGAACCAACACAGTAAAAGTAATAATTTGTATAGAGAAGAATTTATATTAATAGCTTTCATATCCAAGGGCCTCTTGATATGCAATTTTTTTGGTTTTGTTTGGTTATAAATTGATCTATTTGTATGGAATGATTACAATAAAAATTAATAAAATATAAAAATATATATATATATATTTTTGGTTTTGCTATCAGGGGCTGTGATATCTCTGCCAAAAATGTAAAAAATTGGCAAGGTATCTCTAAGGTTGATTAGCTGAATTTAACTCCGTTTGTGCTACTGCTTGGTGTGAACGGTGGAGTGAAAGTGTGCAACACGTCAAAATGGATGTTGTGCATTTAACAGGTCACGTCAGATGCCATACCCATTAAGACCGTTTCCAACAAACTACTCGCGCCGAGTTTTTGGTACATATGGTGTACTCTTTCCTCGACGGTAAAATGAATTATATGGATGAACTTGCTGTCCCCTGCAGCTCCACCCATATAGTGGTGATACAGGACAAACTTTCAAAATCAATAAAAAAATTTAAAAAAAAAACGTAATTCTGGCCAAGCGGAAGGTAGGTATGCTCCATCGTCAAACATTGGCACTGTATCTGATCGTGTTCAGCTCTGATGGGTGAGGGTCCCCCGCATGAGGAAAAGAGCATGTGATGGTGATATCTCTGTCAATCAGCAGCTACCCACTAAAACACACGTAGCTGTGATCTCTCTCTCAGAAACATCAAACGTTACTCCTTAACAATCTCTAGATGATAATGTCTGCTGAACAAACAGGTATCACTAGCAAAGTGGAGGCAAAGTGCGCTCCAACACATGGCGAGACGTAGAACGACTCAAATGGAGGCTGGCACATGAGTGAGGAGGGCCCCGTCCGGTTCCCTACTCCTGAGGTCCTGCTTCCCCCTCTCCTCGGCCTGCAGCCTCTCTCTCGGATTCGTCCAAATAAATCGCTGCCACAACCGAGCTATAATAGAGCAATGAGAGAAGTCGCAAAATCAACCGTAATGTTCAAGCAAATTCTACACAAAATCTAAATCCATTAAGTAGTTCTCTCGTGAAAAGCAGACAGGCAGACAGATGTTGAATTTTATATATATGTATATATATATAGAGAGAGAGAGAGATGGTAGGTACCTTTACAAATAAACAAGTTCCACTTATGTAGCCACCAATAACCTACTGTTCCTTCCCCTCCTTCGACTTCTCCAGGTAAGTGTCACCTTCTGCCTCCCTACTCTGACTCAACTGGAGGAGGCTGGATGACTTCCTTTTATGTTGGACCGTGAGGTACTTCCTGTGCCATAGCACTGAATGACAGAAGCCCCACAAACAGAAAGTTCTGCTGTCAACAACATGAAAGCAGGGATCCATCCTGCCTTGAATCAACAGTTCAGCCTGGTGGTGGTGTAATAGTGTGGGGGATATTTTTTTGGCACACTTTACTACCAATTGAGCATCGTTTAAACCCCACAGCCTAACTGAGTATTGTTGCTGACCATATCCATCCATTTATGACTGCAGTGTCCCCATCTTCTGATGGCTCCTTCCAGCAGCATAATGCACCATGTCACAAAGCTCAGATCATCTCAGACTGGTTTCTTGTACATGACGATGAGCTCACTGGACTCAAATGGCCTCCAGTCAGCAGATCTCAATCCAGTTGGGATGTGGTGGAATGGGAGATTCACATCATGGATGTGCAGCTGACAAATCTGCAGCAACTGTATGATGCTCTCACGTCAATATGGACCACAATTCCTGAGGAATGTTTCCAGCAGAATCGATGCCATGAAGAATTATGGCGGTTCTGGAGGCAAGAGGGGGTCCAACCCGATGTACCTAATAAAGTAACCGGTGAGTGGATTAACGAGATCCTGTGTGCTTTTATTTTCCATTGATGCATTCTGACGCGTTTCATTCATGGATTAGGCACTTCACAGTATCTGCCGTTCTAAACGTTGTATGGTGGAGTGAAGCTTTGAGTGCTTCAGGTTGTCACACCAGTTTGCTACTGTGCACAAGAAAGCAAAAACTGTGTGATATGGGCTAGTTACTTCTGTTCAACTTGTACTCCATTACCGTGGTGGGGGGCATGCAGGGGGCTGTGTCCGTATGTAATGAATGGCATGGGATTACTGCACTCGCAGCAAAAGAAACATTCAGAATGTGGAGCTGTCATCTCTCATCATTGCTGATGTGGACTTTGTGGAAAGTTTAATTTTTGAGTCTGAGAACCTGTTCACCTCAGAGAAGACCCCTCTCTCTAACTCGGTGAGTGTAGATAAATGGGTCACTTACTTATTAATATCTCGACTCATTTATTATTTAATAAAGTCACATACAAAGCCTACACAAGCGCAGCCTTATGGACTCAGAGTTGGGTTGTCATGCACAGCGGTGCTAATGGCAGGTTTATTTCCAATTGCTCGCGTAATGTCTATATTGAAAAATATTTGTGATAGACTGCTTTTGTCCCAGCAGTGCAAAATATTTTTCAGTTGTATGTGCTTGAAAATGAACACTGTCCTGCGGTGGGTTGGCACCCTGCCCGGGATTGGTTCCTGCCTTGTGCCCTGTGTTGGCTGGGATTGGCTCCAGCAGACCCCCGTGACCCTGTGTTTGGATTCAGCGGGTTGGAAAATGGATGGATGGAAATGAACACCCATCAGTTTTGTTTGATTTAAATAGTAATAAACGGATGTCTTTCTATGTGTCTGCCCTGTTGCTCTGTCTCTGTCACTTCAACATGTGGCGCATCACAAATATTTTGAGCAATAAAATTCATTGCATTTGTCATTCCAACAGATGACGCATCACAAACATTAACTCTGCTTTTAAGAACCCCATACCCAATGGTATGTAAGGGAGATACACGCAGTGCCCTCCATACTGTTTGGGACAAAGACAGATTTCTCCTTGATGTCCCCCTCTGGTCCACAGTTTAAAATTACAAATCAAACACTTGAGACATCGTGATTTTAGTGCACATTGGGGATTTGCAGACATTTTGGTCACAACACTTTTTCTACACAGTCCCCTCATTTCAGGTCACCATAATGTTTGGCATCACAGCAATGTCAGGTCTATTAAAGCTGTCGTCATATTTAGTTCTTTGTCGCATATCGTTGTTAGGATATAGCGGGTTGGATAATGGAAATATGGATGGATGGATGGAAGGATGGATATCCCTCACACAGATTCACAGACACCACCAAGTGCTGAGGGTCTTTGCTGGTGATGCTCTGCCAAGCCCCTCATGCTGCCATCTTCACCTCCTGCTCGTTTCGGGGGGCTTGTCCCCTTAAGTGTTCTCATCAGCACATAGAAGGCCTGCTCAGTTGGATTTAAATCAGGTGACTGGCTTGGCCACTCAAGTAGGTTCCATTTGTTCACTTTATAAAATCCCTGTGTTGCCCCAGCAGTCTGTTTGGCTCATCATCTTGTTGTAGAATGAAGTGCCGTCCAGTGAGTTTGATGGCCTTTACTGGAACTTGAGCACATCAAATGTTTCTCTGCACAACTCAGAATTCATTGTGCCACTGCCGTCAGCAATGAAGACCAAGTGTGCCAGTCAGTTCCTGTGGCAGTCATACGTGGCCAAGCCATAACACTCCCAACACCGCCATGTTTAACAGATGAGCTGGTCTGCCTTGGATCTTGGGTACTTCCTTGTCGTCTCCACACTTTGCTCTTGCTGTCACTCTGATCAGGTCCATCTTTGTCTGTCCACGAGACCTTTTCCCAGAATTCTGCAGGCTCTTTGAAGTCCTTTTTTTACAAACTGTAATCTGGCTGTCCTGCATTTGTGGCTAACTAGTGGTCTTCATCTTGCAGTGTGGTCTTCTCTTGAAGTCTTCTGGTGATAGTCGTTTCTGAAAACTTACAGCATGGTGGATGCTGCATTATTTGGCATTGTTTTCAGTTCAAGACATCTTAGGATTTGTCAGCTCAAGATGGCAAGGAAGAGAAACAGAAAACCGAAGGCCATAGCTTTGCGTCGCTTTGAGTGCCGTTGTCATGTCTCTGTCTGTACCTTAAAACCAAATGTCACAAGAGTGGAGCCCAGCACTGGTGCGACTGACATACAAGGTGTGATCAAAAAATACGGTGAATGTTTTAAAAACGTTTATTGCAGTAAAAAATTTACAACTACTAATCAACCTCAAAATACTCTCCTCCACTTTGAATGCACTTATCCCAACGCTCCTGCCACTTTGCGAAACAGTTCTGGAATTTTCCTTTCGAGAGTGTCTTTAGTTGGGCTGTCGTGGCTGCCCGGATGTCCTCAATGAATTGAGATCGTTTGCCTTTCATGGTCATTTTCAAATTTAGGGAACAGCCAGAAGTCGCATGGTGCCAGATCCGGCGAATAAGGTGGATGCAGACACAGTGTAATGTTTTTATTCGACAGAAATTGTCATACTAGAAGGGGTGTGTGACAAGGAGCGTTGTCATGATGAAGAATGAAACCGTTTCAACATTTTCCTCAGTTATTGATGTTGAAGGACATCCTGATCTTTTCTCGTCTTCAACCAAGTCAGATCCATTACGACATCGATCAAACCACTTGTAAACAGTCTTAATTGTCAGTGCAGTGTCATCATAAACCGATTTTAACATCTGATGGGGTTCCTGAGCTTTTTGCAGTCTGAAACATAATTTCATGTTAATTTGTTGTTCGATATTCATTATTAACAACAAACTTGACAGACACACTTGAACTCAACAAACGACTGACAGTGTCCTAGTCACAAATTTGGCTCTAGGATGGACCTGTCACAACCGCCATTGAATTGTTTTGCGTTTGGATGGTGCTCTGCATCAACATTCATCATACTTTTTGATCGCACCTTGTATTGACGGCTGGGATACAAAACAGGGATTTTGACAATTTCGTCATCCAGTTACATAAGTCAACAAGACTCAAGAATCTCTGCAGGTTTCTCTGCCTAAAGACGTCTCACTTGCGACGTGTTGTTCCACAGTGGTGACAGCCTGGAGTAGACTATCCATGTTCAGTTGACGGTGGCTTCGACTACCCTAGCGGCAGAGCGCTGTGCTCTGCATGTCTCAACTACCCATAAGCCACTGTGAGCGTGTTGCATTGCGTCAGCTTCTTTCCATTGCGGTTACTACGTAATATTCAGTTTTGGTGTAGTCTCATATTTTGGCATAGAGAACTGTATGTCTTAGTATTGTCCCAACATATTGCAACAGCCGCTCCGGTGATTCTGTGTGAAGATTTAATTCTTGCTTTGTTAACCACAAGCTGATATTTCTTTATCTGTGATCTTTAAGACTTAAGATTCTTAGCTTCATTTTGTGCTGGCATCATTATGAATGGCTAAACTGAAAGAGCCCATCATAGGTGTCGGATTTGATTAAATGCTCTTCATCTTCCTGAAGTCTTCTATCTCTGTTTGAATTCCCTGGTTATCTTTCTGCAATTTATTCTTGATGTCACAGGATTGAAGAATTGTCGCCGGATGTCACTTGGATTTATCTGAAGACTCTTGATATGCTCGCAAAGATCAGACTCATTTTGGCTCGGTCATTAATCAATGTCAGTCTTCATTGTAGGTGACACGGTGGTGCGGTGTTTAGCGCTGTTAATTCACACCAGCATCCATGGTTTCATTCCAGTGATGTCCATGGCAGATTGATCACTGACTCTAAGCTGATCCTGAGTGGTTGTCTAGGTCAGCAAGTCCTGTGATGCATTGGTGTTCCACCTAGTGCCACCACTCTTGACTCTGGTTCCCTGTAACACTGTGTTGGTGTGTTCATTTTCTCTCTATTCACCCCAGAATTCATTGTGCCACTGCCATCAGCAGTCACATCATCAGTGAAGAGAAGTGTGCCAGTCAGGATCTGTGGCTTCCATACATGCCCAAGCCACCACCACGTTTAACGGATGAGGTGGTCTGCTTTGGATCTCAGGCAGTTCCTTCTCGTGTCCACACTTTACTCTCGACATCACACTGATCAGGTTCATCTTTGTCTCTTTGCCTGTCCACAAGACCTTTTCCCAGAATTCTGCAGGCTCTTTGAAGTCAGCAAAGTTTAATCTGGCCATGCTGTTTTTGTGGTCTTCATCTTGCAGTGTGTCCTCTGTATTCCTGTTCATGAAGTCTTCTGTTGATAGTCGTCTCTGACACACGCACCGGCCCCCTGAAGTCTGTTTCTGGTCTGTCAGACAGGCATTTGGGGCTTTTTCTTCACCATAGTGAGGATTCTTCTGTCCTCAGCAATGGTGGTCTTCCTTGTCCCACCAGTCCCTGTGTGATTCCATCAGTGTGTTCTTTCTTCTTCATGATAGTCCAGACAGTTGATTTTGGTCATCCTAAGGTCTTACTGATGTCTCTAATGGTTTGATTCCTGTTTGTCAGCCTCATGATGGCTTCTTTCACTTTCCTTGGCACAGCTCTTGTCCTCATTGTGAACAATGGAAGCTACAGACTCCAAAGGGTGGAAGCAAGCCAAAGTATCAGTGAAGCAATGAAGGCCACCTGAGGAATCACAAACACCTGTGATACCAAACAATATGGTGCCCTGAAATGGGGAGACTGTATAGAGAAAGTGTTGGTGTGACTGAAATGTCTGCTTAAATGAGAGTCTGCAATATGCACTTTAGATAGATAGATAGATAGATAGATAGATAGATAGATAGATAGATAGATAGATAGATAGATAGATAGATAGATAGATAGATAGATAGATAGATAGATAGATATTATTTATTATTATTATTATTATTATTATAGCCTATTCATTTATTGAATCTGTTTAACTCAATAATAGAGTTACTGATAGATAGATAGATAGATAGATAGATAGATAGATAGATAGATAGATAGATAGATAGATAGATAGATAGATAGATAGATAGATATATGAAAGGCACTATATGATAGATAGATAGATAGATAGATAGATAGATAGATAGATAGATAGATAGATAGATATGAAAGGCACTATATGATAGATAGATAGATAGATAGATAGATAGATAGATAGATAGATAGATAGATAGATAGATATGAAAAGCACTATATAATAGATAGAAAGATATGAAAGGCACTATTAGATAGATAGATAGATAGATAGATAGATAGATAGATAGATAGATAGATAGATAGATAGATAGATAGATAGATAGATAGATAGATATGAAAAGCACTATATAATAGATAGAAAGATATGAAAGGCACTATTAGATAGATAGATAAATAGATAGATAGATAGATAGATAGATAGATAGATAGATAGATAGATAGATAGATAGATAGATAGATAGATAGATAGATAGATAGATAGATAGATATGAAAAGCACTATATAATAGATAGAAAGATATGAAAGGCACTATTAGATAGATAGATAGATAGATAGATAGATAGATAGATAGATAGATAGATAGATAGATAGATAGATAGATAGATAGATAGATAGATAGATAGATAGATAGATACTTTATTAATCCCAAGGGGAAATTCACAAATCACAATGTCTAAAATGTTTGATTTGTAATTTTAAACTGTGGAGCAGAGCAGAGGGGGAAGTCAAAGGAAAGCTGTGTCTTTGTCCCCAAACATTTATGAAGGGTCACTGAGTTCCACGCTCTTTCTTCTGTTATACAGTTAACGCTCGTGTTTTATGCAGAGTACATTACGTTGTTTCCATTTTTACACTTTTGTTAACTGGAAGGTTAAGTGACTCACTTGGGTTATCACGGTGACTCACTTGTTAAGACTGAAGGCGCAAACTTATGTTTTACATTCCTCCTCAGTAGTCAACCGACTGCACACAAGATGGCAATCCAGTGCACCAGTTAAACGTGAGATAAACCAGTAAGGGCGCCAGTACCGGACTGCTGCCTACATGATGTCCATGCAGAAGAAATTGTTCTGAGCCCACCAGCCCAGAATATGGGGTCTTTCAATTATGTATGCTCTTTTCCATAGTAAACATTTCTAAAGCTCTTAAGGAAACAAGTATTTCATTTTATTTCTAGAAGGATCATTGGTGGAGATGGAATGGAGTTTGGTATTATATGTCTTAGACAAGAACGCTTGTCTTGAGCTTCCAAGTTTCTTTTGGCTTTCTGCATCCTGTATTTTCCCAAGTTTAAATAATATATTAAATATCTTGGACTGACCAGGATTAGTTGGACATGTAAAGTAGAATTTCATTTAACTCTGTACACATGGAGATGCTGTGACCACTACAGCAATGGCAAGCGATCAAATTGGAAATTTCCCTTGTGACCAGCAGGGGGAGTAGCAGCATCCCAATCGCCCAAACACAGCTACACAACAAAGTCCTGGGTTCAAACAGAAGATTTTTTTTTGTTTTATTAATTTTACAACATCTTTTTTTTCCAAATCCCTTTCCACGACAGTATAATACAATATGTTCTCTTGTCTCCATCCACTCTGACTACTCATGCAGGAATCTCAGCTTCTTTTATGCTGGACCTGGGAGTATCTCCAGTGCCATAGCACTTCCAGGTCAGGCAGAAGCCCTTCAAAGAGGGCATAATGGTTCCCTGCAACGCTCCAACAGGGCTGTTCCATGGGACCACAATTCCCAGCCTGCCCTGCGGGTAACTATAAGTGAGTACCATCAAGTGGGATACTGCCATCGTGTGCACGGGGGGAAACATAACTCTCAGAATCAGCAAACCATTATGGCCTCCCACTCTGGCAAGGAAGCGGCTTCTATCCTGGTCGTGACGCCAATCCGTCCAACATAGCTCTCGCGTCCTTTTATTTATTTTATTATATGTTTTTAAACGTTGTTTCTATTGCTGGATTCCATTTAAACTAGGAACTGAGAATTTTCGAGTTCCTAGTTGGAATCTTCAACTAGAATGCCCCGCAAGTCAGAATTCCTACTCGGAAATTCAGAACGGATCTGTCAAGCTTCAGATTAATGATGTTAAACCAAAATGGCAACGTACACCGCAAATGTTTGTGAAAGCCATAGCACTTCTGCATATTTGTGCCTCATTACATCAGTCGCACGCACACTTTTGTCCGTGGACGTATTGCTCTGGTGTTTGGATGCACAAAATACCGCATACTGCATTATTAACTGCTGTTTATTGTGAAAAAGTAAGCACAACAAAGATTTCCCTGGAGGCGTCCTTTTTGTTTTTTTCCAAATGTTTGACTGGAACGTGATCAACTTGGGTGTGGTGTCATTTCCAGCACCAGCATTCAACTTCTGGGGTAAATGGAGTGCGGCGTCAATTTGAATTTTATTATAAGAAAAGTTTTATTTTTACTCTTCAAATGTCACCCCAAAACATCCATATATGGCGCATCCTAACCAACCTTATACAGGGGTGCAGAACTTTGTTGGGTGGTAGAGCAACCTCTCCCACCTAAAGCATTGAGACCCCGCCACCAGCATTCAAGAACATCACACCGTGCTCCACGACCGAGATCACGAGATCATGCGTGGCATTATAGCACCTCATGTCTGTGTTCTGGGGGTCAGGGGAAGGCGCCATTGTCTGAGCGGGTAGCCCCTGTCACCTGGCACATGTAATTATGGTATTGCTGTTACAAAGAATAACACAGGCCGTGTGAAACACTGAGGGGGTCAGCTGATTAGCTTATCAACAAGCCAGGTACCACATACAGCACCCGTCACTTCTATCTCAGCTACTATACCTCAAAATAAGTGAATCACGGGCTGACCACCTCATTGCATCACAGAGGACTTGTGCATTAATGGAATCTCACAGCTTACAGTTAACAAAAGCGGCATCCTTCTCACTAGGTGCCCTTATTGTAATATAAGAGTATTAAATTGCTCCGATTACATTAGCAGAAGTGGACACGGCTACAAATTGTCTTTTTATGTTGACAAGAACATGTTCTGCTTTATGTATCTGCACCCACACCATTCGAAAACTGAATGTAATGCCTACTCGGTCAGTTAACAGCTTCTACCACAGCAGGTATAATGGATTCCTAACCAGTTTCTCTGAGAAGTGACAGCATGTAGCCAATATAAACTTGACTTAAACCCGAAAAGCATCTTCGGTACGTAGCATTAGCCCCATTTGCAAAGGGAGCTAAAATAGAGGCAGTGCATCACATTCATCGTTTTTGAGGTGCACTACGTTTGTCACGTCAACGCACATAATAATAGTGGCTCATCAATATGAATTATCTTACGTGCGAGTTGTCATTTATCAGATTCAGTGGCGTTTCCCTAATTGATCCAGGGTGTCGTCATTTCCCAGCTTCCATTGCGTATGTGCAGCTCACAGTTGCCAAAAACGTATGCAAGCTTTCATGTCAAGTTTGCACGTGAAGTTACGTACACACATTTCGAGCCTCTTTGTTTGCGCACGCAAGCTTTAGAATTGAGCCCATATGAATTATCTTACGTGCGAGTTGTCATTTATTCGATTCGGCGGCGTTTCCCTAATTGATCCAAGGGTGTCATCATTTCCCAGCTTCCATTGTGCACGGGCAGCTCACAGTTGCCGAAAACGTATGCAAGCTTTCATGTCAAGTTTGCACATGAAGTTACGTACACACATTTCAAGTCTCTTTGTGTGCACACGCAAGCTTTAGAATTGAGCCCCTCTTGCATTAGTGCTGCTTTTACTCCCTTCTGTTCATTCACTAAGTCACTTGATCCAGTTGAAGGTCACATGTGCTACCTCCTCTTCAGGCACCATCCGGCCCACAAGCCAGGAGTTGGTCTTGGATCAGACGCCAGAATCTCGGAATAACAAAAATAAAAAAAATTACTTGTTGAGATGTTAGTCTGCTTTGCTTATTGGCAAACAGAACTGCTCTCGAAGCAAAGTGTACAGTTTAATCAATACGAGGAATTATTAGTGCAATGTGATTGTGCCCTTTAGGATTTTTTTTTTCTTTATTTCACCTTATGCAATTTCTTATATTAGGAATTTGTTCGTTTTCGCATACCCCTTGGGGTCAGAGGGCAGGGTCAGCCATTGTACAGGATCCCTGGAGCAATTGCAGGTTAAGGGCCTTGTTCAGGGGCCCAGTCTCTTTTGGCAGTAAAAGGGATTTGATACCAGCAACCTTAAGGATACCAGCTTAGCCTCGGAGCCACCACTCCAATTGGATTTATTTAAGCAATATGGAAGGAAACCCTGCAGAGTTTGTTTCATGTTTTAATTTTTTTAATTCTGAAAATGTCATTTAGCGTTTGCACAGCAGCACCTTTCTAAGTGGCGGTGGTCCGTCCGCATTCAAACCACAACTGCTCCGCACCGGGCCCCTTCCCTTGGTCACATAAGGCAATACCTCCAGAATGGCAACTGCGTCAGCCCATTGGCATTGCAGCTGTAAATCCTGGAAGTGTTACATCACTGATGTAATTACATATTAATTGCATGTTACTGATACCTTGACAACGAGAACTGTCAACACAAGTGGCCTGTCACTCCCAGCCATTTGCTCTTACAAACTACAGCCAGCTGAGCCGCCTGTCCTTGCTGTCTGTCACCTCGGTTGCTGAGAGAGCTTTGTTTAAAATCATAGGGTGGGTTGGTTTGGTGGGGGGGCTAGCGGTGAAATGATAGCTACACATTTTAGTCATTAATTTACAGGCCTGATTTTAGTAGCGTTTGACCTCAGGCTGAAGTGTGCCTGTCTTATCTCATGCGTTCATCTGATTCCTTACAAAGCAAATGTCAGAGGGAGGTCGCCTTCTTATTTTGTTGGCCATCTGGCTACAACATCATACAGGTTCATTCTCTAAGATCACAGAGGTTGTTGTCCAAAGTATGGTATGCTCACTAGCATTCTGTATATTTTATCATCTATATATATATATATATTGCATAGTTTACTGTCAAATAATGCAAAGAGTACACGACACATGTTTCGCCCTAATTCTGGGCTCATCAGGCGTGCACACTCAGTGCACCCCCTCTCGGGGATCAGGCGTTAGAGGCAAAGCCTCTTTACGTTGCGCCACGGCGTGTGGTTTGTTTATTTGACAGCCTATAGATCGGGGTAATTACATTCATGGCATTCGTAGTCTGAATCACAATCTGATTGTATGGGTGGTTACCTACCAGGTAACGCTTGATGAGCCCAGAATTAGGGTGAAACACGTGTCGCGTACTCTTTGCATTATTTGACAGTAAACTATTTTTCAACCATTCTATGATCTGCTTCTCGCAACTGAAAGTGGGCACCGTGGCGGATGTTTGCCGACTTGCAGACCAACCACAATCGTTACCTGGTAGGTAACCACCCATACAATCAGATTGTGATTCAGACTACGAATGTCATGAATATATATATCTTATGTATAAAGCAGACTATAGCAGTCTTGAGGTCTTGTATGTATGTATGTTATCATCCAGTTAACGCTCGGAACGTTTCTGGTGTGCTTCGTAAAAGCAACCGACACTTTTATCATGAAAAATCCATAGTATTATTGGTTTGTCGTTTAATGTTTGTTTTTGTTAACTATACATTCATCTTGCATTACTAGGGGGCTTTGCCCCCTGCTCTCTTCACTCGCCAATCCCCTTCATCCACCCACTACGTGCCAGCCACTTTGCGTCTCTGCCACTCATGTTGTGAAGAGTGGGGCTGATCACACCCCAAGGAGATGTGGACGCTCCTCTGAAACCCCCTCTTAAACGGTGATACAATGGGAAACAAATACAGTTTTTTTTTTTTTTTTTTTACCTCCTCTTTGCTCGATTTGCTCCTGCTACCGTGCCACGTGATCTGTGGCTCACTTCTGTCATATCAGCTATGTCCATATATTCGATTTCTTTTCACCAATATTGCATTGAATTTTGAATTACATTGTGACAACGCAACATATAACTGCCCGTGATTGAATATCGTTTCTTTCTCTCTACAAGGAATGTGTCAGACAATAGCATCCACACAAATGAGAAATGATTTCTCTCGTGGGATTTCACATTCACCAAACAACAAATCTTTTAATTTTCGCGGATACGCCTCTTCATTGGGAAGAAACACTACTTTTTTTTCCCTGACGGCAACACGAATTATACAATCTACAAGTCTCCGACTTAAAGTTTAAATCTGAACAATATATTCAATCTCTTTTCGCTGTTCCGTTATTCCATCGAGTAATAATTTCTGTTTGTTTGCGCTAATGCGATCTTTACTATAATTTTTTTGAGACTTTCGAATTTTCGTACTTCCATTATCTCTAACCTGCTCTGCTTGTGTACCGCACAAACGTTTTTGAGTTCTTTACGGCGTTATACTTTGTCATCTACTTTTATTTCCAGCCCCGGGCGTGCATAAATCTCTTGACACAAAGACTTGTCTCGCAGGGACGTAAAAGTGTCTCTCTGAGAAAATCACATTTCATCTCCTTCCAACCTTCCAAGATTATTTTTTTATAATAGAAAGATTCTTATTGTAACAATGTTGTAGTGGTAATAGAATTAAATCAGCTTAATAAAAATATAAATTTAATTAATGTTTTTTCGTCATCAAAAATTCTGCATGTAAAAACTTATTATTATACCACAAAACCAAAATGAATCTGTCAAAAAACCTTAAAAAACGCTTTGCTTTTCCCATCATTTTTATACTGCCTTGAACGTATTATGTTTTGATGAATACAGGCTATTATTATATTACAGTATATATGGTAAATAAGCAATTTTATTTTATATCTACCATAAACATTCTATATTTATTTTGTGGATTCAGTGGCTCTCTTTGTGATTTTTGTAAAAAAGTAATAGGAAGTTTTTTTGTAATACGCTCATAATCAAAAAACTAATTTAATTAAGTTGTTAAAATCAAAGGTAAAGTATAGACCAAATATTACCAGTTCGTTTGGCTTTTGCCATATCGATAAATAAATGTCAAGGACAATCATTGCAAATTGCTGGAATCAATTTGGACACAGCCTGTTTCTCACATGGACCACTTTATGTGGCATATTCAAGGGTGGAAAGTCCTAAGAACCTTTATATATTAGCTAAAGATGGAAAAACTAAACACATTGTATACAACAAGGCACTTCAGTAAACAATACAAGCAAATTAGTGAGTCGTCATTGTTTAATTTATTTTTATTTTTAAAGTTGTGGTTTTTTTTTTTCATTATATTTTTCTCAAACAATTTTAAAATAAACCTTATTTTCCTCCCGGCAACGGCGGGTATTTCAGCTAGTATACAGTACAGTGATCCCTCGCTATATCGCGCTTCGCCTTTCGCGGCTTCACTCCATCACGGATTTTATATGTAAGCATATTTAAATATATATCGCGGATTTTTTGCTGGTTCGCGGATTTCTGCGGACAATGGGTCTTTTAATTTCTGGTACATGCTTCCTCAGTTGGTTTGCCCAGTTGATTTCATACAAGGGACGCTATTGGCAGATGGCTGAGAAGCTACCCAACTTACTTTTCTCTCTCTCTCTCTCTCTTGCTCTGACATTCTCTGCTCCTGACGGAGGGGGTGTGAGCAGGGGGGGCTGTTCGCACACCTAGACAATATGGACGCTCGTCTAAAAATGCTGAAAGATTATCTTCACGTTGCTATCTTCTGTGCAGCTGCTTCATGAAGCGACATGCAGCACAGTACTTCGCATACTTAAAAGCTCGAAGGGCACGTATTGATTTTTGACTGTTTGTTTTTCTCTCTCTCTCTCTCTCTCTCTCTCTCTCTCTCTCTCTCTCTCTCCCTGCTCCTGACGGAGGGGGTGTGAGCTGCCGCCTTCAACAGCTTTGTGCCGCGGTGCTTCGCATACTTAAAAGCCAAACAGCACCATTGATTTGTTTGCTTTCCTCTCTGTTTCTGACAGTCTGTGCTCCTGACGCGCACTCCTTTGAAGAGGAAGATATGTTTGTATTCTTTTAATTGTGAGACAGAACTGTCATCTCTGTCTTGTCATGGAGCACAGTTTAAACTTTGAAAAAGAGACAAATGTTTGTTTGCAGTGTTTGAATAACGTTCCTGTCTCTCTACAACCTCCTGTGTTTCTGCGCAAATCTGTGACCCAAGCATGACAATATAAAAATAACCATATAAACATATGGTTTCTACTTCGCGGATTTTCTTATTTCGCGGGTGGCTCTGGAACGCAACCCCCGCGATGGAGGAGGGATTACTGTATATATAAAATCTGTCTGTCTGCCCGCTTTTCACGACAGAACTTTTCTTCTATAATTTGCTTGAACATTCCGGTTGATTTTGCAACTTCTCTCATCGCGCCAAAAATCATAGTTCGCTTGAGGCAACAATCTTATTTGCGCAAATCCGAGAGAGAGGCTGCAGGCCGTGGGGAGGTGAGTGGGGCACTTCTCACTCACGCATCAGCCTCCGTTCGAGTCCCTCAACCTCTCGCCACGCGTACCTTGCCTCCGCTTAGCTAGCAATACCTGTTTGTTCAGCAGACATTATCATCTACAGATTGTTAAGGTGTAACGTTTGACGTTTTTGAGGGAGAGACCAGAGTTACGTGTGTTTTAGTGGGTAGCTGTTGACTCCCAGAGATATCACGGCCATGTGCTCTTCTCCCCACGCGGGGGATGCTCTCCCGTCAGAGGTGAACACGATCAGATACAGTGCCAACGTTTGACGATGAAGAGTACCTACCTTCCACTTGGCCAGAATTTTTTTTTTTATTTTTTTATTGATTTTTAAAGTTTGCCCTGTTTCACTACTACATGGGTGGAGCCGCGAGGGACAGCTAGTTTATCCATATAATTCATTTTACCATTGAGGAAAGGGTACACCATATGTACCAAAAGCTCGGTGTGAGTAGTTTGTTGGAAACGGTCTTAAAGGGTTTGGTATCTGACATTAGTCTACTCTGTCTCGTGACCTGTTAAATGCACTACATCCATTTTGATGTGTTGCACACTTTCACTCCGCCGTTCACGCCAAGCAGTAGCACAAACGGAGCTAAATTCAGCTAATCAACCTTACACGTGTGCAACCACTGCAGAACTTGATTGGCTGCAACGAGACCCCGTCACCGGCATTCAAGAATATCAGCGCCACAACCGAGATCACAAGATCATGCGTGGCATTATAGCGCCTCTCCTCCGTGTTCTGCGTCGGGGTCAGGGGAAGGAGGAAGGCGCCATTGGCTGAGCAGGTAGCCACTGTCGCCTGGCATAGGTAATGAAGTGATTGCTGTTTAGTGATCAGATACCATTTCTGGCCCCCGTTTTGCTTCTCCTGTTTCAGGGTTACAATCCTTAGAACGTTCTGGAGATGGTGTAGTGTACCGAGTAAAGCCTCATTTGTAGCTGGAAGAACAACCACAACTATGCACTCCATTGCAAATTGACTCTAGAAGATGAGCTTAAGTTAGGCCACCGTGGTTGTGTGTTAGGAAGCATCATCTCCTACAGGACTTAAACATCTGCCTATGGTTCTCCCTCAGTGTGAAGTCCCGGGCCAGTTTTTCTTCCTTCAGCTCTCCAAAGGCGCTTTGGGTTATGGGTGTAATGTGAGCGAGTGCGACTATGAGACTCTGTGTGTCAAATTATTTCATTTGTTGGGAAACAGTGGCACATCATTTGTCCCCTGCTGCTTTGAAAATCCGAGTAACACAACATGACATTCTCACGTTCAGTCATCCAGTTCAATGTGGGCAGGAGCCGAGCACAAAAGTGTCAGGCACAAGGCAAAAAACGGCTCTGAGGTGAGTGCCAGTCGACCTCAGGACTCACCCAACTTAGAACCACGAAATATCATAACGAAAGGAAAACAAGGGCGCCCAGAGGTAAAACCCCAGGCAGATAAAATCCAAGGGCTATATTTTTAACATCAGATGCAGGATCTTTAATCAATGAAGCACAATCCCACCATAAATTCCAAGTACTTTTAGGTACATTGATAGGTTCAGTCACACCCCGAGTTAAGGCCGTACGTCACAGAGACTCGGTGAACATTAGAAATGTCTGACAAGAACAGGCCGTTCAGCCCAGCAAAGCTTGTGTCTTCTACCCACCTAATTTTTCCAAGTCGTGTTTTGAAGGTCTCTACTTTCAACCACACTCCTTAATGATTAATTCCTTGAGTCTGTGGTAGCGTCAGACTGGTGCTAATATTGGATACCGAACTACTGGTACCAAAACGGTTCTGAAGCAAATAACGGAGAACTCCAGATCCTCCTCCTTGGTGCGCCGCATGCTTATTTGTTTCCTTTCCTACACTAAGCACCGCTTCACTCTTGATAGCCCTGAAGCTCTGGTCACGTTGAAGCTTGTAGTTTTGTTTCGTTAGAACATGAGAACAATCTAGACGAGAATAGGCCATTCGGCTCAATAAGGCTCGCCAGTCCTGTCCACTGAATTCTTCTAAAATAACATCAAGTCGAGTTTTGAAGGTCCCTAAAGTCTACCTCACGGCTTGGTCGCTTATTCCATGTGTTTGTTGTCCTCTATGTGAAGAAAAACTTCCTAATGTTTGTGTGAAATTTCCCCTTCACAAGTTTCCAACTGTGTCCCCGTGTTCTTGATGAACTCATTTTAACGTCACCGTCTTGATCCACTGCACTAATTCCCTTCATAATTTTAAACACTTCACTCAGGTCTCTTCTTAATCTTCTTTTGCTTAAACTGTAAAACCTCAGCTCTTTTAATCTTTCCTCATAACTCATCCAAAATGGCCGTGTGTCCACATGTCCAGTAGTGACTATCAAGGGAAGTTTGGGGACATTGAAAGGAAAGCTGACGTTTACTTTTGGTACCAAAAATCCCCAAATGCTGATCCGTACCTGTTTAAAATTTGGGTTTGTTGGTACTTTGTAATTGTTCAATGCTTGCATTTATGTTAGGTAGAATGCCTAGAGGGGGTTGGGTGGTCTCATGGCCTGGTACCCCTGCAGATTTTATTTTTTTTCTCCAGCCATCTGGAGTTTTTTTTTTTGTTTTTTCTGTCCTCCCTGGCCATCAGACCTTACTTTTATTCTATTTTAATTATTGTTCTCTTATTGTAATTCTTACTTTTGTCTTTTTTCTCATTCTTCATCATATAAAGCACTTTGAGCTACATTATTTGTATGAAAATGTGCTCTAAAATAAATGTTGTTGTTGTATGGACTGGGTGGTGGGCAGAGTCATGGGATCCAGAGGCTGTTGGGCATCTGTTGGTGAAGAAAGATTCACAGATCTTGACTTTGCTGACGATGCTGTGATCTTCATGGAGTCAATGGTGGCTCTGATGGGGGCTCTCGAGAGACTGAGTGAGGAGTCTGAGTGTCTGGGCTTGCGAGTGTCCTGAATAAAAACCAAAGATCCAGGCCTTTAATGACCTCTTGGGCGCGGCCATCAGCAGTGTTTCCATCTGCGGAGAGAGTGTCGACCTCCTTGAGAGGTTTACTTACCTTGGCAGTGACATTTATGTGACTCTGGTGACTCTTCCTGTGAAGTCAGTAGATGGACTGGAAGAGTGTGGGGGGTCATATTATGGAATATCATTTACTGTTAAATTCTGCTCAATACTTGTAATTTTTTTATACTGTGTTGAGGATTTGTCCTGTTCTGTGTATTGTGTTGTATTGACCCCCTTCTTTTTGACACCCACTGCATGCCCAACCTACCTGGAGATGAGGTCTCTCTTTGAACTGCCTTTCCTAGGGTTTCTTTCATTTTTTCCCTACAAGGGTTTTTTGCAGTTTTTCCTTGTCTTCTGAGAGAGTCAAGGCTGGGGGGCTGTCAAGAGGCAGGGTCTGTTAAAGCCCATTGTGGCACTTCTTGTGTGATTTTGGGCTATACAAAAATAAATTGTTTTGTATTGTATTGTATGAGGTCGCTAGAAAGGGGTGTGTGGCACTCCCGATATCTGCAAAAGGACGAAGGTGCTAGTGGATTCCTGCCTTTCTATACAGTTGCGTGACATGGATGTTATCCAGTGACCTGAGATGAAGACAGGACTCCTTTTTGGAGAATCCTTGGGTCCCGTTGGTTTGACTTTGTGTTGCTCATGGAGTCCCGAATGAGGCACATGACCCGTATTGTAAGGGAGCGTCAGTTACAGCACTACGGCCATGTGGCGCAATTCCTCGAGGGTGAATCATTTACTGCTGAGAACCCGAGTGGCTGGACCAGGCCAAGAAGATGCCCACGTAACACCTGGGGCCTCATGTATAAACGGTGCGTACACACAGAAATGTTGCGTACGAACCTTTCCACGCTCAAATCGCGATGTATAAAACCTAAACTTGGCGTAAAGCCACGCACATTTCCACGGTAACTCATTCCTTGGCGTACGCAGTTTATCCGCCCGGTTTTGCAGACTGGCGGCACCCAGCGTCAAAGCAGTGCTACTGTTCCTGTGTGATCATCCTTTCATTCTTAAATCCACATTCCTGGCGCGGCTTTATAAATACACTGAAATTAACTGCATATTGTTTACTAGTGTAATGCATCTGATTGTAATTAACCTGTAGCAATATAATGGGCCAGGGAATAGCCATAGTACTCCAAATACCATAACTGCTTTAGCGTTGTAACTCTCACTGCATCTTCTTTCAGCTGATCCCGTTAAGGGTTGCCACGACAGATCATCTTTTTCCACATTACTCTCACTGCACCACTCAGAGTATTTATATCACTGTATCTGAGTGGGAAATCACAGCAGCAGCTGATTGGAAAGAGAATTATCGGTACACAGCATGAAGCAGATGCTGCCTGAGCCACAGCAAATGCTTTAGTCCCTGTACGGACTTCGCGGTTTAGAAACAGTTTCATCCCAAGAACTCTAAAGGCACTAAATCAGTCCATCAAGTGCTCCTTGTAGAAATATTTGGACTTATAAGTACAATCACCTCACTGTAAACTTGCACTACAGTTATAATATTGCACAACCTGCGCCACTTTATAAAGCGCGTATTTACATGTGATGACGGTATTCATTTCTAAGACGAAATGCAGCAAAACATGTTGATTATATTATACAGATAAAACTTTAACTTCATTTAAATAATCTGTATTGTTTATAATTAAACATGTGAGGACACGGTGCCGCAGCGCTAGCTAGTTCAGTAATTGTTCCTGCCTTGCGCTGTATTCTTGCTGGTGCTGACGCGACACTGGAAAGATAGATGGATATAATAATTAAACATGTACTACTAAGATATTTCAATGTTCCTTAAATGTTTTGAAGAATCGAAGTTCTAAGCTTACAGATGGCTTCACGTCTATTACATAGCTTATTGTGTGGCGATTGAGTTTTTGGAGAAAGAAAAGTAAGGACAGGAATTGGAGGTTAGTACGTTTGAAAGAGACAGTACTGCTGTGATAAATTATTTAATTGAAGGTTGCGCATGGCGCAGCAAGCCTCTTGCGTGAGATATGAACAAGCACTGCACCACCGTGTTCCCATGTTTAATAACATGCTTTCATTCCTATCATCATGAAAAAGATATCACGTATACATCTCAGTATTTTAATTATTCAGAGAGCTGTAATATCACGAATGTAATGGATTATGTGTCCTGTCGGAGAAAGAGAAAGCCCGTTTAAAAAGCAGGTAGTGATTCACACATAGAGCACATAGAAGATCAAATACAGAACAAAGCATTTAACATGCCACTTTAGTTACAATGAGATTTGAGAAACTAGTAAATTAAACGATTTTAAGATGAAGTTTATGATGTTCTACTTTAATGGCAAAATAAACTACGTGATTAAAGTGGAAATTTCGAGATTAAAGTTGACATTTCGTGCTTTTTTCCCCACTGTGTGCCTTTTTTTTGTCTGTACCCTAATAAGCTTTCATATGACACTCAGACGGTGGGCTACTACTCGCTTTTTCACGGCGACTTTGATATGTGATTTCTTTTTTATTTCGGGCGCTGTGCGACTTTGTGAAGTTGAGCCTTCGAGTTTCTCCGACACTCTGTCACTCGATCAGCTTCCTTTTGTTGATTATACCACTGTTTAAACCAACAAATAGTACGTTTTTCCTTTGCCTCCACTTGGTATTCGCTGAAATTCTTATATTTTCTCCTGTGCTTTTCCCATTGTCTTTTCACAGAAGGCTATTTATATTGATTTGCATATTCAAAGAGGCGTAATTCTGGGAGGAGTTGGGGCGGGACAGAAGGCGCGTACACGTGCGTTACTTTTCACGCAAATCGGGATTTATGTAGTGGAAGAACGTGAAAGTATGCGTGCGCACAGATTCCTGCATCTGGATTTTTCTGTGCGTACGCACAATCCCGCTTTTGTGCTTACGCCATGTTATAGTGTGAGTTCTACGCACGGCGTTATACATGAGGCCCCTGGTCATTTCTGGAGGGTGGGACTGGACAGCATGTCTGCCTGTGGGGGCTGCCAACTAGGATCCCGGGCTATTTCATCGTGTGGTGAGTGTGGCAGCGTACTGTACCAGTGCATGCTGCCCTACCTGATCTGACCTGGTACTTTGTCCAGTACTGGGGTAACACACCACCACCCGGGTCTGTGGTTCATTGTGTAAAGAAAAGTTTTCTATCATTTGTGTGAAATTTACCTTTGAACGTGTTTCCATCACTGTCCCTGTTTTCTTGTTGGGAGAACCAATTTAAAAATCACGGCCTGGATCCACCGTTCTGTTTCCTTTCAGAATTTTCAAATATGAAATAATGACTGGGCGGCACAGTGGCGCAGTGGGTAGTGCTGCTGCCTCGCAGTTAGTAGACCCGGATTTGCTTCCGGGGTCCTCCCTGCGTAGAGTTTGCATGTTCTCCCCGTGTCTGCATGGGTTTCCTCCCACAGTCCAAAGACATGCAGGTTAGGTGCATTGGCGATCCTAAATTGTCCCTAGTGTGTGCTTGGTGTGTGTGTGTGTGCCCTGCAGTGGGTTGGCGCCGTGCTTGGGGTTTGTTTCCTGCCTTGCACTCTGTGTTGGCTGGGATTGGCTCCAGCAGACTCCTGTGACCCTGTAGTTAGGATATAGTGGATTGGATAATGGATGGATGGATGGAAATAATGACCCCGGTCCGGCCTTCAGGTGCTTTCATATTTCCTCATAGATCATACCTCTAAGTCCTGGAGTCAGCCTCGCTGCTCTTCTCTGGACCTTTTCTTGCACTGCTGTGCCCGTTTAGTGGCCTCCTGGTGGTGTTTTACCATTGCATAGTGTTACATCCCAAACACTGGGGCAATCGTGTAGAGCAAAAGCTGTCATTTGTACGCAAACACCCTCACGTGAAAGTCTGCAGTGTGCACTTTAATCACAATGTCTGAATTTTCGATTTGTCATTTTAAAATGTGGAGCAGAAAGGGAAATCAAAAGAGAAATGGGTCTTTGTCCCAAACATTATGGAGGGGACTTAACCACAGCCGCCTTTGACTCGTACTATACAGCTTATGTTATGGAGATTGGTGAGTGTAAAGAGTCGTCTGACGTGAGTGAGTTTGGCTACGCGCAGACAGGATTCTCAGTCAGTTGTAGCGTATTCCAACAGGATCGCCGGGCCATGGCGTCGGAAGCAAATATTGGGTTACAGGAGTCAGAGTCGGAAAAAATGTAGACAGATGTTGCTTATAGTAATTCAATTAAATAATTTTTTTCTTCTTGCCTCTTATTTAATAAATAAAATATTAAAATGCCACAGGCTATCGATCACAGCCTTTAACAGCTTAGGGTGCCTGATGATTCACGCTGGCAGAGAATGAAGTGCCTCATATCTTGCATGTTGTGTGCTTTCAATCAACATGGTAAATATATGAGTCTAAATACAAATAGAGGAGTCAGAGTCAGTGGTACCATAAATTGAGGAGTCATGGACGGACTCAGACTTGGAGTCGGTGGGACCATAGATTGAGTCGTCGGTCTCAAAGGTTCTGTGTGCCGAGTCCACAGCCCTGCAGCATCGGACACAACAGAGGAGCGTCTCTGTACGCACATAAACCCGCCAGGCAAGTCAGAGTTGGCAGTTAGAATAAACTGTTCAATATGAAGAGAAAAAACCCACCTTGGCAAATTAGGCACTGTGCAAATCCCACAGAGGACAGTGACCAGGCCAGGATTTAAATCTAGACTCCTTAAGCTGTGAGGCAGCAGCACTCTGGTACCTCGGCCAAAATAAATACTGGGCAGACGCTAAAGATAACCATTAATGATCATTTACATTGTCAGACCTGGCAATGGCATACCAATGAGAATCAAAGCCAGATTTTAAAAAAAGAAGTGCAGAGCTAATTCTCATCCAAAGAAGGCACAAAGATAAAAAGGTCATCTCTGCTAACCAGTAGGCTGCCATTGCTAATTTGCCCCCATTGAAAGTTTCCTTTTTTAACCTGCGAATGAGAAGCACTTGGCTCGGCTGGACTGTGCTCTCCAAGAATGAAAACCTGCATTGTGCTGTAAATCCCTGCTTATTCACATCACGCTGACTTGTTTAGCAGGTGAGTTTATCCAAAGGGACTTACAAATCATATCTCGTTTTTAATATTGCTGTTCTAAAGTAGGAGGCATCACTGGCAGAACAGCAAATCTCATGGGCCACATGGGGCTCAGTGGTGTCACCTGGAACATAAGGGTCATAACGTATAGTTCAGTGTCTACATCAGTAGGAAACACTTAGATAGATATGAAAGGCACTATATAATAGATAGATAAATATGAAAGGCACTATATAATAGATAGATAGATAGATAGATAGATAGATAGATAGATGTGAAAGGCACTGTATAATAGAGAGATAGATAGATGTGAAGGCACTATGTTAGATAGAGAGATAGAGAAATGTGAAAGGCACTATATAATAGATAGATAGATGTGAAAGGCACTGTATAATAGATAGATAGATAGATATGAAAAGCACTGTATAATAGATAGAGAGATAGATAGATATGAAAGGCACTATATAATAGATAGAGAAATAGATAGATATGAAAGGCACTATATAATAGATAGATATGAAAGGCACTATATAATAGTTAGATAGAGAGATAGATAGATGTGAAAGGCACTATATGATAGATAGATATGAAAGGCACTATATAATGGATGAATTTAACAGCTAATCTGCCCGAGTGTGTGTGTATATTTGCCCTGTAATGGATTGGTGCCTGTTCATGGTTTGTTCCTGCCTTACACCCTATGCTACCTGGGATAGGCTTCAGCACCAACGCATGGCCCTGGTCTGGATTAAGTGGGTTAGAAAATGACTTGGCAATATTTCTTTAAAACATATTAGCTTTTAAATCAAAATGGACCGCATTCTACTGTATGTGTAAGAAAAATGAACAAATATGACAAAATGGCACCGGTTAGAGGTTTTTCTTCAACTACCTCATGTAGTCAAATAATTATTTATCATCTTTAGGTTCAACATTTTCAGCTGACTGCACAACATGTTCTTGTTTTTTAGTCATTATGGAGTGTGTTTAGACTATAGTGCGTGAGTATATGTATTCATTTATCTACTTATTTATTTATTTATTTATTTATTTAAAGAGCCTCTCAAAGAAGCCAAACATCCCCATGAAGACAAATAAAGTTCCATTCATCCATCTATTATATATGGCCTTTCATATCTATCTATCTATCTATCTATCTATCTATCTATCTATCTATCTATCTATCTATCTATCTATCTATCGGTGCCTTTCATATCTGTGTGTCTATTTATCTATTTGGTGTTGGGTGATTTGGGAGCTCCCATGTAGACACAAGGAAAACATGCAAACACCATACAGGCAACACCCAGCAGGATGCTGTAACTGTGAGGCGGCCGCACTGACTACTGTGCCACAATGCTGAAATATGGCCTAATAAAATTTGAAAGATGAAGTGAATGTTGTGTAAATTTTAAACAACAAAATGCATTTTACTCAAACACCAGTTGGGGTTGCCAGTTTTGGTGCCAGTCTTAGCACCATGTGTTTCCAGGATTGACTACGGCAGCTTCAGTCAAGCCTGTTTTGTTAAAATAGATAACTAACTGTTCTCAAAGAGGCTCCTTTAGGATTTCTTGGCCCGTACCAAAAGGCTAAACGTTTTTTTTTTTTTTATTCATTTTGACTGCCGATGATGCAAGAAGTTTAAGATTCTCTTTCATTTTCAGAATTGTGCATACAAGATAACCTCTGCTCAGCTGGTTAGTTATTTACCTTTGTGTTCAAACTTTTGAAATGCTTCTGTTCAAAAGAATACAAAATAAATGCATTTTAGAGTCTTTTCAATTTTCCTTAGCTTTTTTTTTTTTTTTTTTGTAAAGAATGTGAGTGATCTCATTGTGCTCATCTTGTTAGTGAGGCAGCTGGGTAGTTGCAATACTTTGAGGGTTTACTTAATATAGCCGCTTGACAGAGCCACATTTGGAGATTATCACTTGTTTGTATACAAGATTTGCCGTAACGCCACAAATAGAAACCACACGGCTGGTTAGCTGCAGTCCTATTTGGAGCCCTGCACAGATGTACCCACTCTGAACAATTAAAAAACGTGAGGAGCCGCCATTCTGAGCAAGTAATATGGCCTGCTGCTGAGGAGCGGCCCAGCATTTTATATCTTAGTATATCTCATAAGCTGCCTAGGGCTTTGTACTTTTTGTTTTCTTACTTTATAGTCATTCTTGTATGTATGTTCAGACTGTGTGTATATTATTTATTTACTTACTTATTTACTTATCTACTTGTTTATATATTTAAAGAACTCCTGTTAAAAGCCAAATTTCCCCCCTGGGGACAAATAAAGTGCTATCTATCTATCTATCTATCTATCTATCTATCTATCTATCTATCTATCTATCTATCTATCTATCTATCTATCTATCTATCTATCTATCTATCTATCTACATATATTATATAGTGCCTTTCATGATGACTCTTCCTATGTGGCCAGTAGACAGATTGTGAGAGCATGGGGGGGGGTCATGAGGTCGCTGGAAAGGGGTGTGTGGCACTCCTGATATCTATGCAAAAGGACGCAGGTCCAAGTCTTTAGAGTCCTGGTGCTCCTTGTTACGAGACATGGACGCTTTCCAGTGACCTGAGACTGAGACTGGACTCCTTCAGTTTTGTGTCTCTTCAGAGAATCCTTGGGTACCGCTGGTTTGACTTTGTGTTGCTCATGGTGTCCCAAATGAGGCACATGACTTGCATTGTGAGGGAGCGTCAATTACTGCACTACGGCCATATGGCACGATTACCCGAGGGTGATGTGGCTTGCAGGACCCTCATTGTTGAAGACCCAACTGGCTGGACCAGGCCAAGGGGACATCCACATAACACCTGGCTGTGGCAGATAGAGGGTCATTTCCAGGGGTGGGATCGGACTGCCTGTCTGCCTGGGGGGTTGCCAACCAGGGTCCTGAGCTGTTTCATTGTGTGGTGGGTGCAGCAACGAGCTATACCAGTGCATGCTCCCCAAGCTGACGTGACTTTTCATTTCTGTCTATCCTTCTACAGTCAGGTCCCTAAGTACTTGGACTGCGACACAATTCTTATAATTTTGGCTCTCTATGCCACCACAATGGATTTGAAATGAAGCAATCATTATGTGACTGAAGCGTAGACTTTTAACTTTAATTTAAGCGGTTTTACGAAAAATATTTCATGAGCTGTTTAGGAATGACTGCCATTTTTTTCCATAGAACCAAAATTTCCAAGGGGCTCAAAAGTATTTGGACAAACTTAACTTAATCATAAATAAAATGATCATTTTCAATATTTAGTAGAAAATCCTTTACAGAGCCACTGTCCACTGCCTCCTCTGCTTACCCCACACAGGGTCCTGCAGCCAGAGGAAACGTCGTTCATGACAGACACGGCCCCCCCTTCTTCACAGGTCCAGGTACCTGCTGTCCCATGGGCTTCCTGCAGGGCGCCATGCCAATCCTCACCCCTCCAACTCTCGCTGCCACTCCTCAGCCTTACACGAGGGTGAGCATTGGGCCACCCCGGATACCCTAAAATGCTCAGCTGGAGTGGCCCTCTTCAGCCCCCTTGAGCGTCAACCCCTAAGCTCCTTTTTTAGGGCTTTCTACCCGGCTGTGTGCCTTCATCGCCACGCAACGCTGGTGTCTCCCGGTCCTGCCGTCTCTGTCCTTCTTTCCTTTATCCTCCCTTCCTTTCTTTCTTTTCTTTTTGCCTTTCCCCTTTTCTCTTAATGTTGCCCGATCTGTTGCAGATGAGACCCTCCGCCCACTCAGAGGGGTGAATGAAGCACCTGATCAACCCGCATTTGAATGTGAGTGCGCGATCAGCCCCCTCACCGGAGTAGTGCTGTCATGCGCCCACCTGCACGCTCTCGGGATGCCATTATGTATTTAAAAACCTGCCCGAGGTTACGGACCACTTATCACGGTGTAATGAGCGACGGGGTTTGGATGCTTTCTCAAGGAGTTGTAACCTTTAGTTGAGTTACACCGTGCTTGGTACAAACTGCACTGAACCAGAATGGGCGTTGGGAACGTGTGGACTCCGCCCCGTTCTGAGTTTTTCCCATCATTCCCTGAGATCATCAAAGTGTAAATCCCTATAAATTTTATTTCTGTACTCTGGAGACGCGGTTGGCAGACTAGCCAGAATCACCTCAGCAGTGGAAACTGAAGAAACTTAAGTAGGGAGCTTTGGACAAAGTTTGTAATTAGGGGGAAAAAATCTCACTGTAAGGTTACATTTGAAGCTTGAAATCCAGAGACCTCCATATTGACGAGATAACTGACGACTTCCATAGGGTGAATGCTACACATGTAGGTTAAGGGAGGAGGAAATAAGTGATAAGCATGTAAAAGGGCCACAGATCCCATAAAATTGGCCTCCAATGGTTCCAAATCTTTAATGAATGGTAAACTGCTGCATTGTGGGAGCTTTACCCATAATTCTAGTTGACTGGAGCACAGGGCCCTGCATATTGAGCGGATTTTAAACGCAAGTGCTGGCAGCCCGGTGGTAGAACTGAAAGTTTGTCCAAGCCGTGCTGCCCTCCACGTTTAGATCTCTGTAGAGTCGCCTTTTTGATGTGCGAGTGTTTTAAATTCCAGTTGAATGACATCACAGACGACTATTATTTATTGAAAAAAAACCTTCATTTTTACCTCGGGGCTCACTGTTATAAATAATGCTGCATCTCACACAATTTACACATGGGTTTCTCTTTTGGCAAATATTTAACAGATGTTCAAGTTCAACATTCTGAAGGGTCTCGGTGACATAATCTGCAGAGCATTTTGTGGGGACAGTTTATAAGAAAACTAGACATTAAGCCTGTTACAATAACGGGCGCTAAAACAGTAGTGCATAAACATCAGTAGGAACAGTCTATATTAAATGGCAAGGGACCTTGACCTCATTCTGTTTCTTGTCTTAATTTTTTTTTGTCAAAATTATTTTTGCAAGAAGCCTAAAGTAAAATAATAATAAAAATAAAATAGAAACGTATATGACAATACAGTAAGTATAATTAATATTACATTTATCCTGTCCTCTGTGGCTGTTGAGTGATGTGTTGTGTCTGTTTGAAGATCTCCTATCCTGCCTCTCTTTATTTTAGCTTGCTGTGGCGTCTCTCCAGCAAGTACTGTGCAGTTCCCCAGCAAGTATTTTAATGTGTGCTGGCGTGCAGCTGATTATTGTATGTGTGGCGTCTCCCCAGCAACGGATTTTATGTGCGCGGTCGCGAGTACCCAATCAGCACTCTCCCCAGCAATGATGTCCTTTATTAAAGAGTGCCCCATGCATGCACACTTCACCAGAAGACACACACACACAGACACATGGACGCACACAGGGATTTTATTAAAGAGGATGGAGAAGTATTGTACATTAGGTGTCACTCTGCTTTTTGGAATACACAATGGGAGGTCTGAAAATCGAAAGTACGCCTAATGAGAAGGAATTAGGAGTCATGGTGGTCTCAACACTATGAACTGCCAATGTGCAGAAGCCATTAAGAAGGCTCACAGAATGTCAGGTTATATAGCACCTTGATGTGTGGAGTGCAAGAACACAGAACATGAGAAATCTGACAAGTGAGAGGAAACCATTCAGTCCATCAAGCCCATCTGTTTAGCTAATAGTTAAGCTGTCCCAACATCTCATCCAGATTCGTCTTAAAGGTTGTCCAGGTCTCAGCTTCAACTCCATGTTTGGTGGCTTGTTTCAGAGTCTCGGAACTCTTTATGTAAAGAAGAGCCTCCTGGCTCCAGTTTTAAATGCGCTTTGCCTTCATTTCTACTGATGTCCTCAAGGTTAAGAGGTCCAAGGAGGTTCTGCTCAAGCTTTATAACACACTGGTGAGGCCTCATCTGGAGTACTGGGTGCAGTTTTGGTGTCCAGGCTACAAAAAGGACATAACAGCACTAGAAAAGGTCCAGAGAAGAGCAACTAGGCTGAGTCCAGGGCTACAGGGGATGAGTTATGAGGAAAGATTAAAAGAGCTGAGCCTTTACAGAGATGAAGAGGAGACCTGACTGAAGTGTTTAAAATGATGAAGGGAATTAGTCCAGTGGATCGAGACGGTGACTTTAAAATAAGTTCATCAAGAACACGGGGACACAGTTAGAAACTTGTTAAGGGGAAATTTTGCACAAACATCAGGAAGTTTCACTTTACAGAGAGAACCTCAGACACCTGGAATAAGTGACCAAGTAGTGTGGTAGACAGGAGAACTTTAGGGACCTTCAAAACTCAACTTGATGTTATTTTGAAGAATGAAGTGGACAGGACTGGTGAGTTGTGTTGGGCTGAATGACCTGTTCTTGTCTTGAATGTTCTAATCTGAATACACAAGTAGCTCTTATAAGAAGAATTGAGATGTCATAGTGGACTCTAGGCAATTAACTGCCAGACAGTGTGCAGAAGCCATTAAGAAGGCTAATAGAATGTGAGGTTATATTGTGCCCTGATGTGTGGAGTGCAAGTCACAGGAGGTTCTGCTCAAGCTTTATAACACACTGGTTAGGCCTCATCTGCAGTACTGGGTGCAGTTTTGATCTCCAGGCTACAAAAAGGACACAGCAGCACTAGAAACGGTCCAGAGAAGAGCGACTAGGCTGATTCAGGGCTACAGGGGATGAGTTATGAGGAAAGATTAAAAATGTTTAAAATGATGGAGTGAATTAGTCCAGTGGATCGAGACTGTGACTTTGAAATGCGTTCATCAACAACACGGGGACACAGTTTGAAACTTGTGAAGGGGAAATTTCTCACAAACATTAGGAAGTTTTTCTTTACAGAGAGAAATGCAGACACTTGGAATAAGTAACCAAATAGTGTGGTGAACACTAAGACTTTAGTGATTTTCAAAACTCAACTTGATGTTATTCGGAAGAATGAAGTGGACAGGACTGGTGAGCTGTGTTGGGCTGAATGGCCTGCTGTTGTCCAGATTGCTCTCATGTTCTTATTTCTCTCATTACAGCCAATTACTCAGTAATTGACGTCACAGCCAACTCGCCGTGTAAATCGAACAACTTTGTTCTTGGCAGGTGCAGGTTAGGTGGATTAGTAATCTTAATTTGACATTACGAGTGTGTTGAGAGTTATCCCTGGATTGGACTGGCACTCCATCCACTGGTAATTAATGTCTTGTGCCCAGCTGCTGCCAGGACAGGCGCCTTCAATTGGATTACTCATGTTTGGATATGTTATATAGAGTAAGTCAAAATTATGTTAACATTAATAGTACCGCTATGCATTTACTTATATACAATTTTTGTGGACAATTTATGTGCCACATATGGTGTATGTTTTGAACAATGATGGCATACAGGCTGAGACATTATTGTAAATCATCTTGCACATATGAAATATGTTTGTGAATAAATTGTTTCTGCCATTGAAATGTTAACATAATTTTGACTCACCCTGTATAATGTAATGAAGGCTTTTTTAGTAGCATATATATTCTTTAAGATTAACCATTATAAATATGTTGTCCTAAAAAAGTCAATATAGAGATGTCATCTGATAAGCAGTGGACAAAAACTTTGATCTTGTCGTTGATGAAAATGTAACAGCAGCTTTCATAGTAAATGAAGGACTTTCAGATTCATTTTATAATGAGACATTTACAGTCTGAAGCAAACATATTAAGACTCTGAAGTAACGCAAGTTGATTTTGTAATATATATTCATACAATATTTATATCTACTCTTTAATAAAACACTAAGGTCTGTTTGTCCAGCCCTCTGAGCAATCTGATTGGTCAGTTTGGCTTTGGTGTGATTGGTCAGTTTGGTTTGGTTTGATTGGTCAGTTTGGCTTTGGTGTGATTGGTCAGTATGGGTTTGATGATGTGACAAAAGAGGAAACGCGAGTGTGAGTCGCACATGGAGGACTAAAGGTCTATTGAGATGTGCTAAGAGAGTCAGCTTCAAACTTGGCAAGTATAAAACCAAACAGGAGGTGAGAAAGGCGCCTCAAAAATGATAACAGAGTCTAAGAAGCGGGCTTGACGAGAGTGCAGTCGATGGTATAGAGAGGCTCAGACACACGCGAATACCGAGGAAGGGCACTGAAGGTACACATAGGGCAAGAGACAGCAAGTAATTTTAAATGATTCTGTTACCTGCCTTTGACAGATACGGTGGCTAGGGAATATATATAAAGCATAAAATATGCTTTTATTTATGGGCAGCGTTTGATAACTCTATATATTTAAAATCCAACGTCTATCTGCCTGTCTGTCTGAGAGAACTACTTAACGGATTTAGAGCTGGTTTTTTTCTATAGTTTGCTTGAACATTCCGGTTGATTTTGCGACTTCTCTTATTGCACAATGTATCATAGTTCGCTTGTGGTACCAATTTATTTGCGCAAATCCGAGAGACGCATTGGGCTGAGGGGATCGGGGTGAGGCCCTCCTCACTCACGCTCCAGCTTTGGGGGGTACCTTACATCCACTTAGCAAGCAAACGAGAGAACTACTTCACGGATTTAAATCAGGTTTTTTTTTTCTAGAATTTGTTTGAACATTCTGGTTGTTTTTGCGACTTCTCTCATCGCGCTAAGAATCAGATAGAAGAGCAGCTTCAGCAACAGACTGCTGTCACCGTCCTGCTCCACTGACAGACTGAGAAGATCGTTCCTCCCCCACACTATGCGACTCTTCAATTCCACCCGGGGGGGGTAAACGTTAACATTATACAAAGTTACTGTCTGTCTGTATACCTGCATTGTTATCACGCTTTAATTTAATATTTTCTTTATCAGTATGCTGCTGCTGGAGTATGTAAATGTCCCCTTGGGATTAATAAAGTATCTATCTATCTATCTATCTATCTATCTATCTATCTATTATAGTATGTATGTATGTATGTATGTATGTATGTGTGCTGTGGCACATGGCTGGCGTCCATACCCAGCCAGGACGCCCCAGCACTGTATCTTCAGGGGGAGCAGCCCTGGACAGTGCAATACCTCCCCCTGGACGCTAGATGGCCGCCCCCCTGGGTTGGAGAGGTGCCTCAGGCTCCCGCAGGGCTCCACAGGAGTCGGAGTTGGATGCAGCTCTGTTGGGTCCCGCAGGCACCACCGGGGTGTGCTGTAGCTGGGACTCCTGCGGCCCTGTGGGCCAGTATGCACCATACCCGGAAGTGCAGCCGGAATAAGCCAATCAAGCACCTGGAGCACTTCCGGGTGAATTATAAAAGGGGCCAGCAGCCACCACTCGAGGGCTGGAGTCGGGAGGTGGAGGACGAAGCTAGACAGGAGGAGTGGTGGTGCCCGAGGAGTGTTTGTCTCGAGTGCTTTGGGACTGTGTATTGCCTGTGGGGTTCACGGGGAAGAAGGTGCCCCACAGGTGAAGAAAAATAAAAGTCTTTGTGCTTTTACACGTCCCTCAGTGTGAGTCTGTGTCGGGTCGACCGCAATATAGTGTGCAATATAATGTGTGTGTGGATTGGATTGGCAGACCTCTCAGTGCATCTCTCCTTGTTTTGTGCCTGTTTTATTGTTCTTAAATCGTGTAAAATCGTTTCTGTTTGTTCTCTTTAAATAGTCTGTAAGTAGTTATTTCTGTTAGATGCTTTATAACATTTGTGAGAGTTTTTTTTTTTTTTACTTTTGATCGCCTTTGTAACCCAATGGGACACTTGTGCTCTACCTGCACAGGAAACCCCAGGTGTGTGGCCGGCGCTGTTCGTTTACAGCCGGGGACGCGTGCTGTCACTGAGACCAGCCACCAGTTACTCTCCGTGTACGGCTAATACACCGGACAAATGAAAAGGCTTGGAAAGAGAGGAGGACTTTGAGTGCGTCTGAGTGCATCTCTCCGAGTTTCTATGTCGGTGTGTACATTATATATGGGGACAAATCAGATGTTCTAAACTAGCTGTCTCTCTGTCCACGTTACATTATGAGGCAAATGCAGGAACACCATGGGGAGTGAAAGAAGCACAAGACGAATGTGCTGGAAGAAGCAGTACGGCTGCAGACTGAGAAAGTCAGATGTTGATGAAAGAAAAGGGTCTTCTAAGGTCGCCTACGTATCTTATGGCTGCATCAATGAAGCATTGAAACCCACCTGAGAAATCACCAAACCCTTGTGTCCCAGAGAGTATGGTGCCATGAAATGGGGGGACCGTGTAGAGAAAAGGTTGTGTGATCAAAATGTCTGCAAATGCCCTTACAATGTCTGAATGGTTTGGAGCAAATCAAGGACAAATGTGTCTTTGTCCCAAACATTGTGGTGGGCACTGTAGATGTGTTTACGCAGTACTGGTTGACATCCCAGAGCAGCTGATATGTTTGTTGGTGTTGTCCGTTTGTTGTGGTTGGAAACAGGTGAATTTCAGGCCTGCCTTTCATTTTCGTCGCTTTGAGAACCTGCTTAGGAATGAAATTACAGCGTGGCCTAAGATTGTCTGAGAGTGTCCAGGTTACCCAAACCCGCCTCCCTCAGTTCTGCTCAGTCCAGTTCATGCTCGTGGAGGGCTGGAACCGATCCTGGCTACAAGGGCTGGCACGGCATACGCTTCCCAAAAAAAAAAAAAGTCCCGTCTCCGTCCTTGACAGATGTATTCCGTCGGGAAGGTTTGAGGAAGCCTGTCAGCAGACGCCGAAGCAAACCGGACAGCGGAATGAGCCAACTTCTGTACGGCCGCATTTTGGTAAATTGCGCATTGACTGTTTTGCCTCCAGTTCGCCTGGAGAAAAGGAAATGTCTTCAAGAGGGCTTATTCAGAAAGTCTGATGTTGCTGTTCCTCCTTAAGGGATCCGCAGCAGAAGCACACGCCTACCGATGTGTAAGGCCCTTAAGGTGGCCACATATTTGAGTGGTGAGTAAGGAATGCGGTTACATGCCTTACACATTAGCTATGACTGATCCCTGGCTGATGAGTGCAGTGTCCATGCGCACGGCAAGTGAGCTCATTCAGGCACTGGAGCCGAGCAGAGAGAGAGAGTGAGGGCGAGCGAGTGAGTGAGAGAGAGAGAGCGAGTGAGGGCGAGCGAGAGAGAGAGAGAGCGAGAGCGAGAGAGAGAGAGAGAGAGGCAGGCTTACAACAATAGCAGCTCAGACTCCGAACGCCAGGCAGCAGAAGGATTTAGCACAGCCACTGCAGCGCCAAAGGAAACAACAACAGCAGCAAGCAAGCCTTTCTCCTGCAATTTTTTTTGTGGTCTATATTATTTATTTATTCATGTCGCAACAGGGGATGATTTTTGTGACTACAAGTCAGAACTTGATTTAATTCCTTTTCCCGAGGGGGCGTGCACTTTGGCACAATTGCCTGGATGCCAGTGGACATTGTAATTACCCCGCCGGAGGAGAGCTTTTGGACTGAAATGCATGAGAGTGAAATGAAACTGAAGATCAGGGTACGAAGAATGAAAGAAGGCAGGGATTTAAGAGGTTTGTATCATGATGGGGCGGGGGGGGGGGGGGGGGGGAGATTGGTGGTGTTGAACGTTTGATCATTTTCTTGAAATGTCCTCCTTATTATTATTATTATTTTTTGGGTTTCTTCTCTGCATGATGGACTGTGCACTTAGGTGGCAACTTCGATTTTTTTTTTTTGCAGAGCCGGGAGGAAATAAAAGGACCTCCCACATAATCTGTCAGTGCACGACCATTGAGATGTAAACGCATTAGTTTGTCAGGCGGCTGCATCCCTCGCTATTCAGGATTACTGGAGGGGTCCTGCTGGGCTCTTTTTTAGCGCTGCTGCAGAGGGCAGAGCTTTGGAAAACGATCTGCTGCCTAATCTATCAGCCGAGTCCCCACTGGTAGTGCATCGCCGGCCCTGCTTTGCTCTTTTTTAGACTCTCGCGAAGGCATCAACGCCGCTAGCCCGGCACAAGACAGCCCCTTCGGCAGTGTCATTTCCTTGTCAAGCCGCCATTGAAACGGGTTTAGCATCATCTCGGTTTAAGGAAGTATTTCTGTAGTCCAGCGGTGGACAGCATGCTGCTTGTTTATGAACAGGCGCTCCTGGCTGCTCTGGGATTCATTTAACCATAATTAGACCACATGTAGGATTTCGAGCATGAACATCCCACGCAGCCTGTGCCATGTTGTGTCTTTGCCGTTGGGGATTTGCAGTGAGTGGACGTTTCTGACAAAAGAAATCCACTCCAGCTGATGCTTTCTGACGTCCCCTGGAACCTCAAAACAGGTAGAGCCAGACTGTCAGAGGAATACGACGCCATCTAAAAGCGTGATGCTGCAGACAAGAGGAGGAGGAGGTTCAAGGAATCGCATTAAGATATTTAAACGCCTGGTGTGATATGTTGATTTCTGAGGGGACCCCCCCCCCCCCCCCCCAAATCAGTTGCATGCCTACTGCTGTACAGTTTCTCACATTTTATGACAATTGTGCCGTTCTCTTAATCTCTGTGAATGGAAACGTGTAAGCCTGCAGCGAGAAAATCAAAGCCCACCTTGTGTCACGTGTCGTTAGACTACAACTGTTTGGCAACTTTAACATAAAATGGATGCACGGAAACGCGGTAGCGCTAGGATGGAAATAGCAAATTTCTTTGGGGGGGTGGGGGGTGCGTGTGTGCCAACCTATGGCTCTTCGATGTAGAAAATGGGACACAAAGAAGTTTAATTCAGAGACTCTCACTGTGTGTCTGTGTGCTTGTATTGCATAAAAGAGCTTGAGCTGCAAATGGGATACCTTTCATTGGCCTGCTGCGATGATGCTCCCTGGGGTCTGCTCAAGAGGATGGGGGGCTATAATCAGTATTGTGCGAGAGATGAGGTAACCATCTGTGTTTAAGAGCCCTCCCCCCAAACTTCAGCTGCCTAAGCCGGTGCCATTTCCATCATTGCCATTGTGCGAAAATGATGCAATATCGGTGTCTTTCGAATGGTAATAAGCTCTTGGCCGTCCCGCCGGCTGCCGTGAGTTGCAGCCCTCCTTTGAGCGAGTACACACACACGCACACGCGCTCTTCATCTTGTAAAACATCACCCAGGCGCCACTGAGTCCTGCGCCACTTCGCGTGCCCAAGGTGCCAAGGCGGTAGCAATGAGCCCAGGCACACTCACACTTGACAGATATTTTAGTCGAAGGCACGTTCGGCCAAATGTGGTTTCCAACACTAAAGTGCGCCCTCTTGTTGCAGGAATGAGCTTTGGGTGTTTTGTATTCTTTCTCTTTCTTTCTTTCTTTCTTTCTTTCTTTTTTTTACTTTGACGGAGAGGATCAGAGGTTTTTTGTTTTCAGTTCTTTTGTTTTAACTTCAAATTTGAACTTTTCTGCTTTCGTTACAAAATCAGCAGCAACTCGTACCCGACGTAACTCCAGGCTCCTTTGAAGGGTCTCATTAGCTCTTCGGTCCACGTGGGTTACGGTGAAGGGTCAGAATTTTTTAACAAGCATCTTTTCCTTTTCATCAGGTGCTTGTTTGTTTTTATTTACTTGTATTTTGTTCAGCTAAAAAAAAAAACATAGAAAACGGGGTCAGACGATCGAGTGCGTCTTCTTGCAGCCACCTTGTGCCGTCATTAATGAACGTGTTGTGTTTTTTGGCAGGCGCCTGACACAAGTTTGCAGAACATGTCAGGGAGGGGTGGCAGACGTGAGTGTTATGTAATACTAGGAGTGAAGAAGAAAAATAAAAAGAGCGGAGGAAGTTCATTTTACTTGACAAGGGGCACTCGGGTGGGGTCTACAAGAATTCAGTAGTTAGAACATCGAGTAGCTTGAAGCGCACAGATAATGCGACGAGTTCTCAGAAATTCAGGGGCCTTCCTGCTAAAGTGCCGACTGGGAGGCATTTGGGGAAACACCTGCTTTACCGACAAATGAGCTTTGGTGGGATTTAGAATCCAAAACGGGGAACATTTCTAGAAAGTCCGCCTTCAAGAGATTTGATGTTTATAATAAATAAAAATGAACTGAGTTATAGCAAAGTCACAGATTGTGGTCTTTACGGTGGACTCGAGAACAGTGACTCTGTTAAGTGGGGGATCTGATAGGAGCCCCTCAAGGCTAGCGGGTACACCTGTGAATCTGAAGGAGAGCACACATTAAATGAACCTCTAGCGTGTGTGTGACTGGCATTGTTTAAGTGGTGTTGTGAAGCCATAATTTCACACTGTACACTTTCCAGTGTTGGTATAAGTGGCATTACCAAGCGCAAAAGTGGCTCTGTGTGCCCCTGCATTAGTTCAAAGTGAAAGTTATGGACCATAAAGTGTCATTGTGTGCATGGGGTTGTTAAGTCTGTGTAGGTAGCATTAGGAAGCCACCGTATGAGTTCGTGCGAAATCCTCAGAACGTGAGGTGAATTTGTGTGCCGTACAGCAGCGGTGTATGCGTCTGCTTGTCAGTCTTTGTAAAGTCATAGTCAGGGCCCTCACTTCACGCCATCTTTACAACACACTGTCCCCGTCATTGCACTGGGGGCATTGGGATCCACAGTCAGACCTTAGGGTAAGCGCCCCCTGTTCACCTTACCGGCCCCCACTTCCAGCAGCGACCCCCAAGGTCTCCTCCCATCCATGGACTGGCCGGGCCTGAACAGGCTTAGCTGCAGATAGATGATCTCTTCTGTAGTGCAGGGGTTTGACTCTCTGTGGTTAATTAAAGGTCCCTGGGCATCCTTTGTAAAAGGTAGGGTGTATCCCGATGTCCTGGCTAAATTGCCCACCATGACTTGGTCATTCTGGTACTCCCCAACCCCCCAAATCATCTAATTAACTAACTACCTCTCAACCCTTCACTACATAGCAACTAATGTGTAGTAGTGGTGCCAAATGGCAGCCATTGCGTCATCCAGGTAACTTCTTCACATTAGTGGTGGATGAAGAGGACCCCCCCCCCCCACACACACTCACTGTGTAAAGCTAGAAAAACACTCTATAAATATAAAGAATTATTATTAGAGTGGGATTCACTTTAGGTACTGCAAAACCGCCCCTTATTTACTCCTGTGTAATGAGACCTTAACAAACACCTCTTTGGGTCTTCATAACAAACCCTTCTTAGACATCAGTAGCTAGGCTGCTCATCTCTGTGCAGTGTGGCCTTCACTGTGGAACGGCCCAAAGTGCCTTAAGTGAGACGTTTTGTACGTCACTTAGTACTGCATATGTCAGTCAGTATATGGCCTGTGAATCCTTCATATTCATAAGCAGGGCCCGATTAAGACTTTTACAGGCCTGAAGCACTTCACACATTTTAGTGCCCCCATTAACATGAGCTGCACCCACTCTCAGTGGACGACTGAACGGGACGGCCGACGTGACCAAGACAAGAACCATCACGTCAGCCTCAGTGGACCATGTGGCAGTTAGCAGATTCAAATATTGTTGTATTGATACATATCATTAACCTCTTTTATTACTATTACATTATTATATATATATATATTTATGTACGTATGTAATTTAATGTGGGACCGGGTTCAGCTGCACCATCTGCAGTTTTGTACCATACGGTCCATGGTAAATCTGGTAATGATGCCCTAAGCACCTGCTTGTTTGGCTTAATGGTTAATCCAGCCCTGTTGATATGTCACAGTACCAGCATATCAAATGCCACCCAGCACAGAGGTGAACAGGCCATCAGTAGGCCACATGGCACAGATGAATGCCCACTTTACTGATGATGATTTATAAACGTTAGGAAGACCAAAAGAAGCCTCCCTTAAGGACTTGTTACAGAACAATAAATGAGCAGCAGAGTTAAAGCAGTGTAACCTGGGAGTCTAAATGTATGCGTGTGCCAGTTTGTGACCTTGGTGTGCATCTTAGTTTTGGTCTGAACATGTGAAGCCATAAAGGAGAATTTTGCACACTTGTGTGTTAGTGTAAGGAGGTGGCATTATGACACTATGTGTGTGTGTGTGCGTACGTACAGGGTGGTGCAGGGAAATAGAAAATTTTGGAACTGGGTGTTGGCGACCCTGGGGCGTCAGCAGCTGTTTGGGACCAATGCGACCTCATTTAGAACAACTTGCTGTTAGTTGTAATGGAGCAGTGGAGTGGTGTGCTGTGAAAGCCTTTTATAAGAATGGTGATAGTGTGACTGCTGCGCAAAGGGAATTTTGCCATCATTTCCATTTAGGACATCATGATTGTGTCCCGTCTGCTCATGCGATTACAACATGGGTGCGTAATTTCGAAAAAAACGGGTTCAGCCTTAAAAATGAAGTCCCCAGGTGGAGCCTGAACTGAGAAGAAGGATTGAAGAGGAAATCGCTCTTGATGTGTTACATTGAGCAATGCACAATATCCACAACAGGCTGTCAGAATGTGTACGGAGAAATGGACAACACCAAAACATAAAATGAATATTGAATGAATATTAATTACCATCATTAATTGCATATCCTGTACAATACATTTCATCATTAAATGTGTGTAGTCATACATTGAATGTCAATTGAGAATTTCCCATTTCCCTGCGCTACACTGTATATATATATATATATATATATATATATATATATATATATACATTCTTTTCAGGATTTATCGAACTTTAATGTGATGTTGTTAGATTTTCAGATTCTTATTCCATTTTTAGATTATAAACTAAAATATCAAGAAAGTAATGCTTCGCGCATAGTGGGCCTCAGTTTAACAGGAATAATCCAATCGGTAAGAGAGTAGATATTTTATTCTCATTTCATGATTTTTACTCCATTAAATAATAATTAATTTTTCTTTTACATATTTATAGAATTTCGTGATTTTGACTCCAATAAATAATAATTTTTCTTTTGTACATTTACACTTTTAGTAATATTCTGGCCACAACTGGGGGTTGTGCGCTGAAGGTGCCAGGGGGACTTGCCCCCCTAGTATATGTGTGTGTGTGTATATATATATATATATATATATGTGTATATATATATGTGTATGTATATATATATATATATATATATATATATATATATATATATGTATATGTGTGTGTGTATATACAGTATATATATATATATATATATATATATATATATATATATATATATATATACGATATTGCCAAAAGTATTATATATGCTGTGTGTATATATGTTTATATACATATATATATGTATGTATGTCTTCTGTGACGGTGCGGGTCGGCTCAATGCTCCATCTTCATTTTTGGGAGCCTCTTTAACCCGATGCCATCAATATCATAACTGGATGAGCGTGGCAGTTGAGAACATAACACACACCTGAAGCAAGGGGATGGTGAAAAGGCAAACTGTGCTTTTATTAAAAACAACTCAACAAAAACATGTGTTCTGAAAAGTAGATGAATAATCCATAAAAAGAAGGAGTCTGGTGGAGGTTAAAAATCCGATAAATAAATCCAATAAAACAAGGTTAAAACAGCGCAGTGCAGGCAGCTCATGTGAAATCTCACAAGCCCCTGGTGCCTTCCTTTAAAACAGACGCGTCTTTGGACCTCGCACCCCAGAGAGACGTCAGTCAGCAGGTGCAGACACCCATTCTGTCCAGCCTGTGTCCCCACCACAAATCCCACGGCGTCCGTGGACAACCACCAAACCCTGCTCTGCCCGAACCTGCATAGTCTGCACAGGTGTTGTGATGAAGCGGCACAGCAACTTGGCATGATCCGTGTGCAGGTTTGGGCGAGTTAGATTATCGAATTTTAAACTAAATTGTTGTGGTGGCATCGTGAGGCAGTCAACATCGTCGGGTGATCATTTGCACGTTTAAAGACGTGAGGTGATCGTGTGAACACCGTGAAGTTGTTGAGCGCCCCTTTGTGTAGTGATGTGTTTGCCCATCGTCCTTGTGTTTGCTTTAGCAGCTGGCATCGTGTGGAAGGGCCGTCACAAAGCTGTCGAGCTCCTCTGTGTGCACTGAACTCTCCGGCCTGCCTGATGTGTTTCAGGGTTTTGTATTAAGGCTGAAGTCGGCCCTAACAGCGCCAGCCACAAGGCAGGAAGCAACCCTGGACGGTGCGCCAGTCCGTCACTCGGTATACATGCCTGTGATAGCTTAGATAAAGGCAACTTAAAAAAACCACAAAGTGGGCATGCATTGTGATTTGGACATCTTGTTTGTTTTGTGTGGCATCGTAAAGCATAAACTTGATTGTTGCTGGCTTCTGAGATAGAACTTCAGAGGGATGGATAGATAGCTTGTTCCCTCATTCGAACAAACACACAAATAAATGAACAAAGGAACAAACAAATGAAGGAAGGAACAAATGAAGGAATGAAAAAACAAGGAAGGAACCACTGAACGAAGGAACAATCAATTGAACAAATGAAGGAACAAACAAACAAAGGAACAAGCGAATGAAGGCACAAACAAACAAACAAGGGCATGAACAAAGAAACAAAGGAAGGAACCATCAAACAAAACAACAAATGAAGAAACAAAGAAACAAATGAAGGAAGGAACCATCAAATGAAGGAATGAATGAAGGAACAAACAAATGAAAGAAGAAATAAACAAAGGAATAAATGAATGAAGGCACAAACTAACAAAGGAAGGAACCATCAAACAAATGAAGGAAGAAACAAACAAATGAAGGAACAAAGAAACGAAGAAAGGAACCTGAACGAAGGAACAATCAAGTAAACAGATGAGAAACAAACAAAGGCATGAACAAAGGGACAAACAAATGAAGGAAGAAACAAAGGAACAAGCAAATGAAGGCACAAACAAGGGCATGAACAAAGAAACAAAGGAAGGAACCATCAAACAAAAGAACAAATGAAAAAACAAAGAAACAAATGAAAGAAGGAACCATCAAATGAAGGAATGAACGAAGGAATGGACAAATGAAAGAAGAAACAAAGGCACAAACAAACGAAGGAACCATCAAATGAAAGAGCAAATGAAGGAAGGAACGAACAAATGAATGAAGGAACAAATTAACAAATGAAGGAAGGAACCATTGAACGAAGGAATGATCAAATGAACAAATGGAGGAACAAACAAAGGAATGAACGAAGGGATGAACAAATGAAGGAAGAAACAAACAAAGGAATTTAAGAGCAATAAAGGAAGGAACCATCAGATGAAGAAACAATTGAATGAACAAATGAAGGATCAAACTGGAATGTACAAACAAGTAAATCTGAGAACAAACAGGAATGAGTGAAGGAACGAACAAATGAAAGAAGAAACAAACAAAAGAGCAAATGAAGGAAGAAACAAGCAAACAAAGGAACGAACAAATGAAGGAACAGTGAAACAAACAGGAAAGAACCATCGAACAAAGGAATGAATGAAATAACAAACAAAGAAACAAATGAGGGAAGGAACCATTGAATGAAAGAACAAATGAACAACGGAATGAAAAAATGAAGGGAGAAATGATGGAATGAACGAACGAATGAAGGAACAAACAAACAAAGGAAGGAACAAGAAAACTAACTTACTTACTTTCTTACTTACTTTGCTTACTTTATTCGTCCCCTGGAGGAAGTTTGGCTTTTTTACATAAAGACACACACAGACACGCTCTCACACACTCCCACCTTCACACACACACACCAGAATGACTAAAAAGCAGGAGGACCTGCGACTCGGCAGTCACATCACACTGCGGTGTCACGTTGGCCATTTTTGCCCTGGACTGGTTTGTTTTCGATGACTCTTGTGTGGTCAGATCGCTAGGCCTGAGAACCTTCATGTTTGTTATTACATTTTTTTCCCCCAAATTTAGGGTCAGTCTGGCCCCTACTCAGAATTGTTTCCCAGATTTTTAAATAAGGGACACTATGTGTCACGTCAAACCAAGTTCAGCAGGCGTATATCCTCCATCTCATTCAGCGCAGATTTGTCTTACTGTCATAATGTGAATATATTAGTTGTATAAACTAATGGACGATGTCCATTTCTAGGATAGTTAAACGTGTAAGCCCTGTTGCCGTACCCCAGAAGCACACGTATACTGTAGAGCAGCTCATTCTGTGACCCACGGAGGCAGTTGTCCCATGTCATGACATCAGTGCATTTTCTCCCCACTGTGTCATCTGTAACTGGTGAAGCCTTTGCTTTGTGTGATTTTTTTGTTTTGTTTCTTTTTTCCTCTTTTTGGTAAATCCCCCCAAACAATACGTGAGGCTGAAAGGTGGAGTCTGACTTCCGGGATTATTGAGGTTTCTGGTGTTCACACCCTGGAGAAGTAATAATATTCAATGACTTCATCGTCCACTGCCCAGCCCTTTCGGCTTCCCTGCGCCTGAGTTGCACTTTCAGTCCCTTTTCTGTCTTAAAGGGCCGCTGGCCTTGTGGTAGAAGCGTATCCATCCGATTCTTTCTTTTCTTTTTTCTTTAACAAATAAGCACAGGGAGCTGGAGACCATTTTAGTTTCTTAGGGCATACGAGCAAGAAAGCCCAGCACAGAACACAAGCGATTAAATTTAAATCAAGATGTTAGTTAAGAGTGTTTTAAGTGCGGTGTCAAATCTCAGCCCAGTTACAGTATTGTGTTCGCTGTGATTGAGCTCGCCTGCGCTTTTTGGTTTATTTATTTATAATCTGAAAGTTTGCAACAGTAGCTGTTGGTGTCCCATAGCCCTTGACTAGATCACTGATGGATAGTCTACAGTCCAAAATAAAATGAAACGCTTTTATGGCTTCAAACGCAGCCATAGGAAAGTAGTGGGCTCTTCAGCCATCACTGTCGGGGTCTTTTCATGGAGCTCTGTCCAGTGGTCTGCCCTCTACTAAAAGACTCCTCCTTCCAGCCACCTGGGCTTCTTTATCTTGTGTGGACCACAAGGGGCTGGGCTGAATGCCCTCACTGGGCGGTCGCCGGGGGGGGAGAAGGAGAGATGCATGTTAGTGCCAGCGCCCCCTCTTGTCCTGGCAGGTTATTACATACATCGAATGAGCCTGTGAGGAGATCATCAGACGCATATGTGTGACAAAATATTAAAGAGCTTTACTACATATAATTGCAGGGGGAGGAGGGGGGGTCCCTAAACCCCTAACCACAGACGCAGTAACACCTGATACACTTGTAGGTTTAAATAAGCGGTATTTATGAAACCTCAGCATGAATTCAACAGTCAGCCTTCCCAAAACCAGTTGTACAATCGCAATAATAAACAGGTCTTCCTCCTCTCGTCCTCCCGTTGAGAGTTGAGAGGCAGTGGGCTCCCTTTTAAGCTGCTGAAGGCACTTCTGGGCCATAAAGAAAGTAGGGGGGTCCTCTTCCGACAGCACCGTGCCCTCTTATCGGTACCCAGACAGAGCTGCACTTTCAGACTCCAACTCCCAAGCACCTCTGTGGCTGTCCCAACTGGACTGCCATACGAGGACCACCGGCACATGGCATATTGGGGTTGGAGCAGCTCTCACCTCTCGCCTCCACTGGTCTGACCTATTATATCGTGCCAGCCGGGCACAAAGTTGTATTTTCTGTCCAGCCGGCCACTCTGGACTCCCATCCGGGTAAGAAACCATCTAACTGGGATGCCCGCTCTCCTCCTACAGCAGGGTCCCTGATATTAAGATCAGATTAAAATTGTAAGGGGTGCCTAATCTTAAAATTATCTCTGATCTTGTTTTAGATTGGCCTACCCCTGCTACAAATCCTGAGCTTAAGATTTGTCGGGGTATGGCTGGGTACACCAGGATCCTTAATCTTAAAATTTAGATTAGGCCCCAATCTTAAAAAGTGTAAGGGAGCCATATCTTAAAGTTAGACCCTGGTGTATTTTTAGAGTCCCTAATTTTAAATTTGAACCCTAATCTCCGATTTTAGATTTATTTTAACCCTAGATAGCACTAGTGTTTTAGAACCCCGGTATATTGATTTTAATGCTTTTTTTATACTTTATTAAGCCTTCTTTTATTGCATCTTAGACCTTTTAGATAATTTTAGAAAGAGATTACTTTTAATTGTATGGTTTTGCAGTTTAAAGTATTTATACTGTTTTTTGCAAATTTTACAGTTTTTTTAGAAATTAATAATTGAGAATATCTTTTAAGGGTCTTGTATGGCAATGTTTTAGGGTGTTGAGAGCTCTTTTAGGAATGAGTGTTGAGGCAGGGAGGCTAAATACAAATACGTATACACATATCGCGGGGACAATCCTCTGTAACCCTAACCTAACCCTAGAGGGCTACAGTGGTTGCAGCTTTTTATCCCAGCCAGTTTCCTAATTAGAAATGTGTTATTAAACTCTGTGACTTTTTATTGCTGTCGTTCTGCCATGCCTAGCATTGTAGACGTTGTGTTTCTGAGGACATTGTCCGCATGTGCTGTGAACCGATTAGCAGTTGTCACTTTGTCACTTTTTGACTCCTTTCCTGGTCTTTTATTTTACTGTCTGTGAGTGGTGAGTTTTCATGGATTGTCTTCAGAATATCACATTCTGTTTGCTGCGTACCCCTCAGGTACACGCAGGTGTAACAACCAAAAACATTCGGGATGGAGAGCCCCTCCGCCTGCCTTTGTTTTTTTAATAAGGCACATTAACAGGCCTTAAGGTGGCATTGTGTTACTTGTGTTCTGTTCTGTGTATTGTGTTGTATTTACCCCCTTTGATTTGACACCCACTGCACACCCACCCTACCTGGAAAGGGGTCTCTCTTTGAACTGCCTTTCCCAAGGAGTTTTTTCTTGTCTTCTTAGAGAGTCCATGGTGGGGGGGGGTGGTTTATTGTCAAACGGCAGGGCCTGTTAAAGCCCATTGCGGCACTCCTTGTGTGATTTTGGCCTATACAAAAATGAATTGTATTGTATTGTGTGCCCTGCAGACACGTTGTTTGTGCTGTTTGCCGTCGTGAAGCTCAGTGCAGTCTCACTGAGGAGACGTCCCGTCTTGAATATCTCCATTTTGGCCCTGGGATGTGAGATGGACTGGTAATCGGCCTGGTGATGATTATTGAGACCCTCTGTACAAAAACACAAGACACACGGGGTTGGTTGGAGTGCCGTGCCCGGGCCTTCGTGTCTGCTGCTGTGTGTTTTCAAAAGTGACACACAAAAGTGCATCCCAGATTTTATAGTGCCTTTTATGCCCACAGAGATAATGGGGTCGTTCAGAGCAGCGGCTTTCTGTGTTTTTTTGACTTGTGGATCAGTAGAAGTCTGAGAAAATCTTCAAAGACCAGGATGGTGGAAAATATCATAAAGTCATTTATTGTAGAGCAGGGGTGTCCAACTCCGATCCTGGAGGGCAGCACCAGCTTCTGGTTTTCCGTCCTGCCACTTTCTTCACCGGGAACCCATTTCTGCCTTTCATTGACTTCCATATTCTCTTCGTTTTAGTTGCTGTGTTTTTAAAGACTCCGAACTCTGATTTTGAGGGCTGAATATTTTGTTTCGAAAAGCACACAAAGATAGGGTTTCACACAGAAATGAACATAAAATGTCTGTTACTGCGTGCTGTGGCCACCAGTTCATCAGGAGTGTGTTGCTGCCTGGCTGTCTTCGCATGGCAGGGGGTAGTCACAGTGCATGGCGATCTGCTTTGTACCTCTTGTCATTGCTACTGTAGGTACGTCGGCTACACAATCGGCTGGGGACCAACCATCTGATGCTGGTATCTCACATTTATTTTCGATCACAAAATTGGAGTCCAACAGTTCAGAGTCTAATGTGCAAAACATCGTCCACGGAGTACTTTGCTTTACCCATTCACTTTGATCTCTCTCCAGATGTCGATGCCATTTTCACTGGTGTTCGTTTGACTAGTGTGGTCACTCCATGTTGGGTCAACCATACCGTTGTCCTGGCTCGCTTGGAAGAGGTGGGCCCAAACATAGTTTAGTAGGATTCAGGAACAGTGTGATCACTAAACGTTCCCGAGCACGGAAAATAGACATGACGTCACCGATGCGACAAGTCAGGTAGTGCAATTCTCATTTCATTTGATACCATGAAGGTTTTGATTCTCACCTTACAGATGAATGTGAATTGTAGTTGGCAGGAAAAGCTGCAAATTCCTCCCTTAACATTATTTGTCACTGTAAAAATCTTCTCGTACGTGCAGTACGATTAACAGCAAAATGTTGCACTGCACACTCACTAAATTTGTATGAGGGTAGTGTGTCATCCTGCCCTACACGACTCCCAACAGAACCGCAAAATAAGGAAAATCGTTTTACCTTGCATGCTGTCACTCCATGTTCGGATCTTGTTTTGGTTTTCCACAAAGTTGCATGGTGATGCAGATAGATAGAAAGGAAAGGCACTATGTGATAGATAGATAGATAGATAGATAGATAGATAGATAGATAGATAGATAGATAGATAGATAGATAGATAGATAGATAGATAGATAGATAGATAGATAGATAGATAGATAGATAGATAGATAAAACAATATTAAATTAAAGAGTGATAACAATGCAGGTATACAGACAGACAATAACTTTGTATAATGTTAACGTTTACCCCCCGAGTGGAATTGAAGAGTCACATTGTGTGGTGGAGGAACGATCTCCTCAGTGTGTCAGTGGAGCAGGACGGTGACATCAGTCTGTCTCTGAAGCTGCTCCTCTGTCTGGAGATGATCCTGTTCAGTGGATGCAGTGGATTCTCCATGATTGATAGGAGTCTGCTTAGCGCCCGTCGCTCTGCTACAGATGTTAAACTGTCCAGCTCCGTGCCTACAATAGAGCCTGCCTTCCTCACCAGTTTGTCCAGGCGTGAGGCGTCCCACTTCTTTATGCTGCCTCCCCAGCACACCATTGCGTAGAAGAGGGTTCTCACCACAACCGTCTGATAGAACATCTGCAGCATCTTATTGCAGATGTTGAAGGACGCCAGCCTTCTAAGAAAGTATAGTCGGCTCTGTCCTCTCTTGCACAGAACAAGAAAGATGTACAGATCGGGCCCAGAACGTTAAAGCGCAGTGTGAGTGTACGCCAGCAGGGGGCAATTGTGCTCGGCACAGAAAGGAACAAACGGGCCCAGTGCGAGTACACCCTAAGACCCCCGTCAAAATGTTTTATGGACCTGAACAGATCGACATTACTGCGACCTTCACCCTTCTTTATTTTCAGATCTTGATGCATGTTAACCAGTCATGCGATGGCTCACTTTCTGTCTCATTATTGCCTGAGTGCTAATTAAGGAAAATAAAGAAACATTTAAATGGTCTGCGTCTTAAATCGCAAGTCAATTACAAATAAGACAAAGGAAGATAATGCGTGACCAGATTCTGCTGCTAATTAAGAAAATGGTTAGAATGACAGCCTGCAGCCATTGCGGCCCTCCAGGATCGGAGTTAGACACCCCTGCTCCACATCATAGTTTATCCATCCGGCGCCTGAAGTGGGAATCCATAACTGCTGGGCCTCTCTTTTAAGTCTGATTCCTTACTTTACCGTCAAGATTTACTAACATCAGATCAGAGGTGTGGGTCCTGCTTTGAGGTTCAAGTGTCCAGATTAACTAACATTATATGGGTGGGCTGCTCCCGCTTGGATCCTTTGAAAGTCCAGATGTTGAGCGATTCAGTCAGATTTACATGATGTCATTTTTCACTCATAATGTTATTTGGTTACAAGACATGACCTGAGAGTTCACTCATTTTTTTGAGGACTGACAAAAAAATATTCTGGGGAAACTGTGTTCCAGAGTAGTAGTAGTAGTGCGGGCTGCAGAATGGTCTCAAGAAAATGGCCTCTCGATTCTTATTACCCCAAAGGCCCTTGGGAAATGGATTCTCCTTTGATAATGCATAGTTAATGAAGCCGGCAGATGGCGACTTGGTGTGTGTGTGTGTGTGTGTGTCATTAAAGCAGCCAATCTGTTTGAATAAATTAATTGATGGGAGTTGAAGAGTTGCGTCTTGAGTTAACACCTTCTCTCTGCGTTATTGGAAAAGCAGAATTGAAGATATCTGTGAAATGTACAAGGTGAGACACAAAAATAACCGGATTGGTAAAACTAAAATACTTATTGCTGAATTAGAGCATTCTAAACAGTGTCACCTTCTCTATACTTCCCTGCCCGATCTCTACACCACTCCATACGTATCTTCCATTGATTGAAACAGTGCTGGAAGTCTTCTTGCTTGAGGCTCTTCAACAGGCTTGCCGTTTCTGTCTTCGCTTCATCCATTGAAGAAAAACGTGTTCCCAAAATTCACAGGGAGCTAAATCGGGGGGAAAAGGAGAGGATGATCGAGGACAAGAGCATTTTTGTCAGGCAAAAAGTACTTTTACGGAAAAAGCATTGTGTGCGGGAGCGTTGTCTTGTATTTTTTTTCACCCGAAATTATTGCGGCAACTCATGTAGCGATTGTTGTGCAAATACTGACTGGGCTCTTCACAGGATATACCGAGCCGGTGGGTTGTTTGAGAGGGCGTCTAGGAGGGGGATATAGTTCTGTGATTCACATCCGGCAGACCTTCAGACGGTTTTCCAGGAATGCCCAGTCCGGTTATTTTTGTGTCTCACCTCGTATGAGGGAGTCCCAGCACTAAAAACAAGCAGATGTCCTTTGCACATCAGGTCTGGGCCTTAATCGTATTGTCCGGTTGGATTATCGAAGACTTGCATCGTATTTGTGTGCTGTGTTTATTGTCTCGTCTCCTCTGCGCTTTGCTGTTTTATTGTTTTCATCAGACAATGTAACCAACTAACAAAGCAAAATCTCTCGCTTGCTGTAAGAGCCAATACAGCAGAATCCATTCCTGTAACTCTAGCGGATCTGGAAGTCGTCAGCCCCTTCCATTACACTTTTTGAATTTGTGTCCTGCATCAGCCATGAGAACTCACAAAGCCGCCTGCCAATCACACGAGAAAAGAACAAAATTGTGCCAACCTTAAGATTATCGTTTCACTTGTAAATCGCTAAGCGCACCTCCAGAAAACCAGGAGTTGAGAAATACTCTTTAAGCTGCTTATTGTAAGTCCTTCCATATGGCTCTGCTGATTTACACGCGGTAAGTTAACTGTCAACCAAAGCAGACCTACTTGGTTCAGTCTTGGGGGTTGGGGGGGGTCTTGAAGGTTGGAGTCTGTCCGTGCAGAGATACATACAATGCAAGGCAGGTGGGCCCTGATGCACTACTGGCCACATTCACTCTCGCACTGGGCCAGATGAGAGTCCCCATTTTGCCTACTAGACTTTTTAAGGATGTGACGGGGAAAATGAGAGGAAATAATCCACCATGGAGAATGTGAACGGGGTCAGGATTTGAATCCAGGACTGCGGAGCTGTGAGGCTATTGCACTGCCCCTCTACGAGTCACAAGTGCACAATTTTACAGTACCTTAATATGACCAGATGCCTAACGTCGGACCATTCTGATTGGTGGTCTGACCCTGGCAATGACGTAACAGACACTCGGTTAGATTGTGGATTTGAAAACAATGTTACGGGTTGCATATTACTCAGTAGATTTATCACTTGATTTAGGAACTGATTTTTCCCAGAGTTAGAAATGTCTTCCATTCTACTGGCTGTAGCGGCCCTGATGAACTCTGCGTTGCCCAGCGTACGCTGTCACAAAAGTAGACCACAGACATCAAAAGGTTTGGGGCAGCCACCCCGTATATTGTGCCTTGGCTGCAAATGGCTTGAATTGGTTGTGAGGTTCACAGGATTGAGTCCAAAGCAGAACTGATTGTAAAATGAAAAGATAGATAGATAGATAGATAGATAGATAGATAGATAGATAGATAGATAGATAGATAGATAGATAGATAGATAGATAGATAGATAGATAGACATGAAAGGCACTGTATGATAGATAGATAGATAGATAGATAGATAGATAGATAGATAGATAGATAGATAGATAGATAGATAGATAGATAGATAGATAGATAGATAGACATGAAAGGCACTGTATGATAGATAGATAGATAGATAGATAGATAGATAGATAGATAGATAGATAGATAGATAGATAGATAGATAGATAGATAGATAGATAGATAGATAGATACTTTTTTAATCCCAAGGGGAAAAGATGGCAGCTTTAAAGCCTGAGACAGGAAGTGACGTCATTGGAACCAGAAGTGACGTCATCACTGGTGGCAGGACCTGGCGAGATTTCCCATGGATGGTCCGCAGAAGATTGAGAAAGAGAGTTAGTGCGGCTCGCCACCTCCTGGTCTGGCGTGGTATTGCTATTCATGAGGCCTTTCAGCTGCCTCCCAATCGCACGTGTGTGACAACAGTTAGAATTCAACTTGTATTAGTTGTAGGTGTGTGTTTCTGCACTCTTGGCTTATTTCTTGTGGCTGCGCACCATTGTTTCAACTTCGTACATTCCTGCTGAAGACAAATTTCCCTTGGAGATAATCAAGCTGGTCTTACTATTTGATTAAATGTTACAGAAGCTCAAACAGGCTACAATAGTAAAGAGAAGTGGCGCATTCAGTGAATCGTTCTTGGATTTTGTGTACTGTAATGCTGTATTCCATTTACTGTGGGAAGACGTCGCACCCAAGTTGATTGCGCTCCAGTAGAACGTTTGGAAAAGTAATATGGACGCGTCCAGCAAAACCTTTGTTGTGCTTGCTCAATCAGAATAAACTACAGTTCATTACAATGCATTCTGGGGTATTTTGTACATTGCAGCAACATAGAAGTTGGACGGTTCTGTGGATGCAACTGATTTAATGAGACACAAACAGACAAGTGCTAGTAAACGGTTTAATTCTAAGCTTTGCGGTTTACGTCACCATTTTTGATTGACGTCATGATCCAAAGTCGGACAGACTTGTTTTTGACAGACCACTCGCACGTTTCTGACTTGGGAATCCGACGTAAGGGGACGTTCAATTTGAAAATCACGACTAGGAACTCGGAAACTTTTAACTTCCCACTTCAGATGGAATGCAGTACAAGTACAAGAGCCTTTTGCACCTCAAAACAACAACAACATTTATTTCTATAGCACATTTTCATACAACTGCGGTGGGTTGGCACCCTGCCCGGGATTGGTTCCTGCCTTGTGCCCTGTGTTGGCTGGGATTGGCTCCAGCAGACCCCCGTGACCCTGTGTTCGGATTCAGCGGGTTAGAAAATGGATGGATGGATGGATTTTCATACAAGGATGGCATGGTGGCATAGTGGTAGCGCTGCTGCCTCGCAGTAAGGAGACCCATCTGGGTTCGCTTTCTGGGTCCTCCCTGTGTGGACTTTGCATGTTCTCCCCGTGTCTGCGTGGGTTTCCTCCCACAGTCCAAAGACATGCAGGTTAGGTGCATTGGCGATCCTAAATTGTCCCTGGTGTGTGCTTGGTGTGTGGATGTGTGTGCCCTGTGGTGGGCTGGCGCCCTGCCTGGGGTTTGTTCCTGCATTACATTCCTGTATTGGTTGGGATTGGCACCAGCAGACCCCCGTGACCCTGTAGTTAGGATATAGCGGGTTGGATAATGGATGGATGGATTGATTTTCATACAATGTCGCTCAAAGTGCTTTACATGATGAAGAAAGAAAACAAGACAAAATAAATAATTAAAATTAGGGAACACTAATTAACATAGAATAAAAGTAAGGTCCGATGGCCAGGGAGGACAGAAAAAATGAGACCACCCAGCCCCCTCTAGGTATTCTACCTAACATTAATGACCTCAATCAGTCCTCATGGTATTCAGGGTACACATGGAAGAACTTGATGATGACGGTCATGTGGAATTCTGCCCTTTATTCCATCAATGGAGGGACATCACGGTGCTTTGATCAGGTGGGGGGGGGAGGGGGCAAGTCGCCATCACAGAAAACCAGAAAAAGCAGAAGAGAACGTAGGGGTTAATACGGATTTTAGAGCCACCATGAATAATAATGATAATTAATTGAATATGCAGAGCATCAGGATTAAATTAAAATGAACCTATGAGAAAGCCATGTTACAGTAATGTGTTTTTAGCAGTGTTTTTAAAGTGCTCCACCATATTAGCCTGGCAAATTTCTCTCGGTCAGCTATTCCAGATTTTAGGTGCATAACAGCAGAAGGTCGCCTCGCCACTTCTTTTAAGTTTAGCTCTTGGAATTCTGAGCAGACCCTCATTTGAAGATCTAAGGTTACGATTTGGAGTGTAAGGTGTAAGACATTCTGAAATATAAGATGGAGCAGATTATTTAAGGCTTTATAAACCATAAGCAGGGTTTTCAAGTCAATTCTAAATGGCACAGGTAACCAGTGTAGTGACATCAGAACTGGGGTGATGTGTTCAGATTTCCTTTTCCGAGTTAAGATTCTAGCAGCTCCATTCTGCAGTCGTTGTAATCAATTGATGTCGTTTTTTGGGTGGTCCTGAGAGGAGTGCGTTACAGTACAGTAAAAGCGTGAACTCATTTCTCAGCATCTTGCAATGTTATAAGAGGTCTAACTTTTGCTGTATTTCTTAAGTGAAAAAATGCTGTCCTAGTAATCTGATTAATATGTGATTTAAAATTCAGGTCAGAGTCTTTCCCACGATGCATTTCACCCTGCGTGTGCAGTCCAGGGGCCAGGAAAGATATTTGTATGACAGTGGACCGCCTCGTTGGAAATTGTAATTGAACAAAAGCCACTTGCATGATGGCCACAATTAGCAGGGCAGCAGACCCTTTCAGCTGGGCTTCCTGCCGTTCCCCAGTGCCTGATGTCATCTCTGCTGTGACACTCTGCATACAGAGAGACCATGCTGGGCCTAACCGGGTAACAGCTGTATCCCTCCCCAGGCACTGATTAATGCATCCGTTGTTATGACAACACGTCCTCCTGAGCGGTGATGTCAGCGTTTTGGGCAAAGAGAAAGGATGGGCTGCCTGTGGCCTTTGAACTTTGACTGTTATGGCAGAGTGTGTGCATTCGCTGGAAATCTCAGCATCAGGCGCTGGAGTTCAGGTTGAGTTTCTGTGGCTTTGAAGGACAAGCCGCTGCCTGTTGCTTTTGCCGGCTCAGAGGTGATGTCATTTCTTCTGGCTGTTACAATTAATAGCTTTTAAAAGACAGATCTTCAATCATGGCGTAGAGGGCTGGGATGCAGAAATAGATACCATATGAGGGTTTTTGGATGAAAGTAACAGTTACGCTAAATTGTTCTCACCGCAGACAGATTGTGAAAATAATCCAATTTAAAGTCTTGACTAAAAAGATTTAGTTGTAATGCCTTTTTAAATTAATAACCAAAGCATAAACTTCTTTAAACACACTGACGTACTATGTCGACGCATCTTTCATAGGAGCATTGTTGTCTGTAAATAGAGGATTAAATTAGGGTCATTTGTACGGTTCAAGTTATTTAAAAAGGAGTTCCAGTGTGAAATCTTAACACATTCTGTGTACACGTCACAAGAAGGAAGACCATAACAGGCCGCATGGAAAGTGAGCACTAAATGTTCTTAAAATGTCACCGGGCCTTCAAATGTGAACGTATTACAACCAACCCATCGTGACAAACCAACTCAGGATCCCAGATTAGGACCCGAGTATAGCCACGCGACAGGTGACACCTCAGCACCACACCAGTTCAGATGGAATGGAACCAGTGTGAGGTTTTTGTATGGTGGCTGGAGTGACAATTCTGTCACCAACCCCCCCCCCTCCCCATTTTTTTCCCTGCAGGTTGGAGGGCCTGCTTGCATGGCTAGATGCACATTAACGTCATACCCTGCATGAAGCAATTGCAGGTTAAGGGCCTCGCTCAACGGCCCAACAGAGTCGAGTCACTTCTGGCGTTTACGGGATTTGAACCTTCCAATTACCAGTGCAGATCCCTACCTCGGAGCCACCACTCTGCTCCGCACTTTCTAGTCAGGTACCGTTTTATTGAAAGAAAAGAAGAATTGACTAGAAAGATTGTAGGATGCTAAAAACAAGTTTCTATAATTTGAGCGTACAAGTCAAAGTCAAGTCAAGTTGGGGAGCATGCACTGGTACAGTGCATTGCTGCACTCACTACACGACGAAACAACTCGGGATCCCGGTTGGCAACCCCCCCAGGCAGACACGTGGTTCAGTCCCACCCTCCAGAAATGACCCTCTATCTGCCGCAGCCAGGTGTTACGTGGGCGACCCCTTGGTCTGGTCCAGCCACTCAGGTCCCCAACAATGAGGATCTTACGAGCCGGATAACCCTCGGGGGAAATGCGCCACATGGCCATTGTGTCGTAACTGACGCTCCCTCACAATGCAGGTCATGTGCCTCATTCGGGACTCCATGAGCAATGCAAAGTCAAACCAACGGCACCCGAGGATTTTCCAGAGAGACACGGTAACAAAGGAGTCCAGTCTACGTCTCAGGTCACTGGATAGCGTCCATGTCTCGCAACCATATAACAAGACACGATGCACCAGGACTCTAAAGATGTGGACCTTCGTCCTTTTGCAGATTTCGGGAGTGCCACACACCCCTTTCCAGCGACCTCATGACCCCCCATGCCCTCCCAATCCGTCTACTGACTTCATAGGAAGAGTCACTAGACACATGAATATCACTGCTGAGGTCAGTAAACCTCTCGACGAGGTTGACACTCTCTCCGTAGACAGATACACTGCTGATGACCGTGCCCAAGAGGTCATTAAAGGCCTGGATCTTTGGTTTTTATCAGGACACTCACAAGCCCAGACACTCGGACTCCTCGTACCATAATTGTTCAGGCTTCTAATGGTGCCATATAAGAAATTTGACAAATGAGAGAAGAGACCATTCAGTTCATTTGTCGCTCGTTTGTTTAGCTAATAGCTAAGCTGTCCCCATATCTCATCCAGAGGCTTCTTCAAGGTTTTTGATATATTTTAATCCCCTAGGGGGAACTGCCTCTTCACAGGACCTCTGTGGGTCAGTGTGTGGGGTCTGCCATTATGCAGCCCGACTAAAGCAGTTCTCAGGTGATACTCAAGGGCCCAGCAGAGTAGGACCCCTTCTGGCAGTAACGCGATAGCAGCACAGATCCTTGTAGTAGTAGTTTGTTCCTGATTCCTGCAACTCTTTGAATAAAGAAGTGTCTCCTGGCTTCAGTCTGAAAAGCACTTCCCCAATGTCCTCGAGTACGCGATTCACCGTTAAACTGAAAGAGTTCTGCTGGATCTCCGTTGTCAATGCCTTTGGGGATTTTGAAGATCTCGCTGAGGTCCCCACCCAGTCTCCTCTACTCAAATCCAAGCTGGTTTAATTCTCTTAAAGTCATGTCCTTGGTTGCACAGCTTCAAGTGCTGCTATGTCTTTCTTGCTGCGTGTTGACCAGAATTGCACAAAATTGCATAAACGTACGATTGGTAGAATGATCGGGGCTTTTTATTTGTTATTAAAAAAATTCTTACTGTACAGAATTGTCTAACGAGTCAAATTAGGCAGACATCCTTATCCTTGTGCAAGAATGTTTCTGAGCATCGCATTCAGTTTAATTCAATTCAGTTTATTTTATGTAGAGTTCTCGACTGAGTGGCGGCTCGGACCACTTCAATGAGTCCATTGGTAGAGAGCAATTGAAAATTTGACAATTAACTGATTAGATAATGCACACCCCTAAATGGACAAAGCTTGTGTCCTAATGGCTTGATGGGACTCGTGTACTGAGATGCCTGGCGCCGCTTTCCTTGCTATACGGAGTGGCCATTGCTGATAAAGACCCTTTGCATCTGGCAGAGCATCGCTCTCTGGCTCTCTCTGCTTCTCGCTACTTAACCCCATGGCAGCCAGAAGGCCAAGTCCTCCATTATCTAAAGTCACAGCCTTACGTTTTCACCTTTGGAGGGCACATTGCTGTGCTGTAAAAATGAAGGATGGTCCTTGCCAGGTGATAGCCACTCTGTTCAGTAGCCTACGTATGGAAAGAGATGTCAGAAAGGAGCAGACAGGAATTTGTAACGTGCCTCAGGTCTTCTTCACAAGTCATCTAGCTTCAATGCTTGGGTCTTCCAACTTGTGCAGAAGTTTCTACTGGGTCACATGACCCTTACTAATAATTATTCTTTACATTTATGCAGCACTTTTCTCACTACTCAAAGAGCTTTACATAGTGAGTGGGGAGCCACTTCAACCACCACTAATGTGTAATGTGCAACCACATGGGTGATGCGACAGCAGTTGTTTTTGCACCAATACCTTCATGCACACATTAGCTCTTAAGTGGTAGTAGTGAGGGGGAGAGACAATTGGAGACAGGAGATGATTATGGGGCCAGAATGACTATGCCATGATGGACGATTTAGCCAGGACACCCAGAGATCTTCTAGGACCACAGAGAGTCAGGACCTCGGTTTTATGTCTCATCCGAAAGGCGGCGCCATTTTTGCAGCACTGTGTCCCCCCACCGTCACCCCCGTCCACATTCAGACCACAAGGTAGACACCCCCTACTGGCCTCGCCAACACCTCACCCAGCAGCAACCCCAGCTTTTCCTATATGGTCTCCCACCCAAGTACTGGCTGGGTCTGAACATGCTCAGCTGCAGGTGGCTGACCTCTTCTGAATTGCATGTGGTGCGGCTGCTGGCCTTTCTAGACCCTTCTATCACATATACTGTATTTGCCTTTGCCCTGCGTTAACCGGTATGCGAAAGTTGAAGTGCAAGAGGAAGTGTGGGTAATGTCAAAGTGGGAGGGCACTGTTTGCAATCCCAGAACTTCTTGAAGAGGCCTACTTGACAGATGAGGAAACACCTCTATTACCCTTTAACCACTTGCTCGTTTTTTGAGAGAGCTTGGCCTTTATGTTCCTCTAAAGTATTTTTAGTAGATTTGGCCTATAAAATGTGTTATGGTATTGCTGCGTCATGGCTGCCATGTCATTGGCTTGACTCCCGTGCCCAGTCTACAACAACAACATGTATTTCTACAGCATGTTTTCATACAAATGATGGAGTTCAAAGTGCTTTATAAGATGAAGAAAGAAAAAATATAAAAATAAAATTAGGCAACACTATTAAGTAAAGTCTGATGGCCAGGAGGACAAAAAAAACTAAAAAAAATATCCAGGTGCTGGAGATCAAAAAAAAAAAAAAAAAAAATCTGCAGGGGTCCCAAGGCCACGACAAAGGCATTCTGCCTAACATCAATGATCTCAATGAGTCCTCATGGTCTTCAGGCTTCATGACAAAGAATTAGATGATGATGGTCATGTGGCCTTCAATCCATCAATGTAGGGACTTCATGGTTCCCTGATCTGGGGGGGGGGTTGGGTCTGGGGGGGGGCGCAGAATGGCACCACAGAAAACCAGAAAGAGAACAGCAGAGAAAGTAGGGGTTAGTACGGATTGTGGAGCCATGATAAAAACGATAATTCAATGCATATACAAAATATCAGGGTTACACTGAAATGAAGCTACGAGAAAGCCATGTTACAATAACGGGTTTTTAGCAGTTGTTTAAAGTGCTCCACTGTATTAGCCTGGCGAATTTCTATCGGTCAGCTATTCCAGATTTTAGGTGCATAAGAGTGCAGAGTAGGTGGAGAAGGAGTGATTTGTGACAGATGGGTATCAGCAAGAGTGAAAGGGAAGGTCTACAGGACGGTAGTGAGACCAGCTATGTTATATGGGCTGGAGACGGTGGCACTGACCAGAAAGCAGGAGACAGAGCTGGAGGTGGCAGAATTAAAGATGCTAAGGTTTGCATTGGGTGTGACGAGGATGGATAGGATTAGAAATGAGGACATTAGAGGGTCAGCTCAGGTTGGACATTTGGGAAACAAAGCCAGAGAGGCAAGGTTGTGTTGGTTTGGACATGTGCAGAGGAGAGATGCTGGGTATATTGGGAGAAGGATGCTAAGGATAGAGCTGCCAGGCAAGAGGAAAAGAGGAAAGACTAAGAGAAAGTTCATGGATGTGGTGAGAAAGGACATGCAGGTGCTGGGTGTGACAGAACAAGATGCAGAGGACAGAAAGATATGGAAGAAGATGATCGGCTGTGGTGACCCCTAATGGGAGCAGCCAAAAAATAAAAGAAGATAATCAACAGTACAGAGTAACGGGGAGTTTTGAAGAGAGGTGAAGAAGAGAGTGCAGGCAGGGTGGAATGGGTGGAGAAGAGTGTGAGGAGAGATTTGTGACAGACGGATATCAGCAAGAGTGAAAGGGAAGGTCTACAGGACAGTAGTGAGACCAGCTATGGTATATGGGCTGGAGACGGTGGCATTGACCAGAAAGCAGGAGACAGAGCTGGAGGTGGCAGAGTTAAAGATGCCAAGATTTGCATTGGGTGTGACGAGGATGGACAGGATTAGAAATGAGGACATTAGAGGGTCAGCTCAAGTGGGACGAGTCAGAGAGACAAAGTCAGAGAGGCGAGATTGCGTTGGTTTGGACCTGTGCAGAGGAGAGATGCTGGGTATATTGGGAGAAGGATGTTAAGGATAATGTGGTGGGTTGGCACCCTGCCCAGGATTGGTTCCTGCCTTGTGCCCTGTGTTGGCTGGGATTGGCTCCAGCAGACCCCCATGACCCTGTGTTCGGATTCAGCGGGTTGGAAAATGGATGGATGGATGGTTGTTAAGGATAGAGCTGCCAGGGAAGAGGAGAAGAGGAAGGCCTAAGAGAAGGTTTATGGACGTGGTGAGAGAGGACATGCAGGTGATGGGTGTAACAGAACAAGATGACGAGGACAGAAAGATATGGAAGAAGATGATCCACTGTGGCAACCCCTAACAGGAGCGACCCACTTCTTTTATGCTTAACTCTTGGAATTATAAGTAGACACTCATTAGAAGATCTAAGGTTACGATTTGGAGTGTAAAGTGGCAGCCATTCCGAGATATATGATGTAGCAAATTATTTAAGGCTTTGTACACCATAAGCAGTATTTTAAAGTCAATGTGAAGTCTGACATTCTTCGCTCGTCTGTCCCAAAGGATGGCAGGCATGTTCAGTTTATGGACAGTTTGAAATTAGAAGGTGGGGTGAGGCTGTGATGGCTTTGTTTCTGATATGAATACGCCAGACTCGGGTACGAGCACAGCCCTCAAATGGATTTACCAGAATATAATTTCAGTTCTGAGCCAACACGTTTCAGAACGTGGACTGCTTTGAATGGCCTGTTTGGAGTTAAAGACTTTCTGTAGGTAAAGGTGGGCAGAATTTGCTCACCACAGATCTGAACTTGCATTACAGAATAATGTGATCTGTTAGTTCGGTATAAGAGAAGACGCTCGAAGAAGGTAACATGTCCGTGTCTTGCAGCATGCGTTGTGTTTGTCAGTTATAAAACAAAAAAAAAGAAAAACATGAATGGAGCTCCTGAAATGTTACAGCAGCAGGAAAAAACGTAACGATGCGAGGAAACAGTTTTAAATAAATCGCCCTGTTGAAATGGCACATGACCTCTAATCATTGCTGTGGGCAGAATGTGTAATTAAGTTATTTAGCTTAAGCGTGGGACTGTTAAGGTTGTTGTCTCGGATCAGATCCCGGATAGAAAAGATGTTAATCCTAAGCTAGAGAGCGAGATGCTGAAATAAAAATAACACATAACAGATGCCGCAGCGAGTTGCAAGGGCATTCTGGGGACAGGAGAGCAGGACTGAAGTGTGCAGTAGGGCAGACCGAACCTCGCCAATGCAGATGGACTTGCGTCAGTTGGGACATTCGCATTTGGGATCAGCTTGGATGGCTCTCACAGAGTCGGTCCCTGCCAGAAAACAAATGAATAAATAAACAAATAAATAACAGCGGCAGCACATTTTGTTTTCGTTCCTTTTTAAATGCAGGTCGTCGCTTTCTGTGGGATGATGTCATATCCGTGATGCCTTGCTGTACTTGGAAGTTTGTCTTATGTGGCCAAGATTTTTATTTTTTTTTTTTCCCTGAGACAAAGTTTTTAATTACCCGATTTCAGATGGCGGTCACACACTTTTTTAACCCATTGGTGGAAGCCTTTGATTGTCTATACGGTCGATTATACAGTTTTAGCAGTAAGTTGTGAATGGCAGAGGATCACTCCCATGAACAGTAATATGCCTTTTGAAATTCAAGCTCGTTCCTTTCATCCATCCATTTTCCAACCCGCTGAATCCGAACACAGGGTCATGGGGGTCTGCTGGAGCCAATCCCAGCCAACACAGTGCACAAGGCAGGAACCAATTCTCGGCAGGGTGCCAACCCACCGCAGGACACACACAAACACACCCACACACCAAGCACACACTAGGGCCAAATTAGAATCGCCAGTCCACCTAACCTGCATGTCTTTGGACTGTGGGAGGAAACCAGAGTACCCGGAGGAAACCCACACAGACACGGGGAGAACATGCAAACTCCACGTAGGGAGGAACCAGGAAGCAAACCCGGGTCTCCTAACTGTGAGGCAGCAGCACTACCACTGCGCCACCGTGCCGCTCTATTATAGAAAATGATTTATTATAAAATAAATAAAGTAGTGGAGCATGAGGGAAGGTGAGGTCATTGTTACTAGTACCACGGACATTTCAGCAGCAGGTCTGTGAACCTGGACACACCCACCTCCTAGGTGCCCATCTGGGAGCCAACAAAACACTGGAGAGAATCAATCTCCAATTTTATTGGCCGGGAATCCAAGAGGAGGTCCAACATTTCTGTGCTTCATGTCTGGAGTGTCAATGCCATGCTCCACCATGCCGCCCTTCGTTCCTTTCAAATGTCAGAAAGATTTAGACGAGAGCAGGCCAGTCAGCCCAGCAAAGCTCGCCATTCCTGTCCACTTCATTCTTCCAAAATAACATCAAGTCGAGTTTTGAGGGTCTCTAAACTCCTCCTGTCCACCACACTACTTGGTCACTTATTCCAGGTGTCTGTTGTTCTCTGTTCATCCTCACAGGTGGTGCAGTGGTAGTGCTGCTGCTTTGCAGTAAGGAGACTGTGGAAGATTGTGGGTTCGCTTCCCGGTTCCTCCCTGTGTGGATAGCGCTTTGAGTACTGAGAAAAGCGCTATATAAATGTAATGAATTATTATTATTATTCTGTGTGAAGAAAAACTTCCTAAAGTTTGTGTGAAATTTCCCCTTCACAAGTTTCTTCCAACTGTGCCCCCGTGTTCTTGTTCAACTCATTTTAAAGTCACCGTCTCAATCCGCTGCACTAATTTAATTCCCTTTAATTTTAAACACTTCAGTCACGTCTCCTCTTCATCTCCTTTTTCTTAAACTGCAAAGGCTCATCTCTTTTAATTCTTCCTTATAACTCATCCCCCGTAGCCCTGGAATCGGCCTAGTTGCTCTTCTCTGGACCTGTTCTTGTGCTGCTATGCCCTTTTTGTAGCCTGGAGACCAAAACTGCACCCAGTACTCCAGATGAGGCCTCACCAGTGTGTTATAAAGCTTGAGCAGAACCGTCTTGGGCCTTCTAACCTTGAGGACATCAGAAATTAAGGGAAAGTGCATTTAAAACTGAAGCCAGGAGGCTCTTCTTTACATAAAGAGCTGTGGGACTCTGAAACAAACCACCAAGACATGGAGTCGAAGCAGAAACCTGGACAACCTTTAAAGATGAATCTGGATGAGATATAGCTAAACAAATGGGCTTGATGGACTGCATGGTCTCCTCTCACTTGTCAGATTTCTCATATCCTGTAAATTGTACTCCACACATCAAGGCGCTATATAACCAGACATTCTGTTAGCCTTCTTAATGGCTTCTGAACACTGTCGGGAAGTCGATAGCTTAGGGTCCACTATGACTCCTAAATCCTTCTCATAAGGTCTACTCTCGATTTTCAGACCTCCCATTGTGTATTCAAACCTCACATTTTTAATTCCTACACCGTCATACTTTTACATTTACTGACATTAAATTTCATCTGCCACAAATCTGCCCAAGCCTGTCTGCTGTCCAAGCCCCTCTGTGATAATTTAATGGATTCCAGATTATCTCCCAATCCACCCATCTTGGTATCATCTGCAAACTTTACCAGCTTGTTACTTATATTCCTATCCAAATCATTTGTATATATTAAAAATAGCAGCACTGCGGTGGGTTGGCACCCTGCCCAGGATTGGTTCCTGCTTTGTGCCCTGTGTTGGCTGGGATTGGCTCCAGCAGACCCCCGTGACCCTGTGTTCGGATTCAGCGGGTTGAAAAATGGATGGATGGAAAAATAGCAGCAGCCTCCACACTGACCCCTGCTGGACACCACTCACCACTCTTAACATCAGCCCATTCTAATGAGGTTCCTCGCACCAAGAACTTTATCAGAATCGGGTGGTGGTCTGTTCAAGCCTGCTGTTCAGTTCAGGCCTCTATTTCTCATGAGGACTTGGGAAACTTTGTACACATTTTTGCTTTGCCCCCAAACCCCCTATAACCTCTCATCTATAGGGGAGGAACAAAGGCTTTAGATTTGTCAAAAATTTCGATCTTTTGATGGATCTCGACATTTCATTAGAAAAATGTTTGGGATGCGCCATCTGTTGGAATGATAAAGTAATTCATTTTATTACAAAAATGCTTGTGATGCGTCTTCCATTGGCATGACAAAGTAATGCGTTTTATTACAGAAATGTTGGTGATGTGCCATCTGTTGGAATGGCAGAGACCTTACAAATTGGACGGACACACAGACAGACACCCAGATCATTTTATTTAAGGTGGATAGCCAGTAAGGTAGTCTGGATATCAGAGTCCAAATCTCTTTTGTATTTGGTTTTTTTTTTTTTTTTATTTCTTCCTTCCATTACCTGCACCGACTGCTTGTCTTATAAATAAGCACTCACTGGTTGTATTAAGCGTGTTAATAAGTTCAGTTCACTAGAGTTTGCATCTTTCCCCTCCACCACGAAGAAGGCAGAATTCTAAAGAAGAGTGGGCCTCTTCTCTCCGTCTTGCACCTTTGGTCCGTCATTTACGTGCCACTCGCATGATGCCATTGTGAAAGAGAAGCGGTGAGGTAATGCAGGAAGAAGTGGAGACGAGCAACCCCTGAAACAGGATCCCTGTTGGTTTTAAGCGGGGGTATTGCTTTCCCCTCGTTACTTCACTACAAACTCAGCAGGGGACCCCATAATAACCGTAATAGCGGGCTGGCAGTGTGGACCTTCAGTAAAACGTAACAGTTTGCCAGACATAATTTGCTAGCGATCTCAAGATAAAAAAAGGAAAAACACCAACACAAAAAAAAGCACATTTTTCTCGTGTCCGTATTCCGTGATGGATAGTGTTTCTCGTTCCCCCTGGGAGCTTTGAGGGTCTTTGGAATGTATCCTGTTGTCCGCATGCATTCCTCATTTGCAGTTCTGATTGTAATTAGAATAAAGTATGTGTGTGTTTTCTTTCCATTTTCCTGGCACTTATTTACTTGGCTTATCTTCTCCCATTATACCTTACTGTGTTGGAGTGAGTTGTTTTATATATAAAATGGATAAAATTACACATTTGCCGCCTCTAATGCAAAAACAAATGAAGCTGCAAAAATAAGTGAGTCCAAGCACAAACGTTTAGCACCAGTCGCTGTGCCGCTCCCAGTGAGGCCGGTGGGTTGAATGGTGCTGCTGGATTGAGGGGGACTGACAGTGGATGAATGTTGCAACACAAGTCATCATTGATAGGTTTTATTAAGCAAGCTTTTATTTTATTTTTTAATTTTTATTATTTTTTTTTGCATCTAGGGCCTATAACATAGCACTAAATCTTTGTAAAATAAATGTTTGTGCAAAGAAGCTTTAGTTGTCCCCGAGGCTGCGAACCTAGTCATGGCAAATTCCATTAAAATGATCCAAAATCAATACAATTCAAGTCGATGGCATCCATGAACTAAACATTCAATAGAAAGAAATGAAGAAGTGCAAAAAGTGCAAAGTTAAAGCGAATTTTAACCAAAAGTGTTGTTAAATAGGGAGGAGCGGCAGCAACATGCGCCTGCCGGCGTCCCCTCACCCTTAATTAGCAACGTTCTTTGTGTCATTAAGATGGCCGCCCGTCAGCGTTCATTACGTTAAGTTGGCCTGAAGGTGGAGAGACGCTGATACTGTGCAAGGTCATCAGAGATTTCAGGATGTCACGTGTTGTTTGCATGTATTTTACTTGGATGAGTATTGTTACAATTTATGCCCACCTTAGTGAGGTGTCTTGTGGTGGGTGCGGCAGCTCGCTGTATCAGCACATGCTCCTAACCTCCTCCTTAGTGAAATGGTTCACCCATAGAGACCAGCTGGGGTAGAATATATTTTTTTTTAATTTCTGTGAAAAAGTGAGAACAAATTTTAAGTTACAGTTGGATGGACTGGCATCACGACTGACATTGGGAGAGACTATCTGCCCTGCCGGGAGGCCGCAATGCATGAAACCCAAGATTGGACACACAACCCAGCTTGGATGGCCCTCAGTTTCTGTCCCAGTCGGGATGATCAATAAATAGATGGACGAGGGATGAGTGGACCTTTTACTTGGATGAGTATTGTCACAATTTATGCCCACCTTAGTGAGGTGTCGTGTGGTGGGTGCGGCAGCTCGCTGTATCAGCACATGCTCCTAACCTCATCCTTAGTGAAATGGTTCACCCATAGAGACCAGCTGGGGTAGAATATATATTTTTTTTAATTTCTGTGAAAAAGTGAGAACAAATTTTAAGTTACAGTTGGATGGACTGGCATCACGACTGGCATTGGGAAAGACCACCTGCCCTGCCGGGAGGCCGCAATGCATGGAACCCAAGATTGGACACAGAACTCAGCTTGGATGGCCCTCAGTTTTTGTCCCAGTCGGGATGATCAATAAATGGACGGACGAGGGATGAGTGGACCTTTTACCCCCTCCCCCCCCCACCTTGCACAATAGGCGCTGCTTAGACCTTCTTATTCATTCTTGAATGTATTACAATGAGCTTTGCAAGTCACCTTGGAATAGAGGGTGTCTGCTAAATCAATAAATAGTAGGTGTCAGTATTCCCCCTGGCTGGAAACCAGTATGGACACCCGCAGGGTTGTCTGGGTAGCGTAGTCCAGATCAGCAATCCTGTCGGAGTCCTTGGGGGTGCTACGTTTATGCTGTGAAGGATGGACGTCACTATTTTGGAGAGCTTCCATGTGACCTGGAAGTGTTTCCGGCATGCAATGTGCTCCTGGGTCTGGCTCATCCAGGGGTGAGAATCTAGGAATTAAAGGGGCTGGAAGAGGAAAAAGGGTATTATTGTTATTATTTATCATTATTGGATTGTTAAAGAAAGCCTGTGACCACGTCTCTGGGTAATAAAGAAAACTTTTACTTATCCCTAAACTGTGTTTGGAGCTCTGTGTCGCCCCCTTGTGGTCACGCAGTGTAGACCCACTTACATTATCCATATTATGTAGTTTATACATACATGAACATTTTACATTGGCTTATTTGGCTGGCGCCCTTCTCCAAGGTGACTTAAATTAAATAAATTCTTTGCATTTGTATAGCGCTTTTCTCACTACTCAAAGCGCTCAGCATTTACGGGATTCGAACCGGCAACCTTCCAATTGCCAGTGCAGATCCCTAGCCTCGGAGCATTTATGACACAATTGATTCCATTTCCTTCGTGTTTCCAATTTCCGTGGCCCTCAGGTACTCACAAGTCACAAGGACGGAAGCTCCGAAGTACTTCAGGGCTGAAGAAAAAGTCCGTTCTCCCTCAGACCCGGAAGTGCTAGCAAGTCAGGGGTCAAGGACTATTTAAAGGACTGCTGTGAGCCCAGGGGGAGAGATTTGAGTTTAATTATTGTGATTATTATTGTTGTATTGCCTGTTTATTGTGGCGGAGGTGCTAGAGGGCACTATTACAGGAAGAAAGGAATTAAAAGATCTTCTTGTTGCTTTTAACTTGTGTCCAGTGTCGTCTGTCTGTTGGGTTTAAAGGGGCAACAACAACCCCCTAGTATCTTACATTGGCATATTCGTCAGGATGCCCTGTGGGAATCTGGGGCACCGCTACACTCCAGGGGAGCCGCCATCTTCCATCCTTGGGGTGTCCCGGCTGTCTATCACAATGTGCTGCATATAAAGTCACGGAAGTGAGCTTCTTTTTTTTTTACTTATACATCATGAATGTCCTTCTCTCTGTCTCCGCAGGTGGCTTTGCTGCTTTCTCCTCTTGTTTCCCTGCACTTTGTGAGGGCAAGCCGGCGAGCATCTTACCAATGAGTCTTTCCCAGCCGTGCTTACCAGTCGCCAACGTCGGTCCGACACGCATCTTGCCTCATCTCTATCTGGGATCACAAAAAGATGTTTTAAATAAGGTGAGTACAAATATGAAGAATATAGTCGTGACGAAAGAATGTCAGGAATTTTAAGAAATTCCTAAAATGATTTCATTTAGTCAGAGGATGAATTAAAGCGTCAGGTTGGCGGCCGTGATGGTCTGAAGTTATTTATGAATGTGACGAGCATGAAATGATTAATGATGAGAGTAATGGAGGCTGGCCAGCAGGGGTGACAAATTTGTTTAGGGGCTGCCCAAGTGTATCTTACGTAGCACGACCTTAGCAAAGGCTTCCTTTGGTCCTCATTACCCGTATAAGGCGTCAGTCAATGGGCGGTTGGGGGGGTGTTGACATACTGGTACGATATGAAGGATTCACCGGTCTTATACTAAATATGTCACGCCAAGGGAAACATTGCTCAGTTCAGCCACCTCGGACCACTCCAAAGTGTTAGTGGGTCACACTCTTCACTGATGCTGTGCAAGTGTTATGAAGACCCAAACAAGTGTTTGTTAACGTCTTATGACGTATGATTAATAGACGCATACGTTAACCGACTTACAGTAACCATATTCCACAAATTAATTTGAATGAATTGAGTTATTTAAATTCCTCATCAGGAAGACACATGAATTACTTGCCCTTAGTTTACCCCATCCCCAGGGGGTTTTATGAGTAAATAGTTTGTGTTCCAGTTGCTAACAGGATGACAGGTGTGGTCCAACAGGGGGCGCACCGCTGCCCAAACCCCGACACAGACAGGCTGAGACACAAGTTCAGTGCAGCACACAGTGGGGGACAAGCTTTTCTTGGGGCTTCCCACTACAGGGAACGGCACAAAGTACCAATAGAAATAAACACCGCCCTTTCTTCTTCTCTATCTCTCTCTCTCAATTCTCCATTCCTCCTCACAAGCTTTGTCCTCCTCCACCCGAATCTGGGTCCCTGATTGGTGGTGAGGTGGCTCCTTTTATTAGCACACCCAGAAGTGCTTCTTCCAGGTGTGGTGGAAGCAGTGATTCCAAGGACCCAGCTGTACCTGCAGCACCTCCTTGTGGCGCCTACAGAACACAACTGGGCTGCTCCAAACTACAACTCCCAGCATGCCCTGCGGGAATCCGTGGTGCTGTGGCAACCCAGGATGAGATAATGTGCCAGAATGTGTTCTCTCCTTCGATCCTTCCATGCGGCTGGGTAATAGTCCTGACAATCCATCAAACAGGGGGTCTGCTGCTCTGCTGCTTCATTCACTTAGGAGGTGGAAGTGTGGAACTAAATCTGCATCCTTACGGGTTGAAGTCCAGTGACTCAGCCGCTAGACCACACATCCCCAAAGAGGAACATCGTCGTGGATACCCATCTGTCTTTTGAAAGGTCCGGCTAAGAATAAAATATCCTACTCGTTTAAAATGTTGAACTCTTTCCTGCTTCCTAATGGACCCCAGTGTCTCTTATACTGTAGGTGTCAGGAAGAACATAACATGAGTTCTTGCCCCCAGACTTTTTCATTTTATTATTTTCTCGTTCCCCATTTTAGTGCTATAGTCTTTTTAGCCTTCAGTTTGCGTGACATTTTTGTGGAGTGGAATCACAAGGTGTAGAACGCCTAACGCCCGATGAACCCGTGTCCAGTCAGTTAACCCGTCTTGGGCTAAACTTCTGTTCCCTCACAAATCAAAGGTCCTGTCCAAATCTTGTTGTTCCATTTGAACAGGACTGCCATTTAAACCCTGTGAGAAGCAGCCCGAACACAGACAGATGGACACCATTCTTAAGTCCACCACACGTTTATTGTACATTTACACGGTCCATATGTACATAAACCCAGTGCCTCCAGCACCAATCTCCCCAAAGTTCAGGGCTCTCTGCCAGTACCTGCTTCCTTCAGGCCACCTCCATGCTCCTTCACGCAAAAACCTTGTCCACTCCTCGCCCGATTCCAGTCCTCGTTTGTAGGGAGGCGGCCCCTTTTATACATGCCCGGATGGGCTCCAGGTGCTTTCCCGACACTTCTCTGCGGACACTCCCCTGTGTGGCGGAAGTGCTGGGGGCCCGGGTCCTTCAGGCAGGGGGACGCCCCCTGGCAGTGGCCACGGGCCACTACAGGGTTGGGCTTCCAAGCCCTGTACCCATGGCCCCCAATACAACCAGGGCGGATGCCCCCTCGCGGTCTGGAGGAGGAATGAGCCTTCCTCCTGTCTTCCTGGGTGCCACCCCCAGGCGCGTGCCACAACCCATATAATCGTGCCATGTCACGCTGTAGTGAGTCTCATGTGTTTGGAAGGGGGTTTTCAACCTGATAATATGTAAGCTTTGTCAGACGCACTGGGCACAAGGCACTGAACCAACCCTAGACCTGGTTTCGGCTGTAACAGAAATAGAGGGGACAATGATAAATATTTAGGGGGGCCGAGACAGGCCACCCCATATAATTGGATGCAGTGGGATTAAAAAAAAAAAAACAAAACATGCAATTATTGCGGAGTCGTCACTACAGACGTGAGTTCAAAAACAGAACTGTCCCAAGAGGGCGGAGCTTCCAGCTTTAGGCCCTTCTGACAGGAAGAGGCGGGTCTAGAAGTGGTGTCAGATGTTTTGCAGAAGAAGGAAGTGGGGGGAGGGGGGCATTAGGACACAGCACCAACCCCTGGAGGGGTGGTAGAATTGCACTCACTAGGGCTCTTCAGCTGTCCCCTATATACACACATATGTCACACAGCAGGGTATGTATCGAAGGAGTGACATAAATACCGTATTAAAGTAGTGACATAACGATGGAGTGACAAATTATGATTAAAATTTTATTAAATAATTTGTCTTGCTTCAACAGAGAGCAGGAACACAACTGAAAGTACGCTTGCCAAAAAAATCGTTGTCGTCTCACCTACCACTTGGATGGTCGGTTGGATGGTTGTCACTCCTTTGAAATTTATATGTGAGGTTTCACTCCTTTGTTATGTCACTCCTTTGACCGGTGACACAGCATATCTGAAAGTTTCCCTCGCGCTCACACACACACAGTCACATCGCACCAGGAGCACCGACAGCATGCACGTCTTTGGGATCTGGAAGGACAACTGAAGAAATAATCCCCTGCAGACGTCAAGAAAACATGCGTGGATGTTTGAGACAGCAGTGCTGCCCGCCACGCTGCCCGGCCATCCTCAACATTACTTAGCTTAGTGTCTTGTTGTGGCTTTGTATTGTTTATGCGTTTATGACGTTGCAGTAACACACGGCCGTCTCAATCTCGGCAGGCCAACAATGACAAGCACTTGGCTGCTCTTGGGCCGTCCTATTTAGCCACAAGCTTGAAGAAAACGAAACGCGTTTACTGTAAATTAGGGAAAAGCTGCCAAGTCCCTGCTTGCAAAAAAATTCTCTTGATGTTTTGCTCCATGCCTTTTTATCTGATAATTATTCTATCGAGGCCCATTTGTTTTTTTTTTTTCTTTTCTTTAAGGAATGTTAAGAAAAGTGAAATTACAAGTTTAAGCCCTTTTGACGAGAACAACTTGGAGTACAAAAAGTCAGCTTCGCTCTCAGAACACGTTTGCCCAACCAGTGCGTAAATTTGGACTTTTAGTCACCATTTTTAATACACAGGGTGATCCAAAAAAGATTCATCCAATTTCAAAATGATTTATTTCACTTGTAAAGCATTACAGAACAATGCAGTCAATTGTAAACTGTTTAGGTGAGCATAACGTTTATTATGTCATTTTACAAGTGCTCAATATGACCTCCTGTGGCTGTACGGACAACATCGACGCGATGGCCAAATTCATCCCACACTCAAATGAGCATGTCGAGTGTCACTGTCCTCTCGGCTCTTTCAATGCGATTTCATAGATCATCCAGTGTGGTTGGGAGTGGAGGCACATAAACAGAATCCTTAATGTACCCCCACAAAAAAAAAAAAATAAAACACGGTGTGACATCTGGTGATCTTGGGGGGCCAGAAGTGAAGGGCCAAATCGTGGGCTCCTTTACGGCCAATCCAGCGATGAGGGAGCTCGTTGTTGAGAAATGCGCCGACTGAAGGGAGCCAATGAGGTGACGGTCAGAAGCTCTATGACTCCCTCCTCCTTCAATTGGTATGTGATTGGTTCCTAGACGCCTCACTCGCTTTGAAATCGGATGAATCTTTTTGAATCGCTTTGTATATTAATCAGTTAGGGGTGTCACATACACATAACAGCCTGCATTAAATCGATTTAGCTAGAACAAGCGAACAAAATAACAACATGTGTCCACAGGGGGAGATTTGGCTTTTTACCGGTGCACAAAATAACAACATGTGTCCACAGGGGGAGATTTGGCTTTTTACCGGTGCTCTTTAAATAAATAAATAGGTAAATAAATCAATACACACACTCTGGACTGAGGATGGGGGTCCAGCAGACCCCCATAACCCTGTTCAGGACTAAATGACTGACTGACTTTGGTTTGAACACACACCAGAACAATTATAAAGCAGGAACATTTTAAAAGAAAGAAAAGTCCCAGTCCCAGTGAGGCACTATACATGTGTATTGTTGTTGGTACTGTATAAAGGACCCCCAGTCGTGTTTCATTGGCTGAAAGTCCTCAGTGTTGGTGCATCACAGAGAGGCTGTGTAGCGTTGTTTATAATGGCACTCAGTTTTGTCTATACAGTGCATCCGGGACACACTCTGGACCCCCTGGTGTTCATATACAGTGCATCCAGAAAGTATTCACAGCACTTCATCACTTTTTCCACATTTTGTTATGTTACAGCCTTATTCCAAAATGGATTAAATTCATTTTTTTCCTCAGAATTCTACACACAACACCCCATAATGACAATGTGAAAAAAGTTTACTTGAGGTTTTTGCAAATTTATTAAAAATAAAAAAACGGAGAAATCCCATGTACATAAGTATTCACAGCCTTTGCTCAATACTTTGTCGACGCACCTTTGGCAGCAATTCCAGCCTCAAGTCTTTTTGAATATGATGCCACAAGCTTGGCACACCTATCCTTGGCCAGTTTTGCCCATTCCTCTTTGCAGCACCTCTCAACCTCCATCAGGTTGGATGGGAAGCGTCGGTGCACAGCCATTTTAAGATCTCTCCAGAGATGTTCAATCAGATTCAAGTCTGGGCTCTGGCTGGGCCACTCAAGGACATTCACAGAGTTGTCCTGAAGCCACTCCTTTGATATCTTGGGTGTGTGCTTAGGGTCGTTGTCCTGCTGAAAGATGAACCGTCGCCCCAGTCTGAGGTCAAGAGTGCTCTGGAGCAGGTTTTCATCCAGGATGTCTCTGTACATTGCTGCAGTCATCTTTCCCTTTATCCTGACTAGTCTCCCAGTACCTGCCGCTGAAAAACATCCCCACAGCATGATGCTGCCACCCCCATGCTTCACTGTAGAGATGGTATTGGCCTGGTGATGAGCGATGCCTGGTTTGCTCCAAACGTGACGCCTGGCATTCACACCAAAGTGTTCAATCTTTGTCTCATCAGACCAGAGAATTTTCTTTCTCATGATCTGAGAGTCCTTCAGGTGCCTTTTGGCAAACTCCAGGCGGGCTGCCATGTGCCTTTTACTAAGGAGTGGCTTCCGTCTGGCCACTCTACCACACAGGCCTGATTGGTGGATTGCTGCAGAGGTGGTTGTCCTTCTGGAAGGTTCTCCTCTCTTCACAGAGGACCTCTGGAGCTCTGACAGAGTGACCATCGGGTTCTTGGTCACCTCCCTGACTAAGGCCCTTCTCCCCCGATCGCTCAGTTTAGATGGCCGGCCAGCTCTAGGAAGAGTCCTGGTGGTTTCAAACTTCTTCCACTTACGGATGATGGAGGCCACTGTGCTCATTGGGACCTTCAAAGCAGCAGAAATTTTTCTGTGACCTTCCCCAGATTTGTGCCTCGAGACAATCCTGTCTCGGAGGTCTACAGACAATTCCTTTGACTTCATGCTTGGTTTGTGCTCTGACATAAACTGTCAACTGTGGGACCTTATATAGACATGTGTGTGCCTTTCCAAATCATGTCCAGTCAACTGAATTTACCACAGGTGGACTCCAATGAAGCTGCAGAAACATCTCAAGGATGATCAGGGGAAACAGGAGGCACCTGAGCTCAATTTTGAGTTTCACGGCAAAGGCTGTGAATACTTATGTACATGTGCTTTCTCAATTTTTTTATTTTTAATAAATTTGCAAAAAACCTCAAGTAAACTTTTTTCACGTTGTCATTATGGGGTGTTGTGTGTAGAATTCTGTGGAAAAAAATGAATTTAATCCATTTTGAAATAAGGCTGTAACATAACAAAATGTGGAAAAAGTGATGCGCTGTGAATACTTTCCGGATGCACTGTATATGAACACCAGGGGGTCCAGAGTGTGTCCCATAACTGAGCCTACCCTTTCAATTAGCGTGCTGACTCAGTGGTCCTCTCTTGACGTGATGTCACCAGCCCAGCACACCACGCCGGCCATCACACAGTTGTAGAAGATGTGAAGGACGTCACTCCCCACATTAAAGGAACTCGGTCTATTAATGTAGAAGATCCTGCTCTGCCCTTTCATCCCTAATTCCTCTGTGTTCCAAGACCAGCCCACCCTGTCATTAATGTGAACCACCAAGTACTTGTAGGAGTGGACCACCTCCACATCTGCTCCCTGAATTTTGCTGTTTATTATCCAACGATTATTGTTGAATTAATTTCTACAGTGTTATGTTTTAACTTGATGGCTGATCTCAATGTTATGTGTTTGTCGTCCCTCCCCACCAAACAACACTTTGATTTTGAGGGCTAACATTTTAAATTATCGATTAGTCAATCGACGAAGGCACCTTTACAATCCTAAGTGTGGCGTTAGAGGAGACTGCCGCCGTTCTCAGGGTGCTCTACACCCAGTTTACCTTCAAAGAGGTCTGTCGTCTCACAACTTGCATCTTCTGAAATGTGTTGACATTCTGTTCCTCACTAGGTGGTCTTGAAAAGCTCTTGCAAAAAATCTCGTCTTCTCTTTAACAAACCCTATACCCCAACCCCACACGTACAAAAATTCTGACCGGAAGACAGCCTCGAAACAGTGCCAGGTAAAAAGTGAGAGCTGAACTCTTCTCCCATAGTTAAGCAGACCCTCTTAACTATGAAGTTGATTTAATGGTTTCCCGTCTTCCTCTCCGTTGACGTTGCACGCTGTATTGTTTGTAAGGCTGAAATGTCTTTACTAGCCTCAAGTATTTCTGTTTCACGTGAGCAAAGAGCTGATGACAATTAGCTCTGTTTTGTTTAGGACCTGATGGCCCAGAATGGCATCACCTACGTCCTGAACGCCAGCAACACCTGCCCGAAACCAGACTTCATTTCTGAGAGCCACTTCATGCGTATCCCAGTGAATGACAACTACTGTGAAAAGCTTTTGCCCTGGCTGGACAAAACGAACGAGTTTATTGGTGAGTATTGGGGCTGCTTGTGAACACCTGCTATGATGTTATTGTATGGTATGGAAAAAGACGAATCTTAATATCTTAACGAATCTGATGTCTCACTTTAGATTAGGTGTCCCTAATTACACTTCACTTGTATAATTACAGAGTAACTAGGCGTTATTACCGCATACTTACAGTGTAATATAGCATAATGCTCTAATGGAGTATTCAATTCTAATTGTTATTCCACAATTTTTATGAATATGTATTGTAACTGCCATCCGGGACAGACTGGCATCCCGGCAAAGAGAGGGGAAGAACCAAGAATTTGCCCAAGCAGACGGACGGGCGTCCCAACCAGGAGAGAAGACGTTCCTTTACCCAGATGGGAAGCCCCAGGCAGATGGACAGGAATCCCGACCAGTGATACTTTCAGGACAGGACAAGAAGGGTCTGTCTCTGAGGGCCATTTTATCTCCCAGGATGCTAGATGGCAGAAGCCCTGGATACTGGTGCGTGTTTGTACACCAACCGGGAATGCTAGTAATTGTAGTCCAGTAACACAGCCCAGGCTGGTACACTCCCAGCTATTTGGGATTTGCGTCTGACCCAGAAGTGCTTCCAACAGGTGAAGCCCTGGCACTGGAAGTCCTCAATAAAAAGGACCGCACTGCCTTATCGGGGCAAGTCGGAGCTGGGAGGACGGAAGGCAACACTCAACTGGAGGAGAGCAGTGTGGTGGTGGTGGTAGAGAGAGGAGAGGAGGAGAAAGGAAGAAGAGGTGATTGTGATTGTGGTTACAAGGTATTTGTAATAAATAGCCCCTTTATTAGAACCCGGGACTGTCTTGTGTGTTCGTGTTTGGGGCTCACTGGCGCCCCCTAGCCTTCACAGTGTGTATATAAATTGTGGAATAACAATTACAATGGAGTTTTTCATTATAGCGTTACACTACACAGATTAAATCTTGCCTGAGTTGCCTCGAAAGCTTGCATATTGTAATCTTTTTAGTTAGCCAGTTAAAGCTGTCATTTTGCACTACTACACAGTAAATACAAGGTAACATTATGTAATTATTTATACAGCTAGTTAGATGGTAAGTTCAGTGTAAACAGGGACACCTGATCTCCTACCTGCAGACACCTGCAGATTCATGTGACTATACTGAGAGATATTGAAGCGCCACTCTGCCGATGCTGTGCCCAACGTGTTTTAAAGCTTGGCATAATTCACTGCCTCCTTTTTTTTTTTTTTTAAACCCCTCCCCCCCCTCCATTATTGCTTGAAATATTTGTGATGTAAGGCTCCAGGTTTTGTCATAAAGCTTTTTAGGCCAAACATCCAATAATTTGTTGTTAATGTATGACAGTATTTCATCAACTTTGACAAATGCGCAATTACAGTCAGACAGGCAGTCGCTTAGTCCTGATGAGGGTCCCAGGGGGTCTGCTGGAGCCTTTCCCAGCTGGCATAGGGTGCAAGGCAGGAACAAACCCTGGAGAGAGCGCCAGTCCATCACAGGGCACACACACACACACACACACACATGTTGGACTGTGGGAGGAGACCAGAGAACCTGCAGGTAACCCACACGGAGACACGGAGAAAACATGCAAACTCCACACAGGGAGGACCCTGGATGTGAACCCAGGTCTCCTTACTGCGAGGCAGAAGCGCTACCTCTGTGCCACTGTGCTTCCCACAATTGCAAACAAAATTTATATATATATTTATTCATTGCATTCGTAGTCTGAGTCCCGACCAGATTGTGTGGGTGGTTACCTACCAGGTAACGCATGTGGTTGGTCTGCCATTCGGTAAACATCTGCCACAGGGCCCTGTTCAGTTGCGAGAAGCAGATCATGGAATGTTGCATAGTTTACTGTCAAATAATGCAAAGAGTACGCAACACGTGTTTCACCCTCATTTGGGCTCATCAGGCGTACACACTGTACTGCTCCCCTTTCTCCCCTTTCCTCTTTCTCACTATGCAACATATATATATATATATATTGTAGAAAAGGCGCTATATAGGCGCCCGACCCGGCACAGAAGGACACAGAGGCATATATAAAGCACAAGGACTTTTATTTTTCTCTTGACCCGTGGGTGCACGTCTTCCCCGTGACCCACAGGCAATACACAGTCCCAAAAGCACTCTTTTCCACACCACACAATAGTCCTTCCTTTTCACCACCACTCCTCCACAAGCATCGTCTCCTTCCTCCCAACTCTGGCTCCTCGAGTGGTGGTGGCTGGCTCTTTTTATATCCCACCCGGAAGCGTTCCAGGTGCTTAATCACCTGGTCCTGGGGCTGAAGATTCGACCATCCGGGCTGCAGACTCCATGCAGCTCCCCCTAGCGGCCATCCGAGCCCCCAACCAGGCTGTGGAGGACTCGCATCTCCCATGGAGCCATGCGCTAGGTTGGGGAATCATCGTCCGCCAGGGAGGTTGCCACCAAGCGTCCCGGGGGAGATATTGAACTGTCCATGGCTGCTCCCCCAGAACAGATGCAGGCAGCAGGGGCGTCCCTGCCGGGCATGAAGAAGAAGAAGCCTGAAGCCCTACATACAGCACTGTCCTTCCGTAAATCCCAGTGTCGCAGAGTTCTCCGTTGCCTAACGTTTTTTTTTTTTTTTTTTCCTCGTCGTTCTTTTTCTAACAGTAAACACTGAGGAGCAAAGCCTCGACACCACCAGGCCGAAGGTGTCCTAAGGTGATGCTCTGCCACGCCATCTTCAGCTCCTGCTTGTTTTGGGGCGGCTTGTCCCCTTACGTTCTTTTTCTCACAGTAAACACACAGAGGCTCCACGTATCCATTCTGGTCCAATTTCACACCAAAATGAGCTGACAGCGTTAGCCAGCAAGTTTGTGGTTGGCGAACTCTTCAAGGTTTTCTCCTTTGCCAGTTTTTTTCATATATTAGAAACATTTGTGCTGTTTTTTTATTTATTTATTTTGTCTAGATTTTTTTTTTTCATTTTGGAAAAGATGCGTGTTTGGTGTGGTTGGCGGTGAATTTTTCTTTTTATTTTCTTTGTCCATCCAAATGTATAAAAGGTGAGAAAGAAAATAAGAGAGCGCATCCTCCACTCCCTTTGTGATATTTAGAAATTGAATAGTCGAGGGAGAACAAAGACTTGCTGGCTGGCCGGTTTGTTTAGACAACATGTTCTTTTTTTTTTTTTATTCAGATAAAGCGAAGCTTTCCAACTGCCGAGTGATTGTTCACTGTCTGGCTGGAATTTCGAGGTCCGCTACGATCGCCATCGCCTACATCATGAAGACGATGGGCTTATCTTCAGATGATGCGTACAGGTATTGAGGGGGTTTTTTTTGTTGTGATATTTCTTCTGTAACCACCCCATTGGCACACTTGTCATACTTTTGAGGTTTGCAGGAAGGGGGTGGGGCAATAGGCAAGAACCTGCACTGAATGTGGCAACAGTCCTGCACAAGTAACTCTGAAATGGGCACAACCTGCTGGGTTGTGCCTCGTCCTTAAACTGATTGCTTGTTTTGGGTTCATAATTAGCACCCTGGTACTGCGTCAGGGTTACCGCCTGCCCTTATTCACCTGTACGTCACAGGACCCCTCAGAGTAAACCTTTGTATACTAATAATACATACAGCGCCCCCCATAAAGGGACCCATTTGTCTTTGATTCTCCCCCTGCTCCAGAGTTTCAAATTACGAGGCAAACACTTCAGACATCGTGATTAAAGTGCACAGTGCAGATTCGCATTTCAGGGGATTTGCAGGCATTTCGGTCACACCACACTTTCTCTACACGGCACCCCCCCCCCCCCATGTCAGGGCACCATAATGTTTGGCGTCACAGGTGTTTGTGATTCCTCAGGTGAGTTTCATGGCTTCACAAGAGACCTCGGCCTGCTTCTACCCTTTGGAGTCTATAGCTGCCATTGTTCAACATGAGGACAATGAAAGTCAAAGATGCCATTATGAGGCTGGAAAACAAGAATCAAACCATTAGAGACATCAGTAAGACCTCAGGATGACGAAATCAACTGTCTGGACTATCATGAAGAAGAAAGAACACACTGGTGAGCTCAGGAATCACACGGGGACTGGTGGGGACAAGGAAGACCACCACTGCTGAGGACAGAAGAATCCTCACTATGGTCAAGAAAAATCCCCAAACACCTGTCGGACAGACCAGAAATAGGGGGTCTTCAGGGGGCTGATGTGTGTGTCAGAGACGACTATCAGAAGAAGACTTCATGAACAGAAAATCAGAGGACACACTGCAAGATGAAGATCACAATAGCAGGATGGCTAGATTACAGTTTGTGACTGAAAAGAGCCTGCAGAATTCTGGGAAAAGGTCTTGTGGTCAGATGAGACAAAGATGGATCTGATCAGAGTGACGGCAAAAGCAAACTGTGGAGATGACAAGGAACTGTCTGAGGTCCAAAGCAGACCACCTCATCTGTTAAACATTGTGGTGCTGGGGGTGTTCTGGCTTGGGCATGTATGGCCACCCCCAGTCCTGACTGGCACACTTCTCTTCATTGATGATGGAACTGCTGACAACATTGGCACAATGAATTTTGAGGTGTGTTGAAACATCTGATCTGCTCAAGTTCCAGTAGATGCCTCTAAACTCAGTGGACGGCACTTCATCCTACAAGATAATGAACCAAACAGACTGCTGGGGCAACACAGGAGCTAAAAATGGAAACTTCCTGAATGGCCAAGCCAGTCACCCGATTTTAATCCAACTGAGCAGGCCTTCCATATGCTGAACAGAAAACTGAAGGAGACAAGCCCACCTCCAGAACAAGCAGGAGCTGAAGATGGCTGCATGAGAGGCTTGGCATAGCAACACCAGAGGAGACCCTCAGCACCTGGTGGTGTCTCTTGCGTGTGAGGGACATGTGACAAAGGTCTAAATGTGACGGCTGCTTTAATAGACGTGTCATTCCTGTGACAGCAAACATTATAAGGCTCCAATACTGGGGGGAACCATGTAGAGAAAGTGTGGTGCGACCAAAACGATTGCAAATCCCCTTCAGAGAACGTCCACAATGTGCCCTTTAATCGCGATGTTTGAGGTGTTTGATTTGTTATTTTAAACTGTGGAGCAGAGGGGGATGTCCAGGGCAGAGGTGTCTTTTTGTCCCAGACGTTATGGAGGCCGCCTTATGGATTCTCTAATAATGAATTTGAAGTCATTCATGCTTGTATTTGTGAATATAGTTGATTAAAGGCTAACTGCATTATGTTTTTTGGGGTCCCACAGGTTTGTAAAAGATCGGAGGCCCTCAATATCTCCCAACTTTAACTTTCTGGGGCAGCTTCTAGAGTACGAGAAGGGCATGAAGCTGCTGAAAGCCTGGTCCACTTCCTCCAGCAAGTCTCAGGCCGAGAAACCGGAGTTAGTCGTGGATCCGGAAGAATCATCACAGACTCTTAGTGGCATCGCCACCCAGGAGAACAGCTGCTCTACCTCACTGGCTTCCGAAACGGAGCCCGACACAAAGAGTTCAGATGTTCAGCCTGATCCCGAGAAAGGGGAATCCAAGCTGGCCTCCCCCATCACACTCCAGCAGGGACTGAATGGACTGCACCTCTCCGCGGAACGGATTCTTGACACCAACCGTCTGAAACGCTCGTTTTCTCTGGATATCAAATCGGCTTATTCTACCACCCATTGTCCAAGGACACCTACTGTCGCCAGTCCCATCGATACAGAAGATGTCCCAAAGCTGTGTAAGTTAGATAGCCCGAGCGGAAGTAACGGTTTCTGTCAGTTCTCACCGGTCCTGGATAGTCCTGGGACAAATGAGCCAAGCAGTGAGGCTAAGGTACGACAGAGAAGGAAATCAAAGCACAATGGAAACACGGGGGCTGCTTCGGCAACTTCCCCAGCACACTCGTTAAGCTTGAACTTCAGCAGGACGGGCTCCTTGCACAAGAGCCCGAGCCTTGACGAAAATCTGAAGACCTCCGTTTTGCTTGGTCTGCCCAATGGCCATCAGCCTCTTGTGGGGCCCAGCGGGAGAAATGTGTGGACCAAGCACAGAGAGACGGTACAGGCCACCACTCCCGGTACCCCGACTGGCGAGAACCCTTGGTTCTTCAATACGGACTCTCAGCCCAGCAGTAGCAGTTCCACGCTGTTTGGTGGCAGCTCATCTTACACGGCCTTCAGCTGCAGCGGGCTGCCCAGCAGTTGTGAGGCGGTCCGTCTGCGGGACAAACCTCAAGAGCACTGTGACTCGAGGGCCAGCTGGCACGAAGACAGTAGCACATCCGTGGACAAGCAGTTCAAACGAAGGAGCTGCCAAATGGAGTTTGAGGAAGGCATCTCGGAATCCAGGTCCAGGGAGGACTTGGGGAAAATCGGCAAGCAGTCAAGTTTTTCCGGGAGCATGGAAATCATTGAGGTCTCCTGACGGTCACATAGAAGGATGGGAACAAAATAATGTTGAAGAACACTGGGAGTGTGGCTTGGGGGACGGGATGGGACGGGGTTAATTTATAATTGTTTGCATTAATGTTATGAAAAGAAAACAAACAAATTGAAAAACCGAGGTTAGGTTTGCACCTCCTTGTCTCTGAGTATGCCTGGAACGCTGAAATCGAGACGGGCTGGGGTTTATCTGTAGAGACGTCAATCCTGAAGTAAACCACGCTTGACGAAAATCGGTCGAGAATAGATTTTAGTTTTTAGCCATAGTGTTACGAACAAAATACAATTCTGAGCTAAGGCCGGTTCGGGTCTGTCGTTTATGAAAGTGTCGGATCACATGTTAAGAAATCTGCACTGCGGCATTACTGAATTGACGGTGAGAAATGACAGATCAACAGAAGCAGTGGCAGCACGTTACGACGCCTGCGACTCATTGTGGTGCCAACCCGCTCCAACAGACCTGAATCCGTCTTTCTCTGACATCTCAGTTACCCGAGTGAAATTTTAAAACAGCCAAGATGATTTGTTTTTATGTTGTTCTCGCTCTTATTTGATTTCATTTTGGGGGAGAAGGAGCCGCAGACTCTGTTAATGTTCCTCCTGACGTATATTTCTAGGCATGCTCAGAACAAATGGATACAGACCACCGTATGCTACAAATCGGCAGCAAGCTCATATATATATGTATGTATATATTTATATATATATATATATATATATATATATATACATATATATATATATATACTGTATATTACATATTTACATATGCGTGTGTATATATATGTATGTATATATATATATATATATATATACAGTATATATATATATATGTGTATGTATATATGTATATGTGTGTGTGTATATATATGGGAAGATGAATAATATTACTGCAGTTATCTATTATTTCTGTCACTATTGTTTTAATTTATTTTATCTGTTCATTCTGGTAATGAGAAATAATATAATGTTGATGGACTTCTTTTTTTTTCTGCAGTTTATTGTATTTATATAAAAAGAAAAGCAAAAGAAAGCAAATGAAAAAATTAAAGCAATATTCGGCAAATACGCTTTTTCTGTCTGCATTAACGGTCAGGGACTGATGGGCGCCTCAGTGTATGTTGTCCCGCTCTAGACTTAGGAGTGGATGTGGAGTGACTGCTTTCCGCACCGATTTCACGGTTCACATTCGAGGGTTTTGTTCCAGGGGGCCAAGCACACGGCGGCACTCTTTTAGATTGGTATCTTGTTTGTAACCACCAGGTGGCGTCCCTGAGCCCCCAGAACCTCAGACATAGTGATGCCCGACCCGCTTATTTCTTTTTTTAACCGAAACACCGTCACCGAATCACCTTCCTCAAAGTTCACGCTGGAGAATGATAAACCAAACCAAACCTTCCTCCTGTTGCCCACTGCCTCCCGACTCCGACTCCCCTAAGTGCGGCAGTGGGATTTCTGTTAAAGTCGCCCCAGAATGTGCTTCCGGCTCCTGGTCTCAGTCCTCCCCTGACGGTGCCCTCTGGCGGTTCCAAAGACCCCCGACAGGGCTGCGTCTCCGGACTCCAGTTCCAACGCCACCCTGTGGGTGTTCTAAACTAATCCAGCCCTGATGAACGCTGCCACCTGTTGTATGGGCGAGTGAGCCGCTCCCGGTGGCCTCGTGCACCTCCTCCTTCCATTATGGCCTCCTGGCCGGGTATGGATCCTTTATTGATCCTTGCCAGGATGCCTTCCTTTGTGGCATCTACGTGTTTTGTGGCTTTATGAGTGGTCTGCGGTCGAGCAGAAGTGCACTTGACTGTATGTATTGCCAGAAGAGAGGCACAACGCCCAAAGCAGCCACATTTCTTTTACTGGACAATCTTAACAACACAAAACTACATTTCTGCCTTCTTGTCTGTTAGATCACACCTGCATTTAAAGTCCTTCAAAAAGACGCCCCCCCCCCCATGAGGTTACCAGACCCCTAATCTTGTGTTCCTACACTTTGACGTCACTTCAGCTTTTTTTTTGGCTGGCCTCTACTGACTCACCGGTATAAGAAGACCCCCACATATGACACTTGGCTCGCCTTGAAGTCTACATACACAAGCTTTTTGGAACCCCCCCCCCCCCCCATTTTAGGACCTCTACACCTGAAAAATTCCTCATATGTAGGCCATTATTATTTTATGCAGTAAATTACACCCCAATAAGAAAGAGTAAACAGTTGATGTCCTCAGAATTGATCAGAAGGTCTTGAAGTTGCGCCGCCACATCACATGACCCCAGGGGTTGACCCCCTCATAGGATACAAGGGAGCAAAAACTTCAGTGATACCGGCATGTAATTTTGAGGTTGCCCATCACAAACATGATCATATTTTTGATATTTGATTCTTTACCGGTGGTCCGAGCCCCCTAAGAGCCGCTCCCAGGAAGTTAACAATAACAGATTTGAAACACAGGTGTCGATGTAAGAGTGTCGTTTTATGCTATTTTCAGGTTGCTGATCATAAATGTGATAACATTTCAAATGTCTGGTTCTTCACTGGTGGTCCTCACCCTCTATGAAGCCCGTCCCCAGAAAGTTCAAAATGACAAATTTCAAACCTAAGCACGTGGAGTGTCGTTTTATGCTGTTTCGAGGTTACTGATCATGGCTATGATCGTATTTTTGATATCTGATTCCTTACCGGTGGTCCGAACCCTCTATGAACCCCCCAAGAAGGTTACAAATGTGGTATTTGGCACTCTGTGTAAATCCCCTGCCGATGTTCAAACCTTAGCACATCATTTTATTTGTATTTTATTTTCATGGTCAGGGATTTACAATGTGGATTTTTGATCCTTTACTAGGGGTCTAGCCCTCTGTGGACCTCCATCTGAGGGTGAAAAATGACAATCAAGAATATTTTGACTTTAAGCAATCAAAGTGAAGCACACATTATCAGATTTCAAATATTTGACGCGGCTGCCCTTGCTTATTATGGACTTCTTCCTCATTTCATTTCTTATGCTTGCGCTGGTTCTGACTTTTTGCTTTTTATTTACTAAATTCTGTCTTTGAATGTCACCTTTTGTCACCATGGGCTAAGCTTTGTCAAAGAATCAGAATATCTGTATTGTCATTGTAACAAATACAAAGACGCACATCCTGCAGCACTGTGCCGCTCCTCTTGTTGCGGGTTACCGTTAAGCACAATTCAGAGAAGCGCATCGGCCACACTGACCGTGTAAGGAATTCCGAACATTAATGTCGACCCACTCACTCCATGCCAGTCCCGCAGGTCACACGTCTGTCCGTTTTTTTTTTCAGATGATATTTTACGTTCAGAACCTGATCCAATCAAGTCATCTTTACATTCAGTAGCAACGTCAGCATCTCTGTGACGAGGGAAACTAAAGAAGGTGACAGCAGGAGAGGACCCCCCCAAAATGGAATCTCCTGCCACCCACAGACACAATCCCCAAGGCCTGTGGCTCAGGAATTGAGCCATCTGATGTCACACAGACCACCTTGGCGCACACCATTGAGATTCATAACAACGACCGAGGTGGACATTCCAAGCAGTGAGAACCCTAACCCTAATCGGAAACTCCTCGGATTCTTTTTCCTTTTTCTATTTTTCCCCTCACTCTTGGCGTCCTTATGGTTTGTACGCTGCACGAGGCTCAGAGTTAACAACCTGCCGTGTGCCGCCATATAAACCGGCCATGACGGAATGTATACGTTTGGGTTTATCGACCGACGCTTAGGGTTACCAGACGTCCACCTGTCCTTCTTTTTGGCGCTGTGTCCTCCGTCTGGCAGCCATTGCCTAAAAAAGGGTGAAAATATCCGGCGTTCGTCAATCACTGACTTGACCGTGTTATTGGCTGAAATTGCACGCTGTCATCTCCATGTTTTACATAAATCATCTGTTTTATCGAAAACAAAACAAGCCCACTTTGCCAATTTGCGTTGTCCGTACTTGTTACACGAATATGCAGTAGTCTTTTTATCTAAAAATTTCGTCCCGCAGTAAAACTAAGAAGAGGGAAATGCAAGTTCTCAGACCCCGTGAAAACGAAGTATCCATGATGTGGTGAAGGACGCACTGAAAATGAAGCAACGTGTTTGGTTTGTGATTCTTAGGTGTCCTTTGCCAGCAAGGGTACCACTGATTTAGAACGACGTGTTAACAGCGAAAAACACAGAAACGTGGTACAGTCCAATTTTAAGAACGTTTCTTGTCTGGAGTTCCACGCCTGTGTTGCCGGAAATAATGAAGTGTTGCGAAAAGTCGCCTCATCTGAAAAATATGAAACTGAATAGTTATACTGTAACTTAATTCTGAGAACTCGTTTTGTGACCTGTCAGATTAGTCGTTTTTAAAGTTTTCATGAATAGAACGGGACGCATTCTCCGTTGTCCTCCTTTGGGTTCACAGGTATCTGGTAACCCCACCAATGCCACCGCTTTACAAAATAAAAACTGCACATTCCGCTGCAGAAGTGCGCCCTCTGGTGGGAACATTTGTAAAATTTTGGATGGCAGTGCAGCCTGCTTGGGACGTCCATTCATTTCTGAGCCGAATTTCTAAAACGCACGTCAAGTGGAGTCGACAGACAAACGCGCGCTGCTGAACTTCACATTGAAGTCCAATGTTACCTCCATTTGGTGAAATGAAATGTTAAGGAAACGGTGGCTTTCATATCTGTAGGCGTCTGCCTGGGAAACACTTGAGGTTTTTCGATTCATTAGTGAGATTTGAGGGCTTTGAGTACTCACCAAACCGTGGATGCGAGTAACTTTGTGTAAAAAGTGGGAGGTGATCCGAGTGGTCCCACTTCACAAACACTAAAGATGATCTTTTACTGGAGGACCACCAACCATCTGCTAATGGAGGTAACGCTTCATTAGACCGCCACATTCTCAAAGTTTCTGGAGAAAAGACTACAGGGATGGGAAACCTTCGCTCACACGTGGGACAACAGGAGGACTTTAGGGACCCTCGAAACTCGACGTGATGTCATTTTAGAAAAGCGTCATGGGGCTGAATGGCCTGTTCTCGTCCAGATTGTTTTAATGTTCTGGAAGGTTCCTTGTCAGGGCAATTCAGAGTCATTAGGTTGACTAACCCGGTCTACTTGGAATGTGGAAGGAAAACTGGAATACCCAGTTAAAAAGAAGAAACATAGCGACGCATAGAAGGGACAAACTCCACACACACCACGGGATTCAAATCCAGCACACTCGACCCAGCAGGCCAGTGCACTAACCGTTACCCTGTTATTAATTATTTATTATAATAAGGACTTTTCTATTCACTTATCAAAAGAATTAGGGATTAGTATATCATTTGAGGGTGGAATTGAACAAAAAAAAATAGGGAGCTAAGTGTGCCAGGGCACGCCTTTATGGCATCATCCCCTACCCTAAACCTAACCCGGGAAGGAAAGCGTGTTCCTCGCACCTCTGAGAGAGTGAACACTCACGACTGTATGAACTAAGGGTCTACTTGCACCAGCAGTGCGAGCGCGTTGCTCCTCATGTAACCTAAAAGTCAAGTTCGTTTGACTAGTAGGATCGCTCCATGCCAGGCCAACCGTACTGTACTGTGCCCTGAGTCGCTTGGAAGAGGTGGGCCCGGCCACGGTTCAGTATCATTCGGGGACAGTGTGAGCACGGAAAACAGACATGGCGTCAACGATGCGACAAGTCAGATTTCATTCGATACCATTTGAATTAAAAACAGGTTTTGCTTCTCACCTTACAGATGATTGTGAATTGTAGTTGGCGAGAAAAGCTGCAAATTCCTCCTTTAACATCATTTGTCACCTTACAGATCTTCTCGGACAAAACACTGCGCTGCGGACTCAGTAAATCTGTACGAGGGTAGCGCGTCATCCTGCCCTACACGACTCCAACCCAACCACAAAATAAGGAAATGGTTTTGCCGTGCACGCTGTCTCACCATTTCAGATCTTGTTTTGGCTTTCCACAAAGAGTAAGACTGGGCTCGGAACGTTAAACAACAGCAACATTTATTTCTGTCGCACATTTTCATACAAACAATGACGCTCAAAGGGCTTTACATGATGAAGAAAGAAAAAAAAAAGACAATTAAAATTGGGGAACACTAATTAACATAGAATAAAAGTAAGGTCCGATGGCCAGGGAGAACAGAAAAAACAAAAAAAACTCCAGACGGCTGGAGAAAAAAATAAAATCTGCAAGGGTTCCAAGGCCACGAGACCACCCAGACCCCTCTAGGTATTCTACCTCACATAAATGACCTCACAATCAGTCCTCATTGTATTCAGGGTTCTCATGGAAGAATTTGATGATGACGGTCACATGGACTTCTGGCCTTTAACCCATCAATGAAGGGACATCACGGTGCTTTGATCAGGTGGTGGTAGTGCAGATCATCACCACAGAAAACCGGAAAAAGAACAGAAGAGAAAGTAGGGGTTTGTACGGATTTTAGAGCCATCATGAATAATAATGATAATTAATTGAATATACAGAGCATCAGGATTTAACTAAGATGAAGTTATGAGAAAGCCATGTTACAGTAATGTGTTTTTAGCAGTTGTTTAAAGTGCTCCACCGTATTAGCCTGGCAAATTTCTATCGGTTAGCTATTCCAGATTTTAGGTTCATAACAGCAGAAGGTCGCCTCACCACTTCTTTTAAGTTTAGCTCTTGGAATTCTGAGCAGACCCTCATTTGAAGATCTAAGGTTACCATTTGGAGTGTAAGGTGAAAGACATTCTGAAATATAAGACGGAGTGAGATTATTTAAGGATTTGTAAACCATATGCAGGATTTTCAAGTCAATTCTAAATGGCACAGGTAACCAGTGTAGTGATGCTAAGACTGGTGTGTTGTGCTCGGATTTTCTTTTCCTACTTAAGATTCTAGCAGCTGTATTCTGCACTCGTTGCAATCGATTGATGGTCTTTTTTGGGTGGTCCTGAGAGGAGTGCGTTACAGTAATTAAAGCACAGTGTGAGTGCAGGCCAGTTTGGGGGGGGGTTTGGCACTCAGGCACAGAATGGAACAAACGGGCCTAGTGAAAGTACACCCTAAACAGCCAAAAAATAGAAAGAAATCATTTTGAAATGTGATGAAGTTATTCATCCTTTGAGTAGCAGAGGAAGGTTTTGTGAGAATATTCAGAAGATAAGACCCGATCAGAACACTGGAGCAACCAAAGCTGAGACGTGAGACGAAAATCGAGTTCAGAAAATTAGATCGTTGCCAGGAGATTCGAAATGATTTTTTTAGAAAGTACTAGGGGGCTTTTCCCCCTGCTTGCTTCATTCGCCCAACCCCTCCCCGTGCCAGCCACTTCGCGTCTCTGCCACTCGCGTTGTGAAGAGGGGGGCTGAACACACGCTAAGGAGATGCGGCCGCTTCACTGAAACCCCCTCTTAAACGGTAATACAATGGGAAACAAATACAGTTTGTTTTTTACCACCTCTTTGCCGATCAGCTGCCGCTGTGCCGTGTGATCTGCATGTCGCACTGCGCTTCGAACGTTTAACAGCAGCTGTCCTTTTGTCTCACTGCCTGCCTTGTCTCACGGGGACTTTAACGTGTCTCCGAGAAAATCATGTCTCGCCTCCTTCCGAGCCTTCCAATATGTTTTTTTATAACAGAGAGACAATGCACACACAAGTTAATGATAAGAACAGTTCTTTATGTTTATATAGCACCTTTGTCACTACTCAGAGCACTTCAGTGAATGGGGAGCCAATTCAGCCACCCCTGGAGGAGGTGACGACAGCCATTTTGTGCCAGTACCCTCACCACACATCAGCTGTTAGGTGTGAGACATAGCCAGTCAGAGACGGGGGTGATTAGGGGGCAACAATGACCAGGCCATGGTGGGCAAACTATCCAGGACTTCAGGATGCGCCCTACTCTTTTATGTCCAGAGATCTTTAATGACCACAGAGAGTCAGGACCTCAGTTTTACATCTCATCCAAAGAACGGCGTCATTTTAACATAAAGTGTGCCTGTCACTGCACTGGTGGCATTGGGATCCACCTTCAGACCACAGGGTAAGTGCCCCCTGCTGGCCACACTAACACCTCCTCCAGCAGCAAGCCGTGCTTTTCCTGGTTGGTCTCTCATCCACCTACTGGCCACTCCTGAACATGCTTAGCTTCAGGTGGCCGACCTCTTCTGACATAGAATGACCTTTGAACCCGTCGTCACTTAGCATGGGGTCACAGATTGTGTAACCCCCCCCACCCCCCCATACAACTGCTACACCAAATAGCAACTCCCGCAAAAGATTACATCGAGTTAAAAACGGTCTAAAAATAAAAATACGAAACGTGAAGAGAAATCAATTCCTTGGACCAAACAAATAATTAACACGGAATATCCCATAATAAACGTGTTTTAAACGCCACAGTAAAATAAATAAAGGTGAATGGAACTTAAAATTAAATAAAGTTTGCAAAGCAACAGAAGAAGGTCCAACACCTCCACTCCAAGTCCGGTATCCCACATAAGAAATACTTTGTCCGACAATCCGGATTTCGTGGCCTTTTCCTGAGTGGCGGAAGGAATCCCAGTTTTTCACTTTCAATTACGGAGCCAACCCAGGTCTCCATTGTGGAAAGAACGGAAACAAATGCTGTCCGCCCCACAGAACACCACCAAAACACATTCACCTGATGCCCAAATCACGGGTCCCAAAGCGCTTGAGTGTTGCACTGCGTGTTTTCAGACAACTTGGCGAGCTACAGGGCCCCCTTGAAGACGTGAAGCAGAATACAATTTGCTCTGCGCCATCTTTGCATCCTCCGTCCCACCACCACCACATGCTTGTATCCCTGATTCCCTCTGTGCCACTGGGTGTTGTGCTGCTCCAATGGGACAAAATATGTGTGTGTGTGTGTGAGAAAGAGAAACAGCGCTGAGGAGGGTAGAAAGGGGGAATGGGTTCGAGTTTGGAAATATGGGAAACAAATTTGCCCACGTCTGAGCTTGAAGCCCACCAGAGTTGTTCTCTGTCGGCCGTAAACCGGGCAGCATGGCACAGAAGCCGCCAACACGAGTGAGTATTCCAGTATTCTGCATGTGAGCCTCACTGGGATGTTGCCGGTCGGCTCACTGATTGGCTTTGTGCTCGTCATCTCCTCATTCGTCTCGTCGTCTTCTTGCTGTCTAAAGCCTGACTCTCTGTCACGTGTTGTCAGTAGAGCGATGAGATTGCCCTTTCTCTTTGCTTTTATTTTTATAATTTAAAACAAATGTAATGAAACGATGCAGGCTGTCCTGAATGTTACTGTTGTTGTTGTCGTCCATGTTGTAAATAGCCGACTCTAATGGGTGACTTTAGAAAACCAGAATTATACAAATCCCCTTGGGCTGCTTGATGCAAATACCTCAGGTTTTATGGTAAGGCTTTCCCCCTCCATGTCATTTGTTTTGTTCAAATGAAACGCAAGATGATAAGAAGAAGAAGAAGAATCTCAGGTTTGTTTTTAACTGAAAAAAATGTCACTAAGGACAACATTGACAAAAAGAAGCTGCAATATTTTTTTGTAATGTAAATGTAAATATGTGTCTGTTGTTTGTCTGCTGGCGTACCATAGGGGGGGCTAATGAGAAGTTTTGGGGTCAGGCGCTGGTCGGAATTTCACTTTCCAAGTGGGACTCGGTTATTGAAATAGACTGGGGGTCTCATAAGGAAAGGAGTATTTAGGGTGGGAGCGGACACCTGCTCCTCAGGTGGGCACATTTTAACAGTCCTTGTAATAAATGAAGACGAGTTGGAATAAAATGATTATTACGGCCCTCCTTCATTCGTTTATCTGTGCAATATGAGACTTGATGGGTAGAATTCTTTAAAAAAAGAACAATTAGTCTGAACTGACTGCGGGTTGAAATTTCCATTGTTTATCTAAAGCTTATGGCAGCTGCCTCGTTTTTTTATTTTTGTTACATTTTATTCGGAGTTCCGTCCCCTCATAAGCACGAGTAAAGATATTTTAAATTAAGGATTGCATACAGTAAGTACCTTTACAGTTCTCTCAGCCTTTCTGTCCTCCTTGAAATTGAAATTGGAATCCTGCTGTGGGTCAGCGATGGGGATTAACCAGGCAGCCTTGTGGTTTACAATCCGATGAATCAGGCAGTTAAATATAAGAACGAGAGGCGACCGTTCAGTCCAGTGAGCTCATATCAGTTAGGAATTACAAGGTGAGGACCCCCAAACATAACTGAAAGGGTGAAACCAGGCCACAGAAGGAGCAGACAGAGCTAGAGTGGAAGTCCAAATAACGATTGACATAAGACAAGAATCGACATCGAGAGGTCCTCATACTGAAGTGTTCTTTGTCCACACAACTGCAATTCCATTTGAAAACGGCATCTTTAAACTAAAACAAAGCGTTTCCACATCATCTAAGAAAGCACCGACATCGTGTTTGACGTAGACGTTCGCCGGCAGTTCAAGGGAAAAAAAATTCCTTGAAGGGTTAATAGACGCAAGATTTATGGGAAGACTATAAGAGTCGTTACGTTATTTGACTTTCGCACGTCTGAGTCACTGCACAAAACGTAATTTAGACACATACAGATAAGCAACTCACAGAAAACAGCTCTTCTCTGACCGCCATATTGGAATATGGCTTTGCTTCCGTGAAGGTTGACCAATCAGGGAATGAGATGTTGTAATGAGCAGGACCCAATCAGGGATGGGACACGCAATAAGCACAAGCCAATCCAAGTCTGCGTTTTCAAAAACCGCATTGTTCCCCCATCCACACTGCAACCCGAGACGGCGTTTTCCAGAAATACACGGTTCTGAAAAGCATTTTCAAAAGTCTCCGTTTTCAGAAATGGTGGTATGGTATGGAAGAAAGGCGATTACAAAAAGTAACGATGTCTGTATTTTTAAACGGAAATGTGGTAGTGTTGTGGGAGGGGCTTTAGGCTTCACCTGAAATGAAAGAAACGTGAGAGAGAGTAGCAAACAAAGAGATCCCCAAAGCTGTGAGCCGCCATCTTTTATAGGTTGTGGTCCGGTTCATGATTTTTTTATTCTATTATTTGTTTCTTTACCCCCCAAATGCTCCTGGGCCTATAATTATTATTGATGTGTAGTTCCTGAGATTTTGAAGCTCAAGGAATCTAATCTATTGGTTTTATTTATCTTTTGTTTCCACGTCTTTTTTATCACGTGATTCACATTCTCATGGGGTGACATTTTTTCTTTCTTATTTGTGCTAGTATTCTGGGATATTTTTATTGTAATGCCGTTGCTAGGCTTGATGACCAGGAGTGTGCGACACATGATGTCGCAAAGGTCAGCGTCTTACACTTCTCCGTTGTTCAAGATTCACATTTAAAAATAACCTTTAGCCTTTGTCTTATTTTACTGGTTACGACGACTTTTTCTCGACTCTGATGATGAATTACGTCTCACGTTTCTTTCTGTTTTGCTTACGACTTACTGCTTTGTCCTTTGGCCCCGATTATGGCTACACATTCTGATCTTGGTTTTATTTAATACTAGCCATGCCCCGTAGTTACGCCCGCATAATAGTAAAACAGGACAGTGAGGAGGGCCCTGCCCGGCTCCCCACTCCTGACGTCACGCTTCCCCCTCCCCTCGGCCCGCAGCCTCTGTCTCGGATTACCGCGAATATATCGCTCCTGCAAGCGAACTCTGATTCTTAGTGCAATGAAAGAAGTCGCAAAAATCAACCGGAATGTTCAAGCAAATTCTAGAAAAAAACCCGATCTAAATCCATTAAGTAGTTCTCTCGTGAAAAGCAGACAGACAGACGGACGGACGTTAGATTTTATATAGAGAGAGAGAGATTAGTCTCCCCAGGTTACACCACCTGTTCTGCCGCTGCCACCTCCCGATTCCATTCTGCCTTTCTGAAAACTGTCAGTCACCCTGCACAAATAGTACCGACACGATGTGACCGAGAGTGAGGGCTGTTAGTGTCATGAATGTCCCTAAATGGCAGAAGGCATCCAAAAAGCAAAGCACAAAAGTGCATGGCCAGAATACTGAGATAAATAACAGGCCTTAGCCTACTGTTACTCGATTATGTTTACCTCTTTTGTAAGTCGCTTTGGATAAAAACGTCTGCCAAGCGAGTAAATGTAAATATTCGTAAACACATTACGTGTCCATGGAAATGAAGTACTAGAAGATAAAGACGTAGAACCGCTAATGGCCATGTTGTCGTCTGCAGATACTTTGTGAAGTCGTCCACTTCCTGAGTTAGTGGTTTGTGATTCCGCCAACTCTCTGTGCTCCTGTCATCAGTCTTAAATGTACTTCTCTTAGTCTCCACTAGGCGTCCTCTAGTACAAGATCTTCTGCTGCATCCACTTTATCAACACTTTTTTAAAATTTTTAAAGGCCAGGACTAAATCCACCCCTTTGGACTTGAAGCCACAAGGTTGTCCATTGAATCCCCACCACTGACTCAAGGTGTGACCCCAAACAGCTCATTTAAGCAACAAAAAATAAAAACACGTGGAAAAGGGAGGTGCTGCGACTCTGTATTTGTAAATCTCCTTGGGATAGAAAGGCGCTATATAAAATGAAGATTCTGCTTTATCCTAGTTGGACTGCCCAGCTCAGGCTCAATCATTGTGTGCCAGACCCTTTACAGTGGTCCCCGTACAACAATACGTCACCCACGCTAGTATTGAAAGCTGCTCTCTCGTTATGGAAAACGCTTATCCAGTTCTGGCTCTCGGAGTGGCCAGAGCTTTACCCTGAGGTAGCAACCAACCCTGAATGGGATGCCAGTCCATCACTGGGCACACATTTACACACACTGTTAAGTCATGAAATAGTGTTAAAAATCTCTTAGCATCGTTAAATCGGTGGTCTGAGAGATGTGCCAATGCCTTCATGGCGCTACATGTATGTGAGTTGATAAATGAAAGAGTATTGAGATCCTCCTAAAATTGAAGAGTACGAGTGTAAAGCGACGCACATGGCTCTTCGATTTCAAACACAAGGTACTGTTTAAAAAGCACAAACACGCCCGCGATTAAGGTGGTGTCACCAACATTCAAGGCCCTGCTGCAGTGGAGCCAATCCAAGGCACAGGGTTAGTGAACAACTCCGTCACAACTGAAACGCAAAGTCCGTATGGCTGCCATAGTCGGATTTGCATGGTCTGCCGTTGCTTTGTCAATTCACACTCGCGCATGTTCCACAAACTCCTCGTACCAACGGAGACTCGAGCCGCTGGGCCTTCATGAATAACGTAGCACAGGAAGGCCTGGCGTGACAAGATCGGCTTCTCTGCAGGTGCCGCCGATTAGGATGCCTGGTCACCAACACGGGCGCCCTTCATGTCTCATCATCATCATCATCATCCCTGCCGTCGCCCGTTTGTAGTTAGGATGTGATTGTTGTTCACCTCCTCTTGACCAGCCCTGTTGAAAACGAGCAGCCGCCGAGACTGTGAACGCTGTTACCACGTCGCTTTCCCTTACTGTCGGTTGTCATGAAGCTTTCTCCAATGTCTGGCTAACTGTCTGTAATGTTTTTTTTAATGGCTTGGTCCCCCACTTCCCTGCCACCCTGCAGCAGTTGGACCCCCTGGACATTATGAATAGACTTTCATTTTGTTTTTTATTTTTTGTCCCCCTGCTGTCTTTTTCCCTGAGATGCTAGGTACAAGTTGTCCTTGGAACTTTGCTTTAGTGGCTACTCTCCTCAAACTAACCGGGACTTCCTTTCTAAGAACCAAATGAAGAAACGTATGTAAGCTGTATTGATATTAAAGACAATCAAAAAATGTCAATTCTTCTATGTCATTTTTTAAATTCTGATATCTGTTTTTTTTCAATATTTTCTCTCTGTTATAAAAAAAAAATCTTGGGAAATCTTGGGAGGGAGATGAGACGTGATCTCCTCGGAAGACAATTTGATGTCCCGCGAGACAATACAGTGAGACTAAAGGACAGCTGCTGTACAGGCTTTTTAAATGATCGACGCGCAGCGCGACAAGCAGAACACGCACCTCGGCAGCAGCAGCACAAAGCCAGCAGCTGATCCGTCCACATCTCCTTAGCGAGCGTTCAGCTCCCCCAATTCACAACGCGAGCGGGAGAGACGCGAAGTCACAGGAGCGTAGCGGACCTCCAGCGGAGCTGAGTGAAGTGATCGAGACGTGATCATCTCGGAGACGCACTTTGACCACACGCAAGACTAGACATTACAACCTTATGAAAGCAAAACCCATGAGGCGGTGACTTTTGCACGTCACGCTCTACTTACAAACAATTTAAAACAAGTTCACGGATATATAACCTCGCAGTTGTTGGAATGCTTTTGGCAGACACACTTCATGTGCTCCGAGCTCTTGAAACAACGACAAGCAGAACACGCAGCAAGCCAGCAGATGATCTGACCACATCTCCTTCGCGAGCGTTCACCCACCCCACTTCACAACGCGAGTGGGAGTGACGCAAAGTCACAGGAGCGTAGTGCACCTCCAAGGGGAGCTGAGCGAAGTGATCGAGACGTGATCATCTCGGAGAGACACTTTGACATCACACGAGACTAGACATTACAACATTAGGAAGCAAAATCCATGAGATGGTGACTTTTGCACGTCACGCCCTACTTACAAACAATTTAAAACAAGTTCACGGATATCTAACCTCGCAGTTGTTGGAATGCTATTGGCAGACACACTTCTTCAAACAACGACAAGCAGAATACGCAGCTCGCCAGCAGCTGCAACACAAAGCCAGCAGATGATCCGATCACATCTCCTTAGCGAGTGTTCAGCTCCCCCAATTCACAATGCGAGCGGGAGAGACGCAAAGTCACAGGAGCGTAGCGCACCTCCAGGGGAGCTGAGCGAAGTGATCGAGACGTGATCATCTCGGAGAGACACTTTGACATCACACGAGACTAAACATTACAACATTAGGAAGCAAAACCCATGAGATGGTGACTTTTGCGCGTCATGCCCTACTGACAAACAATTTAACTCTTTTAGGGCTAATTTTTTTTTGGTTTTTTTTCTCCCAGGGCTGAATATTTTTCTAAAAACTAACTTTTTTAAAAAAAAAAGAACACAAAACAATTGAAATCAACAAAAAATATTTACTTTTGACAAAAGTTACTGTCTTGCATGTTGTATGAGCCTGCTTACTCTATGATTTCACATACATGTCACATACATGTTACACAGCAAAGTCTGATCTCGCTCAAAAGCAGCCAATTTCAGTCATTGCCACAATGCACTGCTGACAATACGTGTTGCTTTGGTGCCTACTTTTCAATTGTCTGTTGCTGCCCTTTCTCACATATACAGGTGCTGGTCATAAAATTAGAATATCATGACAAAGTTGATTTATTTCAGTAATTCCATTCAAAAAGTGAAACTTGTATATTATATTCCTTCATTACACACAGACTGATGTATTTCAAATGTTTATTTCTTTTAATGTTGATGATTATAACTGACAACTAATGAAAGTCCCAAATTCAGCATCTCGGAAAATTAGAATATTGTGAAAAGGTTCAATATTGAAGACACCTGGTGCCACACTCTAATCAGCTAATTAACTCAAAACACCTGCAAAAGCCTTTAAATGGTCTCTCAGTCGAGTTCTGTAGGCTACACAATCAGGGGGAAGTCTGCTGACTTGACAGTTGTCCAAAAGACGACCATTGACACCTTGCACAAGGAGGGCAAGACACAAAAGGTCATTGCTAAAGAGGCTGGCTGTTCACAGAGCTCTGTGTCCAAGCACATTAATAGAGAGGCGAAGGGAAGGACAAGATGTGGTAGAAAAAAGTGGACAAGCAATAGGGATAACCGCACCCTGGAGAGGATTGTGAAACAAAAGCCATTCAAAAATGTGGGGGAGATTCACAAAGAGTGGACTGCAGCTGGAGTCAGTGCTTCAAGAACCACCACACACAGACGTATGCAAGACATGGGTTTCAGCTGTCGAATTCCTTGTGTCAAGCCACTCTTGAACAAGAGACAGCGTCAGAAGCGTCTCGCCTTTGGACTGCTGCCAAGTGGTCCAAAGTTATGTTCTCTGATGAAAGTAAATTTTGCATTTCCCTTGGAAATCAAGGTCCCAGAGTCTGGAGGAAGAGAGGAGAGGCACAGAATCCACGTTGCATGAGGTCCAGTGTAAAGTTTCCACAGTCAGTGATGGTTTGGGGTGCCATGTCATCTGCTGGTGTTGGTCCATTGTGTTTTCTGAGGTCCAAGATCAACGCAGCCATCTACCAGGAAGTTTTAGAACACTTCATGCTTCTTGCTGCTGACGAACTTTATGGAGATGCAGATTTCATTTTCCAACAGGACCTGGCATCTGCACACAGTGCCAAAGCTACCAGTACCTGGTTTAAGGACCATGGTATCCCTGTTCTTGATTGGCCAGCAAACTCGCCTGACCTTAACCCCATAGAAAATCTATGGGGTATTGTGAAGAGGAAGATGCAATACGCCAGACCCAACAATTCAGAAGAGCTGAAGGCCACTATCAGAGCAACATGGGCTCTCATAACACCTGAGCAGTGAAGTGCCACAGACTGATCGACTCCATGCCACGCCGCATTGCTGCAGTAATCCAGGCCAAAGGAGCCCCAGCTAAATATTGAGTGCTGTACATGTTCATACTTTTCAGTTGGCCAACATTTCTAAAAATCCTTTTTTTGCATTGGTCTTAATTGATATTCTAATTTTCCGAGATGCTGAATTTGGGACTTTCATTAGTTGTCAGTTATAATCATCAACATTAAAAGAAATAAACATTTGAAATACATCAGTCTGTGTGTAATGAATGAATCTAATATACAAGTTTCACTTTTTGAATGGAATTACTGAAATAAATCAACTTTGTCATGATATTCTAATTTTATGACCAGCACATATATTGTTAGTGTGTACTGTAGAGATACAAGTCACCCGTTTGCCATCGTGCCATGCCACTGCCACCATGTTTTCTGCCCTCATGAAAACTGTATTGTCACCTCTTTTCCTCTTCAGCCTGTGTCTCCTGTTCACCCTCACTGTGCCACAAGCTCCAGTTCCTTTGCTCTGTAGCTCCATGAACAATTCTGGGCATGTATAAAAATTGTCCAAATGTACACAACATGACCCAAATGTTCATAGCCCTGAAGCAGCTCCAGCACAACCTGACCTGACATGGGACAGTTCTCTCTTTGAAAAGAAATACTTTCCTGTATATGTGATGACTTTCAGGCAGACCCCAGTGTTTGCTTCTGCCAGTGCAAAATCCTTTATGCCATGCTTTGTGGGCTTGTCTGGCATATATTGTCAGAAAAAAAGGCGTCCCTTTTATTTTATCATAGAGTCATGCACAGACAAATCACAGCCAGGCTGTTTCTATGTTGCTTCCACGATGTCAAGCAGGGGCTGAACTTTCTACATGGCGTTATAGCCTGGCTCACCCCTTGGGATTTGCTTCTGGTTATTACAGAAGTGAATAAAACTTTGCAGCAGCACGTACCTATCATCACGCGGCATAACCTGTCCAAAGCCACCAGGGGACAAAACAGGTTTGGACCAATGCTCCATGAAGTTACGTCACCAGTTCTGTCCCATCGCTATTTGTAATGCCACAGCGCGCTTCATCTCGTCTTTTGTTGTGGGTTTCCACTTTAAAAAACAAGAATGCGATGCAAGCGCAGTCCGCGATTCAAAAAATTTCTCTGCCTACCTGTTTGTCTCGTCTGACAGTAGCTGAAAAGCAGCATCAGGAGAGAGCAGCCTGAAGTTGCCCAGCGGCTGGTGATCTGTCGTGTCCAACAGCAAGCCATGCTGTCTTGTGAAGTCTGGTAGCCAGTTCGGGTCCTACGGATCAATGTCTGGGTATTCCTCCCACACGAACCTTGCCGTAGATGCATCGGCTGCGCGAATGCACTAAGCTGGCAGCAGACCAGCTGGTGCAACATCGGCTAGATGCCGATCAGCTGATGCCGGCTTCTCACTCTCTTGTTCGATCTCCTGATCACTGTCAATAAAATCCGATTCTGAAAAATCAGACTCCGACTCCACGATAATGCGCAAAACATCGTCTGCTGAGTGTTTTCTTTTCTGCACTCGCTTCGCTCCCTTGTGACATGTCGATGCCATTTTGCCATTGTTTACATGTCGCAACTCACGCACACGCAAGGATTAGTTGCCGAGTCAACGAGTCTAGCATTCCTCCAAGCACAGAGGGAATGCCTGTGACGTGACAGTGAGTTTTGTCGCCATTAACAGCTGATTGTCGCCCTCTATCCCTGGATGTCGACTTTTGTCGACATTCGCCCTCAACCCCTCCTGTCGACAAAAGTCGACACCTGCCCTAAAAGAGTTAAAATAAGTTCACGGACATCTAACCTCGCAGTTGTTGGAATGCCTTTGGCAGACACACTTCATGTGCTCCCAGCTCTTAAAACAACGACAAGCAGAACACACAGCTTGCCAGCAGCAGCAAGCCAGCAGATGATCTGACCGCATCTCCTTCGCGAGCGTTCAGCCACCCAAAGTCACAGGAGCGTAGTGCACCTCCAAGGGGGTTGAGCGAAGCGATCGAGACCTGATCACCTCGGAGAGATACTTTAACGTCACACGAGACTAGACATCACAATCTTAGGAAGCAAAACCCCATGAGATGGTGACTTTTGCACGTCACGCCCTACTTACCAACAATTAAAAACAAGTTCACAGACATCTAACCTCACAGTTGTTGGAATGCTTTTGGCAGACACAGTTCAGGTACTCCAAGCTCTTAAAACAACGACAAGCGACAAGCAGAACACGCAGCAAGCCAGCAGATGATCCGACCGCATCTCCTTAACGTGCGTTCAGCCCCCCCACTTCACAACGCGAGCAGCAGAGATGTGAAGTGGCAAAAGGACAGCTGCTGTACAGGCTTTTAAATTAAATGATCGACGCGCGACAAGCAGAGCACGCAGCAAGACAGCAGCTGTTCTGACCGCATCTCCTTAGCGTGCGTTCAGCCACCCCCTTCACAATGTGAGCAGCGTTATACGTCCCGCGAGTTTTAACCGGGGCTGGAAATAAAGGACAAATACTGTTTTTACAAAAGTTTTAAAGTAAAAGTGAAAATAATGCATACTGTATGTAACAATTCCCATGAAAATAACAATCTCTTTAAATTGTATTTCTGGTAAACCAAACCCGGGGGAGGGCAAGCGATGTGAGCAGGGGGCGGAGCCTCCTAGTATTTTATTAAAATCAAAAAACATTTCATACATGCCAGTCAAGTTTAAGAAAACTGGTTTAAAACAAATCGACCCCCACCCATAAGAAAGAGAGCCAAGTCAGCAGAGTAGCACTTTAATAATAGTAAAAATATGGAAATAAATAAAAATGGATCGAATAGAAAAAGAAATGGGGAGAGAATCTGCTTCCTCTGTGCTTTAAGAGCTTATTGTAAAATATTATTGATGAGATCCTGCCAGGTTTTGAAAAAGTTCTGCACAGATTCTCTAAGTGAGAATTTGATTTTTTCCAATTTCAAATAATATAAAACATCAGTTACTCACTGACTTAAAAGAGGTGAGTTAGGATTCTTAAAAGTCAACTTGCTAATAGTGTAGTAAAGGCCATTATAGTTTGTTTGTCCTTCTCCACTTTAAGACCACCAAACACAGCTGTTAGTGAATTAGGAGGGATTGTGACGCCAAGGCTGTCTGAAAGGCGTTTAAAGATTTTCTTCCAGAATGATGTTAATTTGGTGCAAACCCAAAACATGTGGCCCAGTGAGGCTGGAGCTCGATTGCAATGTTCACAGGTTGAATCTTGGCCTGGAAACATTTTGGAGAGTTTTAAACGAGACAGATGTGCTCGATAGATGATTTTATGTTGACTAATTGTATTCTTTGTGCATATTGAGCTCGAGTGAATTCTCTGCATTGTTCCCTTCCACTCCTTTTCTGAGATGTTGAGTGAGAGATCCTTTTCCCACTGTCCTCTTGGATCTTTGAAAGGGAGGGACTGTGAAATATTTTTATATATTACAGAAATGCTGTCTGAGTCCTTGAGACTGATCAATAGTTCTTCCGGAATAGAAGTATGTGGCTGGCAATTCTAAATTGTCCCTAGTGTGTGCTTGGTGTGTGGGTGTGTTTGTGTGTGTCCTGCGGTGGGTTGGCACCCTGCCCAGGATTGGTGCCCTGTGTTGGCTGGAATTGGCTCCAGCAGACCCCCGTGACCCTGTGTTCGGATTCAGCGGGTTGGAAAATGGATGGATGGATGGATAGAAGTAGGTGGGAGGTGAGGAAAATCAGGCAGGTTCTGTTTAACAAAGTTTCTGATTTGAAGGTAGTGAAAGAAATGTGTTTGGAATTCTTGCTTTTCTTGGTTATTCAGAATGCGCCGACGGGCTTGACTTCATGACTCCTAGGCTTCCTAAACCACCTTCGCAGCCTCCACAGTGTCACCCTGAGCCCCAGTGGATCCTGGAGCTGCAAGTGTGAGGTCCTTGTGACCTTTGTGAAATTACTAAACGGGCCGTGTGAATGTGCACTCTGCCTTACTGCTCCATGACGGTGAAAAAGTCGACCTCTGGTGGGGTAAACAGGATGACCCAGTGGTTAGCGCCGCCGCCTCACGTCTCCCACTCGTCCCGTGTGTGTGGAGTTTGAGCATAATCTCGGTTCACTTGAACTACGTAGTCACTGACTGTGTGTGGTGTTCGGGACAAAAAACAACCCAAAGACTCCCTAACAGTTTTACTGTATTTGTGAACTTCGAGAGGCGTCCGCAAACTCTTAAGAATGACCCAGTGAAACGGATGTGGACCCCCCTGGGCTTGCTGCCCCACTGGCTTTCGTAAGAAGACACTGATGACTCCATATCTTAGCCATATCGCTGGCACACGAGTCCTGTTAGTACCCCCAGATGTTTTTAGTGAAAACGTCAAGCCTTGCCCTCCATTGCTGAGGTAATTCACTTGTTCGTTATTGAGCCGTGGCATTTTCTTCTTTGTCTCGACGTTCTGTCTCTCCATCTGTGTCATTAGCACAACGGCATTGTTGGTAACACAGGACTTTGTAGTAAGGTGTGTGTAACAGCCAAAAAAATATTAAAGTGCACGTCTAGTGGCTGTGGTTGAGCGTCAGAATAGGGGACTGCTCCATACACACACACACACACACACACACACACACAGAGGTCTTTGTTTGTATACGTCTAATGGGCAACTTAGAAAAATATTATTCTAATTTCCAACAATTATTTGATTTCAACTTTACTTTACCGCACACGTTTTAAGGCTCATTGACTACACTGATTTACTGATTCTTCTGAGTCTGAACAGAATCATTACCCAAGAACGAGTCGCACAATTCTCATTTATTAGATTCGTGAACAAACCGTTACAAGAAAACAAGTCAGCGGTCACATGATTCTCTCATTTACAATTTGTTCTTTTTCAGTGAATCTTACAAATCGATTCACAGGCACAAACTTGCAGGAGTGCGGAAGGACAAGCGTGTCCTGCGTGATGTCGCCGGCGTCTCTTGTTTCTTTAACACCAGTGGATTTAGTGTTAAATGAGTTTAAAGTGCGTGCACAAGAAACGCCCGTGTGATGAGTCTCAACTTGCGTCATTTGATCTTTTGAGTTCAAACTACGTCAATATTGTGAACAACAACGGTCACTGATTATTGTCTACGGTAACAGCACATTTATATTAGAGTGGATTAATTGTTTTGTTTTGTACAATTTCTTACTGGAATTGTTTTAAACTGATAATTTATGCAGTAAACAATATATCAGCTAACACGTTTCTGTCCCTTTGTACATTCAACAGATTAGTCACACAAACTGAACCTTATAAAAATATTATTCTAATTCCTAACAATTATTTGCTTTCAACTTTACTTTAGCGCACACTTTTTGATGGCACATTGACTACTCTGAGCAGGCGTCATTTACTGATTCTTTTGGGTTTGAACCGAATCATTACCCAAGAATGAGAGGGAGAAGTTAGGATCAGGCGCTGATACAGTGCATCCAGAAAGTATTCACAGCGCTTCATCACTTTGTCCACATTTTGTTATGTTACAGCCTTATTCCAAAATGGATTAAATTCATTTTTATCCTCAGAATTCTACACACAACACCCCATAATGACAACATGAAAAAACTTTACTTGAGGTTTTTGAAAATTTATTAAAAATAAAAAAATTGAGAAATCCCATGTACATAAGTATTCACAGCCTTTGCCATGAAGCTCAAAATTGAGCTCAGGTGCCTCCTGTTTCCCCTGATCATCCTTGAGATGTTTCTGCAGCTTCATTGGAGTCCACCTGTGGTAAATTCAGTTGACTGGACATGATTTGGAAAGGCACACACCTGTCTGTATAAGGTCACACAGTTGACAGTTCATGTCAGAGCACAAACCACGCATGAAGTCAAAGGAATTGTCTGTAGACCTCAGAGACAGGATTGTCTTGAGGCACAAATCTGGGGAAGGTTACAGAAAAATTTCTGCTGCTTTGAAGGTCCCAATGAGCACAGTGGCCTCCATCATCCGTAAGTGGAAGAAATTCGAAACCACCAGGACTCTTCCTAGAGCTGGCCGGCCATCTAAACTGAGCGATCGGGGGAGAAGGGAGGTGACCAAGAACCCGATGGTCACTCTGTCAGAGCTCCAGAGGTCCTCTGTGGAGAGAGGAGAACCTTCCAGAAGGACAACCATCTCTGCAGCAATCCACCAATCAGGCCTGTATGGTAGAGTGGCCAGATGGAAGCCACTCCTTAGTAAAAGGCACATGGCAGCCCGCCTGGAGTTTGCCAAAAGGCACCTGAAGGACTCTCAGACCATGAGAAAGAAAATTCTCTGGTCTGATGAGACAAAGATTGAACTCTTTGGTGTGAATGCCAGGCATCACGTTTGGAGGAAACCAGGCACCGCTCATCACCAGGCCAATACCATCACTACAGTGAAGCATGGTGGTGGCAGCATCATGCTGTGGGGATGTTTTTCAGCGACAGGGACTGGGAGACTAGTCAGGATAAAGGGAAAGATGACTGCAGCAATGTACAGAGACATCCTGGATGAAAACCTGCTCCAGAACGATCTTGACCTCAGACTGGGACGACGGTTCATCTTTCAGCAGGACAACAACCCTAAGCACACAGCCAAGATATCAAAGGAGTGGCTTCTGGACAACTCTGTGAATGTCCTTGAGTGGCCCAGCCAGAGCCCAGACTTGAATCTGATTGAACATCTCTGGAGAGATCTTAAAATGGCTGTGCACCGACGCTTCCCATCCAACCTGATGGAGCTTGAGAGGTGCTGCAAAGAGGAATGGGCGAAACTGGCCAAGGATAGGTGTGCCAAGCTTGTGGCATCATATTCAACAAGACTTGAGGCTGTAATTGCTGCCAAAGGTGCATCGACAAAGTATTGAGCAAAGGCTGTGAATACTTATGGACATGAGATTTCTCAATTTTTTTATTTTTAATAAATTTTCAAAAACCTCAAGTAAACTTTTTTCATGTTGTCATTATGGGGTGTTGTGTGTAGAATTCTGAGGAAAAAAATGAATTTAATCCATTTTGGAATAAGGCTGTAACAAAACAAAATGTGAATAAAGTGATGTGCTGTGAATACTTTCCGGATGCACTGTACACCACATGACAAACCACCTTAGGATCCCAGATTAGGATCTGAGTGCAGCCCTGCAACGGGTGAACACCAGTTCAGATAGAATGGCCAATTCTGCCACCAACCCCCAAGTTCTCCCTGTAAATTGGAGGGCCGGGTGCAGATTAACGTCATACACAGGACGGAGCAACTGCAGGTTAAGGGCCTTCCTCAAGGGCCCAGCGGAGTAGAGTCACTCCTGGCGTTTACGGGATTTTAACCTTCTGATTACCAATGCAGATCCCGAGCATCAGAGCCACCACTCCGCCAAAGAACGAGTTGCACGATTATCATTTATTAGATTTTTGAACAAATCATTACAAGAAAACAAGGCAGCAGTCACACAATTCTCCTATTTATATAAATAAAATGCATTATTATTATTATAATTCACTGTTTCTTTCGAGTTTGAACTGTATCATTACCCAAGAATAAGTCTCACAATTCTCATTCGATTCACAAACAAATTGTCACCCAAGAATGAGACGCACAAATCTTGTTCGGTCGATTCACGAATTAATCATTACAAGAAAACAAATCAGCAGTCATGCGATTCTCTCATTCACTGTTTCTTTTAAGTCTGAACGGAATCTTTACCCACAACACAATTCTCGTTTATTCGATTCATGAACAAATCATTACCCAAGAACAAGTCTCACGGTTTTTGTCCATTTCGTTTGTGAACAAATCATTACAAGACAACAAGTCAGAGGTCACGTGAATCTCCAGTTTACTATTTCTCACGAGTCTGAACTGGATCATTAGCCACAGACGAGTCGCAAGATTTTCATTCACTTGTGTTTCCATATTATAATGTCTTATTTTAATTATGAGTCTTAAATGTGTTGTTGTACTTTGTGCACTAAAATAGTACAATGTCATATGAATTATTGTCATGTTAAATATATAATTACTTACATATACTGTACATGTGCGCACACACACACACACATAGATATATATAATATGTATGTATGATGTGATGTACACACACACACAAAATAACCCGGACTTCACATATTCACCAGATTCTAAATTGATGGTGCAACAAAGAATCAATTGAGTAAAGTGAAGTAAAATGGCCATCACTAGGAATAAGCGACTAAGTAGAGTGGTAGAGATTTAGAGATCTTCGAATTCGAACATTTTGGAGAATCGATCAATCGGTCAATAGGATTGGTGAGTTTGCTGAACTGAATGGCCAGTTCTCCTCAGGATTGCATTAACGTTCTAAAGACTATGATATGTACCGTATTTAAATACAGGACTTAATTTCATTTATCAGAAAACACAAACCAGCATACCTAATGTACGGTTTATCCATTTCCATATCACTTGTAATCACCGTAATGTTCTGCCTGAATGCTGAAAAGAGAAAGAATGAAACAATAGACTTGGAGATGAATTATAGTCAAAAGGCCAGATATGGGTGTGGGAAAAGAATAGATGATGTAACATTAAACGATTGGGGTCCTGTCCGAGCAACAATGAAAATGAGAAAACAAAAAGACAAGAGATCTGAGCAATGTCATGAACTTTGGAGTTCCTTCAGTGGCCCAACAACTGCTGCAAAAAGCCCCACAGGGGGGTGGGGGGGGTTTGTTTGGGGGGGGGGGGGGGGTCAGTGAACCTTTGGCTTCTATGACAGTAAGGCAAGGAATCTTTATAAAATTAAAAGATTTAGTGTCAAAAAATGCTCTTAGCTCAGAAGTTCCAAGGATCACAAAAGGCCCAGAAGGAGTTCCCTTAGTAATCCAGTGGCAAACACGTCCCAAAAACAGAAATCCAAAGAGAGATTGAGAAGTGGAGCAAAGAGATAAAAAAATATCCAGTTATACAGTTAAAAAGCAAAGCAATAATTAAGAAAACTCACCAACACCCAGCGCATATAATGAACCGCAAAGGACTCTCAGCCTGTGTTCTCTCAGCCTTGATAGAGTAGGTAGAGCCCACCTCTTGAGGTAACACCTGCCAAACATGTGGAACACAACAGAAAAAGCACAGAGGCAGAGTGGTGGCTCTGAGGCTAGGGATCTGCACTGGCAATCAGAAGGTTGCCGGTTCGAATCCCGTAAATGCCAATAGTGACTCTGCTCTGTTGGGCCCTTTCAGCAAAGCCCTTAACCTGCAATTGCTGAGCGCTTTGAGTAGTGAGAAAAGCGCTATATAAATACAAAGAATTATTATTATTATTATTAGATGCATAAATATTACATAATGCACAAAATTAGTAAAAAACACAGAATAATGAAAATAAATAATATAAATAACAATATTAATATAAACAAATGAATCAAACATGAGGAGGCTGAGACCAGCCAGGAGAGGAACCCCAGCTGAAATAGAACAAGCAGCCGCTCTGTGTTTTAGTTTCCAGTATCGTCTTCTGCAGGCGTATTACGGCTCCTACAGATTCAGGTTAGAAAATGAAAGGCCACTCCGGCCGGTTCTGTTCTTTTATAATCTCGAGACCACAAGAGGCTGAACTTCCAGGGCACACCAACATTCAAGTCACTGTGGAGTGAAAGAAGGAAGAGAGGAATGGGCCTGCGTCTCCCCTGTTTTAACTCATTTGTAGACCCTCTGACACAAATCCGCTAATTCTGGTGCATGAAAACCAAAATGATGAATTTGAAGGGGAAAGCTGAAAATTTCAGAAAACCGAATTTAGAAGTTAACACACACACACAAAGTTCTTTGTTTATATGCTTCAATCAACCCATCGCACTGATATTTAAAGCATCACATCAATGACATCAGACACTGCTGTGTTTGTAACCCCGCCCCTCGGAAACCAGGTCAGGGCCTATAAGTTAAACTCCACCCCTTAGCAACCAGTCAGGGGCCATAAATTATAACTCCGCCCCTCAACAACCAGGTCAGGGGCCATAAATTATAACTCCGCCCCTCGGCAACCAGGTCAGGGCCCATAAATTATAAACCCACCCCTCAGCAACCAGTCAGGGGCCATAAATTACAACTCCGCCCCTAAGCAACCAGGTCAGGGCCCATAAATTATAAAACCACCCCTTGACAACCAGGTTAGGGCCCATAAATTAAACCCCACCCTTGGCAACCAGTTTAGGGCCCATAAATTATAAACCCACCCATTGGCAACCAGATTAGTACCCATAAATTAAACCCCACCCCTCGGCAACCAGGTCAGGGGCCCATAAATTATAAACCCACCCCTTGGCAACCAGGTTAGGACCCATAAATTAAACCCCACCCCTTGGCAACCAGGTCAGGGCTCATAAATTATAAATTTGCCCCTCGGCAACCAGGTCAGGGGCCCATAAATTATAAACTCCACCCCTTGGCAACCAGGTCAGGGGCCATAAATTGTAACTCCACCCCTCAGCAACCAGGTCAGGGCCCATAAATTATAACTCCACCCCTCAGCAACCAGGTCAGGGCCCATAAATTATAAACCCCACCCCTTGGCACCCAGGTCAGGGCCCATAAATTAAACCCCGCCCCCTCGGCAAACAGGTCAGTGCCCATAAATTATAAACTTACCCTGTGGGAACCTGGTTAGGACCCATAAGTACAAAATGTGGTGCTAACGTAGAGCAAAAACAATAACTAATATACTTGCCACTAAGACTAAAAATTAAATGCCAGAAATGTTTCTTGGTATCAAATCCCCACGTATTGCACAATTGACAGAATTTATTACACCCGTAAACATATTATGAAGTGTACTATTCGTAACAGATCGATTATTGACAATTTCTCGGTACGCCGTACAGGTTGACAATATTATGACAGTCGTTATTATTCTTCCTCTTCCACCACTGACAGAGAGTGCATTACGAAGGAGCAGAACCTGGAAGTGAGAGCTACGAAGGAAGAATCCGCTGAAAACCTAAAGAACCGACACCAAAGGGGTCTTATAGAAAACAAGTCGGAAAATCCAAAAGGAGACGTGAGAACTGCAGACCACATCATCTTCTGAATATCCACAGAGTCAGGACAGCGAGCTTCTCACACTGCGGCCCTGACAACACGACTCTGAGGACACGCCCCCTAGCAACTGTCAGTCACCACGTGGCAAAATGTAATCACGATAAAAATACAAACAACGGCGTTAACGATAAAACGTTTAAGAGCGGCTTGACACAGTTGATTCAATATTACTAAAAGATTCCCACAGTTCGAAAATCCGTAATTACAGGTTTAAAAATACAACCTC